>NC_087292.1:1535189-1882464 GCF_015220805.1 Pogoniulus pusillus
ATAAAAGGAGAGGAGAAAGAAGGCAAACAAACGACTAGAATCGAATGTTTTGTTGTTGAAAATTGTTGCATGTTCAATTCCAACCTTTTAACAAGTCCTTGATGTTTCAATTTAAAAGTGACCAGTGGGGCTGAGGCTGTGTCCACTGAGGCTAAGATGACTGCCTTTCCTGATTGGCCATGGCTTTTCCATACATTGTGTGACCCTTGCCCTATGACCCTTTGGCTGACCTTACCGGAAGCCATGACGACAGCAGCCTTTTGCCATTAGACGCAGGGTGATGGTGAGGATTCCAAGGGTTAGACACAAAACTGGTTAAACTGAACTAGGTGACTGTTACCTTGCGTGTGTTGTGGCCAAACCACCACCAAAAACCTCATGCTGTGATGTAAGTACTTAGTGTAAACTAGTTAAACGTTTTTGTAAACTGTAGAAATGCATGTAATCAGTTAAGTTTTATCTTTTACAATGTTCTGTAAAGTAAAACTTAGCAAGGTGAATCTAATAAGGAGCAGTCACTCTCTAACAGATGGTAGGAAAACACAGACTTGTAGGATTTTTAGTCTGTTGTGATTTGCCATTTAAATATAGCTCATGGCAAAGAAAAAGAGAAAAAAAAAAACATTGCAAAAGTTTTATTTGGAGGCTTAGAGAGAAAAAAAAAAAATGAGCAATGCAAGTCCTACTCCAGTAAATAATAACTGTTTGACTAACTTTCTCAGAACGTTGTTTCCCCTCTGCTAACTTTGTTTCTTTGCACCATCAAGGTGGGGGTGGTGGAGGCTATAGCAGCCGGAGGCAATCTGGAAGAGATAAATACGGACCCCCCGTGCGTACAGAGCACAGGCTGATTGTTGAGAACCTTTCCAGTCGCTGTAGTTGGCAGGATTTAAAAGTAGGTATTGATCTCTAGTGCACCTCTTATCTTAAGGGGGAAGCAGCAGCTTGCTTTTTTCAGCTGACATGGACCTGTTGTCCTAAGTGGGAAGCAGCAGCTTGCTTCTTCCTTGATCTCTCATGGACCTGTTGTCCTAAGTGGGAAGCAGCACCTTGCTTCTTCCTTGATCTCTCATGGACCTGTTGTCCTAAGTGGGAAGCAGCAGCTTGCTTCTTCCTTGATCCCTCATGGACCTGTTGTCCTAAGTGGGAAGCAGCAGCTTGCTTCTTCCTTGATCCCTCATGGACCTGTTGTCCTATGTGGGAAGCAGCAGCTTGCTTCTTTGATCCTTCATGGACCTGTTGTCCTAAGTGGGAAGCAGCAGCTTTCTTCCTTGGTCTCTCATGGACCTGTTGTCCTAAGTAGGAAGCAGCACCTTGCTTCTTCCTTGATCTCTCATGGACCTGTTGTCCTAAGTGGGAAGCAGCAGCTTTCTTCCTTGATCCCTCATGGACCTGTTGTCCTAAGTGGGAAGCAGCAGCTTTCTTCCTTGATCCCTCATGGACCTGTTGTCCTAAGTGGGAAGCAGCAGCTTGCTTCTTCCTTGATCTCTCATGGACCTGTTGTCCTAAGTGGGAAGCAGCAGCTTGCTTCTTCCTGGATCTCTCATGGACCTGTTGTCCTAAGTAGGAAGCTGCAGCTTGCTTCTTTGATCCTTCATGGACCTGTTGTCCTAAGTAGGAAGCAGCAGCTTGCTTCTTTGATCCTTCATGGACCTGTTGTCCTAAGTAGGAAGCAGCAGCTTGCTTCTTTGATCCTTCATGGACCTGTTGTCCTAAGTGGGAAGCAGCAGCTTGCTTCTTCCTGGATCTCTCATGGACCTGTTGTCCTAAGTAGGAAGCTGCAGCTTGCTTCTTTGATCCTTCATGGACCTGTTGTCCTAAGTAGGAAGCAGCAGCTTGCTTCTTTGATCCTTCATGGACCTGTTGTCCTAAGTAGGAAGCAGCAGCTTGCTTCTTTGATCCTTCATGGACCTGTTGTCCTAAGTAGGAAGCAGCAGCTTGCTTCTTTGATCCTTCATGGACCTGTTGTCCTAAGTAGGAAGCAGCAGCTTGCTTCTTCCTTGATCCCTCATGGACCTGTTGTCCTAAGTGGGAAGCAGCAGCTTGCTTCTTCCTTAATCCCTCATGGACCTGTTGTCCTAAGTGGGAAGCAGCAGCTTGCTTCTTCCTTGATCCCTCATGGACCTGTTGTTCTAAGTGGGAAGCAGCAGCTTGCTTCTTCCTTGATCTCTCATGGACCTGTTGTTCTAAGTGGGAAGCAGCAGCTTGCTTGTTACATGTTTGCTTTGGGGTATAAAATCAGCCTCACTAAGTTGCTTTTTGCTATTTTTTTCCTCTGTATGTTTTTCTTTCTGTTTGAATTTCTGTCTGTTACAAAACTTTCCCAGTAGCTTAAAAAGTTGTGATGGTTTGGGTGTTACTTCCCCCCCTTCAGAAATCACCCAGACTAGACTCAGCCAAGCTGGAAATTAAAGAATGAAGCTTTCTATTCACAGCTTAGCACAAGATACAAGCAAATAGTTACAATATTTACAGCTGTAGACAGTGATAGACAAGTTAAAAAAGTAATGGAGAAACACAGCAGCCCTCCCAGAAACCAGAGTCCCCAGGAGGGGCTCTCAACCACCTTTCCACCCCTCTACCTTATCCCAGACTTTGCCTTACGTTCAGGGTGAGTTTGGAGGATCAGCCAGGGGGGTTAGGAAGCAAAAGGATTAGTTATACAGACAACTGGGTAGGGAGAGAAGTGCAGGCAGCCAGAGCCAGAGAGAGCAGCTCTGTTACCTGTATTTGTTTGTTGGTTTTGTACATCTCAGCAAGCCTATGCAGATGTCAGCACTGGTTCCTTTTCACAGCCTAATTCCTCTCCCTAAAATATCCCAGCTAAGCTCAAACTATCACAGATGTAGATGGTTTAGACATAAATAGAAGTGGTTTAATTAACATAGGTGCTGGTACAGCCTTGAGCAGAAGTAAAGTTGCAGCTGCCAGGCACAGCTGTTAGCTATGAAGAGGCCAAGGTAAAGATTCATAGAGTCATAGAATCAGTCAGGATTGGAAAGGACCATAAGGATCATCTAGTTCCAGTCCCCCTGCCATGGGCACAGACCCCCTACCCTAGGTCAGATTTACACATCAGGGTCAGAAGGGACCTCAAGCATCATTTACTTCCAACCCCCCTGCCATGGGCAGGGACACCTCCCACTACAACAGGTTGCTCAAGGCCTCATCCAGCCTGGTCCTGAACACCTCCCTGGGCAACCTGTGCCAGTGTCTCCCCACCCTCAACCTGTGCCACTGTCTCACCACCCATCCAGCCTGGCCAGGTCCCTCTGCAGGGCTCTCCTCCCCTCCAACAGCTCCACACCTGCTCCTAGCTTGGTGTCAGTTTGCCCAGAGCCACATCCAAGGTTGGAGCTTCCACCACCTCCCTGGGCAACCTGTGCCACAGTCTCAGCACCCTTATGGTGAAGCTGGCAAGAGATATCAACAAGAGGCTGTAATACTGCTGGACAATGAGAAAGTGACAGCAGAGACAAAGTAGTAAATTTCACTTTATTTTAGTGATTCCATGCATATGTAAACCATTTCCCAGACCTTTAATGACCATTTCTCACTCTAGCTGTATGTAAAGCACAGAGAGACCACTCTTGGGTATGCAGACTGGGAGTGGTGACCCTTTCACATAGGTGTCCTTAATAAAGCAGTGCCTAGGCCTAATTCATGTGGTCACAGAATGGGCTGGGCTGGAAGGGACCTCCAGAGCTCATCTAGTCCAACCCCCTGCACTCAGCAGGGATATCCTCCACTAGAGCAGGTTACCCACAGCCCTGTCCAGCCTCACCTGGAACATCCCCAGGGCTGGGCCTCAGGCACCTCCTGGGGCAGAACTTGTTCCTCACATCCAATCTCCATCTGCTCTGCTCTGGTTTGCAGCCATTGCCCTTGTCCTGTCCCTGCAGCCCTTTGGGCACAGTCTCTGCAGCCTGCTCCTAGGTCCTCTCTCAGGTACTGGCAGGCTGCTCTAACATCTCCCTGGAGCCTTCTGTCCATGCCACACACCCCCAGCTCCTTCAGCCTGTCCTTGTAGCAGAGCTGCTCCAGTCCCCTGAGCATTCTTGTGGCCTCTGTATCCTCTCCATCAGGCCCATACTCTGTAGTGAGGGATGCAGGTGAGAATGCAGCACTCTAGGTGAGGTCTCACTAGAGCAGAATCACCTCTTTGAATCTGCTGGCTTCGGGTGCAGCCCAGGCTGTGACTTGCATTCTGGGCTAATTGCTATCAGCTGTTAGGTTTTGATATGCCTGTGTCAGGTAGAAGTAATTGAGGCCCGTTTGTGGCCGAATGCTTTGCACACTCTTAGTGCTTCCTGTGCTTGTTTGTCTGAAGCTCATGCACCTGCAGAACATCTGCCTGTGGAAGGCTGAGCTAATTGTTCCTTTCCTCCCCAAAGGATTTCATGAGGCAGGCTGGGGAGGTAACCTATGCAGACGCTCACAAAGAGCGTACAAACGAGGGAGTGATCGAGTTCCGCTCCTACTCCGACATGAAGCGTGCCCTGGACAAGCTGGATGGCACAGAGATCAATGGAAGGAAGATCAGGCTGGTTGAAGACAAGCCAAGGTCAAGCCACAGGCGCTCTTACTCTGGCAGCAGGTCAAGGTAACTTGTCACAGACTCACTGAATGGGAGGGGTTGGAAGGGACCTCCACAGATCGGAGTTTAACCTTGCTGCCAGAGCAGGGTCACCCAGGGTAGGGCACACAGGAACACAGCCTGGTGGAGCTTGAGAAGGAGACTCCACAGCCTTCCTGGGCAGCCTGCTCCAGGGCTCCAGCACCTTTACAATAAAGAATTTTCTCCTTATGTTGAGGGGGAACCTCTTAGGTTCCAGTTGGTGTCCGTTGCTCCTTGTCCTGGCACAGGACACCACTGAACAGAGCCTGGCACCTGCTTCTGGACACCCACTTATATGTTTGCAACCATTGGGCAGATCTCTCAAGCTGCTCTTACCAAACTAATTAGCTCCAGGGCCGTCAGCCCTTCTCACACAGACATTCCAGTCTCTTCATCACCCCTGTCCTCCTTGAACTGGGGAGCCCACAGCTGGCCCCAGATACCAGCTGTGGTTTCACCAGGGCAGAGTAGAAGCACAGGAAAACTTCCTTTGACCTGCTGGAGACATGTCATGATGTCTTTGCTTTGAGAGCAGGAATGGTTGTGGGTGTCTGTGCCTGCAGTAGTTCCCTTCAGTTGGTACTTCAGGAACGGGACGATGCAGAACAGTCAGGTTGAGCGTTTCTTGGCGTGTGGAACGTGAGCTGTTGAGTGCAGGTGGATTTATGTGTGTGTTCATGTGGCCAGTCTCCTCACAAGTTCTTCAGCAGCTCTGAGCTGGTACAGCAGGGCACAGCAGCCATAGCAGTGACCTGCTGCACTTGGCATGTTTCTAGGTCACGCTCTAGAAGACGATCCAGGAGCAGGAGTCGCAGGAGTCGGAGCAGCCGCAGCAGGTCCCGGAGCGTCTCCAAAAGCAGATCGAGGTGAGCGGTGCGCTGTGTGCTGCTCTTTGTGGTGGATGTGGAAGCTGCTGGCAGGCTTCTGCACTTGCAGGTCCTGAGGAATAAAAGCTGGCTCGGTTTTGTTCTCTTTGAAGGTCCAAGTCCAGGTCCCGAAGCAAAGATCGCTCCCGGTCTAGATCCAAAAGCAGGAAGTCCAGATCCAAGAGCAAATCCAAAGCCAAGTCTGACCGGGGCTCCCGCTCCCACAGCAGATCCAAGGAGAAGTCAGAGAAGTCTCGCTCCAGATCCAGGTCCAGGTCTCGGTCTCCCAAAGAAAATGGTAAAGGAGATGCTAAGTCTAAGTCCAGGTCAAGGAGTAGGTCCCGTTCCAACTCTCCACAGCAGCAGCCATCTGCCAAGGCTCGCTCAGAGTCGCCACCCAAAAGAGCTGCGTCAAGGTCCCGCTCCAGATCCCGTTCAAAATCTCGCTCAAGATCAAGATCTAGCTCAAGAGATTAAGAGCAGACCTCTCCTCCTCCCTTGCACACTGTCACAGAACATTTTCCTACTTGTCAGGCCATTAGTGTTATGTTAGTACTTCAGAAGCTGGGGGTTGTTTTCTCTTGCAGGAGCGGATGGCCTAAGAACTAAGTCACGAGGCTTAAAAGGTTTCCTTTGTATCCCAGTTTGGCCAGGCTGAGGTGGGATGGTTGGTAACAAAAAAAAATCCCCTTTTTGTAGAAATCCAGCTCAAGAGTTTGATTTTATAGCATTTCTGCAGGAGTAACTTCCCTACTCTTCAGTGCAAAGTGGTTTTTATATTAAAAATAAACTGAATCTAAAGAGGCTTCACTCTGGGCTTTTTTGAAGCATCATTTCTTCAGGGCTTGGGGTGGGGGCTTTGCCCTGGGCTTATGCTTCCCGTGGGTGTAGGGCTCTGGCTGTCAGGAGCTGCATAGCATTGCCCTGCTGGGCAGCTCACATAACTTCTCTTTGTTCGTGGGAGCAGGCTGCAAATTAGATCCGTGGGTAGCCACTAGGAAGATTTTTAGACCAGCAATAAACTCGAGGTATGAGTTGTGTCTTGCCAAAAGAACATTCCCCCCCCTCCCCGTGCTGTGGCTGCCTTCAGGGTACTCTGGAACCTCTCCCATATGGCATTGATCAAAACTCCAACAACTCACACTTGAAAGAATTGAAAGCTTCCTCACTTGTCGTTTTCTTGTGCTTGGATCTCAAGTGTCACTGTCAGACTGGTCTCAGGGTGTGCTCTGAGTCACTGCTAGGTCATGGTCAGCCTCTGGTTACCTATTGGACATGAAAAGTAGGTAAAGAAAACTCTCCCCTCCTTTTGTCAGTGTTTTGATGCAGACTGGGAGATGGCTAAAGCCTTCTCCTGTCACTCTGAGCCTTACTGGCCACGGAACAAACAAAGGCTTTGCTAAACCACAGTTGCCAACTCACTTCTGGTGGGATAGTGCTCGTCCCCCCACCCCCTCCACACCTCCCCTTTCTAGCTACATTGGGGTTTGTAACATGCAATAGCAAACGCTAGAGCTGCCTTGTACTCTTTATACAACTGTACTTGACTTGTATACAATTAAACTGCCGACTCCAACTCGTGTGCTCCTTGCAGTCTGCGACTCAAACTGCTGCGGTCCTTGCAGCCTCACGGGGTTCCTACTGCGCCTCTTCTGCCACAGAGGTCACAGCGACCCTGCTTAAGCTTCTTAGCTGTAGCCACACCAGTCAGGCGCTGTTGTGTGTCTCTGTCCCTCCCTCTCTCTGCACCACTCGGCTCTGCTCTCTCTGTCTCTCTCTGCACCACTCAGGCTCTGCTCTCTCTCTCTCTCTCTCTCTCTCTCTCTCTCTCTCTCTGCACCACTCAGGCTCTGCTCTCTCTCTCTCTCTGCACCACTCAGGCTCTGCTCTCTCTCTCTCTCTCTGCACCACTCAGGCTCTGCTCTCTCTCTCTCTGTCTCTGCACCACTCAGGCTCTGCTCTCTCTCTCTCTCTCTCTCTCTCTGCACCACTCAGGCTCTGCTCTCTCTCTCTCTCTCTCTGCACCACTCAGGCTCTGCTCTCTCTCTCTCTCTCTCTGCACCACTCAGGCTCTGCTCTCTCTCTCTCTCTCTCTCTGCACCACTCAGGCTCTGCTCTCTCTCTCTCTCTGCACCACTCAGGCTCTGCTCTCTCTCTCTCTCTCTGCACCACTCAGGCTCTGCTCTCTCTCTCTCTCTGCACCACTCAGGCTCTGCTCTCTCTCTCTCTCTCTCTCTCTCTGCACCACTCAGGCTCTGCTCTCTCTCTCTATCTCTCTCTGCACCACTCAGGCTCTGCTCTCTCTCTCTCTCTCTCTGCACCACTCAGGCTCTGCTCTCTCTCTCTCTCTCTCTCTCTCTCTCTACCACTCAGGCTCTGCTCTCTCTCTCTCTGCACCACTCAGGCTCTGCTCTCTCTCTCTCTCTCTCTACCACTCAGGCTCTGCTCTCTCTCTCTCTCTCTCTGCACCACTCAGGCTCTGCTCTCTCTCTCTCTGCACCACTCAGGCTCTGCTCTCTCTCTCTCTCTCTCTCTGCACCACTCAGGCTCTGCTCTCTCTCTCTCTCTGCACCACTCAGGCTCTGCTCTCTCTCTCTCTCTGCACCACTCAGGCTCTGCTCTCTCTCTCTCTCTGCACCACTCAGGCTCTGCTCTCTCTGTCTCTCTCTCTGCACCACTCAGGCTCTGCTCTCTCTCTCTCTCTGCACCACTCAGGCTCTGCTCTCTCTGTCTCTCTCTCTGCACCACTCAGGCTCTGCTCTCTCTCTCTCTCTCTCTCTCTCTCTCTGCACCACTCAGGCTCTGCTCTCTCTCTCTTTGCCGTGAGTGCTGCTGCTCTCCTCCACGCAGAAGAGCTGAGAGCCCTGGAGCTGTTTGGCCTCAAGAGGACTGGGAGAAGATCATCTCTGTCTATAAATATCTGAGGGGTGGGTGGCAGGATGAAGGTGCCAGGCTTGTGGTGGTGCCCAGTGGCAGGATGAGGATTGGTGGGTACAAGCTGGAACCCAGGATGTTGCACCTCAACATGAGGTGAATCTTCATTGGTGTGAGGATGCTGGAGCCCTGAAGCAGGCTGCCAAAGAGGTTGTGGAGTGTCCTTCTCTGGGGACCTTCAAGCCCCAGCTGGATGTGTTGCTGTGCTCTGGTTGGGGCAATCAGGGAGGCAGGAATTATACAGTATGCCTGGCAAGCCCTGCCCACAGCTCTATACAAATGAGTTACATTTGGGTTCTAACTGGGTCAGGGAAACCTTCCCAAGGCTGCTCATGGGCACTTCATTCAGTTAGGAGAATCAGGAAAAGGTTTGACCAGGCAATGGCTTTGTCTGCCTTACAAACAGGCAGCCTGCAGCCCTGGGGCAATCTGTGCTGCTCACTTTGGGGGAGTAGACACTTCCTGACAGTCCCTGGCTCCTCTGTGGCACTGTTGGAACTGCTCGGCCCTTGAGAGGCTTCCAGATCACCCCAGGCTGCTGGCAAAGAGGCAGAGGATCTCTGACCTGATCCTGGTGCTCTTGGCATGGAGGTTTGCAGCTGTGCAGAGAGCACCATGGCAGAGGCACTTCTCACCACGGCGTGAGGCACTTAGTGCCTGCTGCTGGAAACTTGAGGCACTTAACTCTCCAGGTAGTTCAAGCCCAAAACATCAGGGCTAAGCTGGTCAGAAGCACCAGGCAGAGCAAAACACATTGTCCAAGAGCAGTGAGGCAGGGGCAGCACACAGGGAGGCAGAGCAGGGAGGCAGCAGCAGCACACATCGAGGCAGAGCAGGGAGGCAAAAGCCTGGTTCCAGCCTCCTGGCTCTCACCTGCACAGCTTTAGAGCCATGCATGAGGGCAGCCCTCAGGCTCCTGCTCTGCAAGCTTCAGCCCCAGCTCCTCAGGCTCTCCTCCTCAGGAAGATGTTCACTGCCTGCAGCAGCTTTGGGGCTCTGTGCTGGACTCTCTCAAGCAGCTCCTGAGGTCCTTCCTGAGCTGAGTGGCCCAGAAGTGGGCACAAGATTCCAGCTGTGGCCTCAGCAGGGCAGAGCAGAGGGGCAGGAGAACCTCTCTGACCTACTCAGCACAGCCCAGGATGCCCTTGGCCTTTCTGGCCAGCAGAGCACATTGCTGGCTCATGGGCAAGCTCCCACCCAGCAGGACCCCCAGGGCCTTTTCCCCTTCCCTGCTCTCCAGCAGCTCAGTCCCCAGCCTGTCCTGCTCCATGAGCTTGTTCTTCCCCAGCTGCAGGACTCTCCCCTTGCCCTCGCTGAGTTTCATTGAATTTCACTCAGTTTCTCCCCGCAAGCCTCAGCCTGTGGCAGGTCTGAGGCTGCCTTCCACCTGTGGGGCTGGGGGCCTGTGCCAACCCCTGACCCTGCAGCAAAGAAATTTCTCCTCAGCTCCTCTCCCCTGGCACAGTTTCAGGACATTTCCTTTCCTTCTATCACCTGAGACTGGGGAGAAGAGCCCAACCCCCACCTGCCTTCAGCCTCCTTTCAGGGAGCAGCAGAGCAATGAGGTCTCTCCTCTCAAAGCTGCTCCAGGCACTATGTTAAAGGTGTGGAGCAGATGTTGTAGAAAGTTTCAGTTGTTTCATGACCAAATAGAAATGGAAACAAAGTGCTCAGAAGCAGCTGGCACACTGGAGCCTGACAAACCATCTCAGAGCAAAGGCAACAAGAAAAGCACTACTAACAGCTAAGATTAGCCAAGCAAAAGTTCACAGGATGAATATCTCCAAGTGGAAGGGACCCAAAGGGTTACTGAGCCCAACTCTGCTCCTTACCTAGAACTAAACCAGCCCTCTTTGACCTCTGGCAGGCTTGGTGCCATCACCACTTCCCTGGGGAGCCTGTTCCCTGCTCCAGGGACCCACCACCCTCTCACTGCAGAGCCTTCTCCTAATGCCCAACCTGAACATCCCCTGATGCAGCTTCATTCCACTTGTGTGCTGGCACTGGGCACCAGAGAGAGGAGCTCAGCACCTCTCTGCATGGGGCTGCTCTCCAACCTCTCCTCCTCCAGTTCCTACTTAGAATCAGAGAATGCTTCAGGTTGGAAGGGACCTCAAGGATCATCCTCTTCCAACCCCCTGCCATGGGCAGGGACACCTCCCACTAGAAGAGGTTGCTCAAGGACTCATCCAACTTGGTCCTGAACACCTCCAGGGAGGTTGTGGAGCACAGACCCCCTACCCTAGGTCAGATTTACACATCAGGGTCAGAAGGGACCTCAAGCATCATTTACTTCCAACCCCCCTGCCATGGGCAGGGACACCTCCCACTACAACAGGTTGCTCAAGGACTCATCCAACTTGGTCCTGAACACCTCCAGAGAGGTTGTGGAGCACAGAAGCACCCAATGTGATCTTTGATCACATTGGGTGCTTCTGTGCTCCACAACCTCTCTGGGAAACCTGTGCCAGTGTCTCACCACCCCCAACCTGTGCCAGTCTCTCACCACCTTCAACCTGTGCCAGTGTCTCACCACGTTCAACCTGTGCCAGTGTCTCACCACCTTCAACCTGTGCCAGTCTCTCACCACCCTCACTGCAAACTACTTCCTCCTAACATCCAGTTCCAATCTCCCCTCTGCCACTCCAAACCCATTCTTCCTCCTCCTCCTCCTCTCATTCCCAGCCCTTGTCAATAGTCCCTCTTCAGCCCTCCCTTCAGATCCTGCAAGGCCACTCCAAGGTCCCCTCCAAGCCTTCTCTTCTCCAGGCTGCACAGCCCCAACTCTCTCAGCCTGTGCTCAGAGCAGAAGATGCTTTACCACAGAGGTCAGGGAAGTGGAAGCTGAGGCACAGCAGTGAGGCATGGTCTGGATGACACCAGCCAGAGGACTTGCTGGGAAGCCAGGGATGCCTTCTCTTTTTTTTTTTTTGCCCCCCCTTCCCCCCCTGTTTCCCAGGGGTTCCTCATGCTGAATGCCAAGAGCAGGGATGTGAAGGCAGAAGGGGAATCCTTGGTTGCTTTCCCTGTCACTCTCCTCCTGATTTCAATCTACTCAAACCTCCTACCCCAGCACAGACAGATTGACATGGGAAGACTTTTTTTTTTGCCACGTTCTGTCCCTGAAGGTTTATTTGAAAGGGAGGGAGGAGGCAGTGGCAGGGGGGGAATAAACCCATCCCCACAACCTGTTCCTTCCCGGGGGTCTAATTGCTTCAGTTCCATCTTGGACAACAGCTTATTTAGTGGAATAAACAGGGTACAAAACTCCAAGTGTTGAAGAACTGTCTGAGGCTCACATGAGAAACCCAAAGCTTATCCCTGCTCCCCCCAAAGAGAGCAGGAACAGTCCTTGCCCCGGGTTAAGTCTTAGAGGAGCTGGCCTGGCCCGCAGGGTGAGCAGGCAGCTGCCTCTGTCCAGCTGCTCCAACACACACCAAGGGCTGTTCTCAGCAGCCTTCCTGGTCCCTCTGTTTCCAGCCTTGGTCCTTTCCACCTCCACCCCCTGCAGGTGAGTGGGACGGACACGGAGTGAGCATCTAAAAGGCACACTGCTTGTGTGGCCAGGAAGAACTGCAGGGTGGCAGGTAAGGGGCACTGGTGCTGGACCAGAGCTCGAGGAAGCAGCTTCTCAACACTGTACAAAAGCAAGTGCTGGGCTCCTAGAATGAGTTGGAAGGGACCTTGGAGATCATCCAGTGCCAGGCCACTGCCACGGGCAGGGACACCTCCACCAGCACAGGCTGCTCAAGGCCTCACCCAGCCTGCCCTTGAACACCTCCAGGCAGGGGCATTCACAGCCTCCCTGGGCAGCCTGTGCCAGTCTCTCCCCACTCTCACTCTAGAGGATTTCTTCTCCACTCTCACTCTCTTCTCTCCCAGCTCAAAGCCACTGCCACTCCCAGCCCTTGTCCAAAGTCCCTTTCCAGCTCTCCTGCCCCCTTCAGCTACTGGAAGGCTGCTCTGAGGTCTCCCTGCAGCCTTCTCTACATCTCCAGCCCCCAGGGCCAGCCTGAGCGATCCATTCGCTTCCCAGGGACCCTGTGGATCTCAAGTTAAGGCGCTGGGGTTCTCTCTGCCCCTGGGGCACAAGACTGAGGAGAGGCTTCCCTGCTTGCCGAGGCACCCACGCGTGTGTCAGCCGAGAGCTGGGGCACCCGTCTGGTCTTCGTGGCCTCCCGAAGACAACGCTGCCATCGGCGCTGCCAGGGGCTCAGGGCAGCGCTGGGGACCGAAAGCAAACGCAGCTTTGGCTTTCCAGCCGCCTGCCCCCTCTAAGCCAGCAAAGCACCAGCGCAAAGCGAGCCGCAGCCCCCTCGCAGCCCCATCGCCAGGCGGAGACGCGGACGCAGGGACCTCGCAGCTCAGCGCTTGCCGTAAGGTGCCCAGCGCCGGCTCGGGGCTGCTGCCAGCCTCTGGGCGCCCGCCGGCCCCGCCGCGGGCAGGGGCGCAGGAGCGAAGGGTGGCGGCCCGGGGGCGCCCGGCCGGGGCTCGGCCGTTGCCATGGCGATCGCCGTCCCTCGCCTCCCGCGCTCCCCAAAATCCTGCGGCGGGTTCCGCCGCCGCCACTGCGGCGTGGAGGAGCCCGCGGGTTGCCATGGCGACAGCCCCCATTAAGTGCCGGCAGTGCCAACCTGCCCGCTGCCGCCCCTCCCGCCGCGCACACCCGCACGCACACTCGCACCGGCCCGGCCCCGCGCCCCTCCCGGAGCGGCCCCGGCTCGCACTCCCGCCAGCCCCGGGCAGCTCCGGGCCGCGGCGGCCCTGCCCTAGCGCGGCTGTACGCGGCGCAGGCCGTGCCGGGCAGAGCCCCGCGGCGGCTCCCAGCCAGCATCCCGGCCGGGCCCCGGCCGCCGAGCCCCGCCGTGGAGGTAAGAAGCGCTGCCAGGCGCTGCCCAGTCCGGGCACCGCGTCCCAGCCGGGCACCGCGCCCCGCCCGGGCTCTCCGCCCCTCCTTCCCACCCCCTCCGCGGGCGAGCGGGACAGGGCCCCGCAGGGGTGTGGATGGCGGGGCCGGGCCCGCTCCGCGCCGCCCCCTGCAGCTGGGGCCGCCGGGCCGGGCGGGGGAGGGCCGCTCCGTCCCCGCCCTTGATCCGGAGCCGCTCGGGGCGGGCCAGCGCTGCGGTGTCGCTGCCCGGGCGGGCGGCAGGGCACCGCTGGCCGGGCCGCGGCGGGGCGTGGGGGGTACGGGCCGGGAGCGGAGCGGGCCGGGGCTGCTCGCCCCTCCTGAACCCTCGTTGGGAGCGGAGCGGAGCGGGCCGGGGCTGCTCGCCCCTCCTGAACCCTCGTTGGGAGCGGAGCGGAGCGGGCCGGGGCTGCTCGCCCCTCCTGAACCCTCGTTGGGAGCGGAGCGGGCCGGGGCTGCTCGCCCCTCCTGAACCCTCGTTGGGAGCGGAGCGGAGCGGGCCGGGGCTGCTCGCCCCTCCTGAACCCTCGTTGGGAGCGGAGCGGGCCGGGGCTGCTCGCCCCTCCTGAACCCTCGTTGGGAGCGGAGCGGAGCGGGCCGGGGCTGCTCGCTGTGCGTCCCTTAGCGCTGTGCGGTGCGAGCTGCGGAGCGTTTTCTGAAGGCACGGCGCTACGCCCAGCAGCATAGGGTATGTGCCCCAGCAGCGCAGGGTATGTGCCCCAGCAGCGCAGGGTATCTGCTCCAGCAGCGCAGGGTATGTGCCCAGCAGCGCAGGGTATGTGCCCCAGCAGCACAGGGTATCTCTCCAGCAGCGCAGAGTATCTGCTCCAGCAGCGCAGGGTATGTGCCCAGCAGCGCAGGGTATGTGCCCCAGCAGCACAGAGTATCTGCTCCAGCAGCGCAGGGTATCTGCTCCAGCAGCGCAGGGTATCTGCTCCAGCAGCGCAGGGTATGTGCCCCAGCAGCACAGGGTATGTGCCCCAGCAGCACAGGGTATCTCTCCAGCAGCGCAGAGTATATGCTCCAGCAGCGCAGGGTATGTGCCCAGCAGCGCAGGGTATCTGCTCCAGCAGCGCAGGGTATGTGCCCAGCAGCGCAGGGTATGTGCCCAGCAGCGCAGGGTATGTGCCCCAGCAGCACAGGGTATCTCTCCAGCAGCGCAGAGTATCTGCTCCAGCAGCGCAGGGTATCTGCTCCAGCAGCGCAGGGTATGTGCCCAAGCAGCGCAGGGTATGTGCCCAGCAGCGCAGGGTATCTCTCCAGCAGCGCAGGGTATCTGCTCCAGCAGCGCAGGGTATGTGCCCAAGCAGCGCAGGGTATCTGCCCCAGCAGCGCAGGGTATCTCTCCAGCAGCGCAGGGTATGTGCCCAGCAGCGCAGGGTATCTCTCCAGCAGCGCAGAGTATGTGCCCAGCAGCGCAGAGTATCTGCTCCAGCAGCGCAGGGTATCTGCCCCAGCAGCGCAGGGTATGTGCCCAGCAGCGCAGGGTATCTCTCCAGCAGCGCAGAGTATGTGCCCAGCAGCGCAGAGTATCTGCTCCAGCAGCGCAGGGTATCTGCCCCAGCAGCGCAGGGTATGTGCCCCAGCAGCGCAGGGTATCTGCCCCAGCAGCTCAGGGTATGTGCCCCAGCAGCGCAGGGTATGTGCCCCAGCAGCGCAGGGTATCTGCCCCAGCAGCTCAGGGTATGTGCCCAGCAGCGCAGGGTATGTGCCCAAGCAGCGCAGGGTATCTGCCCCAGCAGCGCAGGGTATCTCTCCAGCAGCGCAGGGTATGTGCCCCAGCAGCGCAGAGTATCTGCTCCAGCAGCGCAGGGTATGTGCCCAGCAGCGCAGGGTATGTGCCCCAGCAGCGCAGAGTATCTGCTCCAGCAGCGCAGGGTATCTGCTCCAGCAGCGCAGGGTATGTGCCCTGCAGCGCAGGGTATCTCTCCAGCAGCGCAGGGTATGTGCCCCAGCAGCGCAGGGTATCTGCCCAGCAGCGCAGGGTATCTCTCCAGCAGCGCAGGGTATGTGCCCCAGCAGCGCAGGGTATGTGCCCAGCAGCGCAGGGTATGTGCCCCAGCAGCGCAGGGTATCTCTCCAGTAGCGCAGAGTATGTGCCCAGCAGCGCAGGGTATGTGCCCAGTAGCGCAGGGTATGTGCCCAGCAGCGCAGGGTATCTCTCCAGCAGCGCAGAGTATGTGCCCAGCAGCGCAGGGTATCTCTCCAGCAGCGCAGGGTATCTCTCCAGCAGCGCAGGGTATGTGCCCAGCAGCGCAGGGTATCTGCCCCAGCAGCGCAGGGTATCTCTCCACCAGCGCAGGGTATGTGCCCAGCAGCGCAGGGTATCTCTCCAGCAGCGCAGGGTATGTGCCCAGCAGCGCAGGGTATCTCTCCAGCAGCGCAGGGTATGTGCCCAGCAGCGCAGGGTATCTGCCCCAGCAGCGCAGGGTATCTGCCCCAGCAGCGCAGGGTATCTCTCCACCAGCGCAGGGTATCTCTCCACCAGCGCAGGGTGTCTGCCCAAGCAGCGCAGGGTATCTGCCCCAGCAGCGCAGGGTATCTGCCCCAGCAGCGCAGGGTATGTGCCCCAGCAGCGCAGGGTATGTGCCCAGCAGCGCAGGGTATCTCTCCACCAGCGCAGGGTGTCTGCCCCAGCCCAGCCGCGGGCCGTGCGCTCGCCTATCTCCCCGGCACAAGCCCGGTGGCGGCTGCTGCAGGCCCCGCTGCGCGGGCGGCTCCCGGCTCGGGGGTGTGGTGCGCGGCAGCGGCCGGGCGTGACCCGGCACCGACCGAGCGGGGCTGCGCTTCTACAGCTTTCCCGGGCAGGCTGCGAGCGCCTCGCAGGGAGGGTGCCTGTCCGTGTGCCCCCCCGGGGCTGCTCGGGCCCCACGTGTGCGCTTGCTGCCGTGGAGCCTGCGAGTGACAGCGCCGTGCCCCTCCGGCGTGTGCTACGGCACAGCCTGGCAGGGCACAGGGCAAACAGCCCAGGCTCTGGAAGGGATGCTGCCCGTGGTCTGCCACCAGACCTGGGCTGCAGCAGGGGCAGTGTGGGCAGCAGGGCCAGGGAAGTGATCCTGCCCCTCTGCCACGCACTGCTGAGACCCCACCTGGGGTACTGCATCCAGTTCTGGACAAGAGGGATCTGGGGGTGCTGGAAGGTGTCCGGAGAAGGGCCACGAGGATGAGCAGAGGGCTGGAGCTGTTCTGCTATGAGAATGGACTGAAAGAGTTGAGCTTGTTTAGGCTGGAGAGGAGAAGGCTCCCAGGTGACCTTCTTGTGGTCTTCCAGTGTCTGAAGGGGGCTGCAGGAAAGCTGGGGAGGGACTTTCTAGGATAGTGATAGGCCTGGGGAGAGTGGAACGAAGCTGGAAATGGGGAGATTCAGACTGGATGTTAGGAAGAAGCTCTTCAGCATGAGGGTGCTGAGAGCCTGGCACAGGTTGCCCAGGGGGATGGTGGAAGCCTCATCCCTGGAGGTGTTTAAGGCCAGGCTGGATGTGGCTGTGGGCAGCCTGCTCTGGTGTGAGGTGTCCCTGCCCATGGCAGACGTTGGAACTGGCTGATCCTTGTGGTCCCTCCCAGCCCTGACTGATCTATGGCTCTGATGTGTTTCTGTGGTAGTTATTAAGGGGTGGGCACTGGGAGACGTTTCAGGGTCAGGTAGCAGTGCTCTCTGGATGTTTTGGCTTGCTTAGAAGTGTGCCCTTGTGGGCAAATGCCCTGTGTTCTGCCCTCACTGCAGGGCTGGGTGCTGCAGCAGGGCTGGGGCTATCAGCAGGCAGGGGGCAAGGTGGGACGTGGGTGTCCCCTGTGTGCTTCTCTCACTAGTGGCTGGGAGTCCTTGCCCAGTCTGTACCTGTCCAGGCTTCAGGGTGCCCTCTGGCTTCAGCACTCAGCTTGTCTGGTGTCCCCTTGAGCCCTTTGGGGTGGCACATGAGGTCACTGGTAATTGCTCCTGCTCCTCACCTGTGGGCCTGAGCAGATCCACAGGCTCAAGAGGTAGTCTTGGTGGCAGTGGAGGTCCTGGGGACAGCAGCTGATGCCCAGCTCCAGTGTCTTTGCTTCGCCAGCTGGGGCTGAACCTACAGCTGAAGGCCACTTGCCCTGCACCTTCTGACCTCTGTCTCTGCAGGACCCGTGTGCTGTTTTGCAGTGTGCAGCCTGGGCAGCCTCTGACTGCCCAGAAGGACACTTCAGCCTCCTCTGGGACCTTGCTAAATGCCACAGTCCACTCCAAAGCTCTCTGCTGCAGCAGGAACCTAGGAGGACTTTGTGTCTCCTGCTTTATTCCAGTGGAATAAACCTCCTGGGTTTAAATCCACAGTCAGAGGCGTTGTTGTTGTGGGTGCCCCCTCCTTGGAGGTGTCCAAGGCCAGGTTGGATGAGGCCCTGGCAAGCTGGGCTGGTGGATGTGTCCCTGCCCATGGCAGGGGGGTTGAAACTGGATGAGCTTTGAGGTCCCTCCCAACCTAACCCATTCCAGGGTTCTTTGTGTGTTTGCCTTCCTCTGCCAACCCAGCTGCCTGTGCTGAGGGATGTTACTGAGTGTGCTCCTGGGTGGTCCTGCAGTGCCACCAGTCCCTTGATCTCCTGGCCAGGGCAATAGTGGAAGGCAGGGGAAGCTCCACGTGGGCAGCTGCCAGCCTCCACCGTGTCCCTTGCAGTGCTCCCATGCACCGCTTGCAGTTTTAGCACGATCCCAGCTGGTGCCTGACCTTAAAGGCTCAGCTCTGCCACTGGAGGTAATGAGTAACCCACAGCTCAGCTCCTCTCGAGGATGTAGAAGTTCTCTTATGGCTGAGGAGAAAGCTGAAAAGGTGATCCACACTGTGACAGGCTGAGTGAGGCTGGAGGCATCTCTCAAGGTCGCTCTGCTCCATCAGGGGCTGCCAAGACCTGGCTGCCCTGGGCCACGTCTGGGCAGCTTTTGAGTATTGCCATAGATGGGCAACCTGGGGCAGTGCTCAGGCACTCTGTGGACGTGCTTCCTGGTGTTCAAAGGGACCCTCCTGCCTGTCACTTTATACCCACAGCCTCTGCTCCTGTCTCTGGGCACCACTGAGAGCCTGGCTCCATGCTCTGCACCCAGCCTTCAGGTGCTCTCCACGCTGAGGAGGTCTCCTGGGCCTGCTCTCTGCAGTCACAGCTCTCTCAGCCTCTCCTCACAGCAGAGCTGGTCCCATCACCACCTCCACAGCCCTCAGCTGGGCTCTCTCCAGCCTGTCCCTGTCCATCTTGTGCTGGGCAGCACTCCGGGGGGGGCCCTCCACTGCAGAGGATCATTCCCTGGCCTGTTGCATGCAGCACCTCCCTCCTCCTTCCCAACAGGATCATTCCCTGGCCTGTTCCATGCAGCACCTCCCTCCTCCTTCCCAACAGGATCATTCCCTGGCCTGTTCCATGCAGCACCTCCCTCCTCCTTCCCAACAGGATCATTCCCTGGCCTGTTGCATGCAGCACCTCCCTCCTCCTTCCCAACAGGATCATTCCCTGGCCTGTTGCATGCAGCACCTCCCTTCTCCTTCCCAACAGGATCATTCCCTGGCCTGTTGCATGCAGCACCTCCCTCCTCCTTCCAAACAGGATCATGGTCTGGCCTGTTGCATGCAGCACCTCCCTCCTCCTTCCAAACAGGATCATTCCCTGGCCTGTTGCATGCAGCACCTCCCTCCTCCTTCCAAACAGGATCATGGTCTGGCCTGTTGCATGCAGCACCTCCCTCCTGTTGCATGCAGCACCTCCCTCCTCCTTCCCAACAGGATCATTCCCTGGCCTGTTGCATGCAGCACCTCCCTCCTCCTTCCCAACAGGATCATTCCCTGGCCTGTTCCATGCAGCACCTCCCTCCTCTTTCCCAACAGGATTATTCCCTGGCCTGTTCCATGCAGCACCTCCCTCCTCCTTCCAAACAGGACCATTCCCTGGACTTGCCATGGCTTTACAGTGGAGTGAGCCTGAGAGTGGGGCAGAGTTGGAGGCTCCTGTGTGGAGCAGCCATGGGAGTGCTTACTTGCAAGGCCCTGTGCTGCTGCTGAGCTAGCACCCGAGGTCTGAGGCTAGGAAGGCTCTGCAGAGGGCCCTGGCCAGGCTGGATCCCTGGGCTGAGGTCAGCTGCATGAGGTCCAACAAGGCCAAGTTCTGGGTCCTGCACTTGGGGCACAACAACCCCATGAAGGCTCCAAGCTTGAGGCAGAGTGGCTGGAAAGTGCCTGGTGGAAAATGACTTGGGGCTGCTGGTTGGCAGCAGCTGAATGTGAGCCAGGCTGTGCCCAGGTGGCCAAGAAGGGCACCAGCAGCCTGGCCTGGGTTAGCAGTTGTGTGGGCAGCAGGAGGAGGGCAGTGATCAGTGCCCTGTGCTGGGCACTGCTGAGGCTGCACCTTGAGTGCTGGGTTCAGCTTTGGGCCCTTTGTTCCAAGGACACTGAGGAGCTGCAGCAGGGCCAGAGGAGGCCAGCAAAGGTGGGGAAGGGTCTGGAGAAGAGGCCTGGGGAGAAGCAGCTGAGGGAGCTGGGGGGGTTGGGGTGGAGAAGAGGAGGCTGAGGGCAGAGCTCATTGCTCTCTGCAGCTCCCTGAGAGGAGGCTGCAGGCAGCTGGGGTTGGGCTCTGCTGCCTGGGGTCAGGGGATGGAAGGAGAGGAAATGTCCTGAAATGGAGCCAGGGGAGGGTCAGGTTGGAGAGGAGGACAAATGTCTTTGGTGCCAGAGTGGTGAGGGATAGGCACAGGCTGCCCAGGTTGGTGGTGGAGTGCCCATGCCTGGAGGTGTTCCAGAACTGTGTGGCCATGGCACTTGGGGCCAGGGTTTGGTGGCCATGGTGGGGCTGGGCTGAGGGTTGGAGTGGATGACCTCAGAGGGCTCTGCCAGCCACTCCAATTCAGTGATTCTCTGCCAAACATGACTGCAGGAACTGCTTTGGTGGAGCAAAGCAGGACAAGAAGGACTTCTGGGTGAAAGCTGTCTTGAAAAGTTCCTCCTTGCAGCCAGCTTGCTCTGGTGGCTTAGACTAGACCTTAGGAAGAAGTTGTTCAGCAGGAGGGTGCTGAGAGCCTGGCACAGGTTGCCCAGGGAAGTGGTGGAAGCCTCATCCCTGGAGGTGTTTAAGGCCAGGCTGGATGTGGCTGCCCATGTGAGGGGCTGGAACTGGATGACTCTCGAGGTCCCTTCCAGCCCTGCCTGTGAGTCTGTGGCCTCTGGAGGAGGGAGCCCAGGTCAGGGTGTGTGTGCCTGGGACTTCCTAGGGTGGCTTTTCTCCCCAGTGGCTTATCCAGGCCAGAACCCAAGGTCCCTCACTGGCTCAGCAGAAGGCAGGAGTGGGTGTGCAGGGCTGTGGGAGCTGTGCACCCAAAGCAAGGATGCCATGGAAGCCTTCTTGGCCAACCTCCACCCTCTGTGGGACTCTCAGAGCTACACAACACCAGGAAAAATGAGTAGCTCAGAGCCTCACTGACAAGTCCCAAGTAACTCTCACCTCCACAGCTGCCTGCTGCTTTAGAGTCTGGGGAAGGGAGTTTTGAAAGCTCCTCAGTGTTGGTCTCATTCTGCTCCTGTAGGCAGAGTTTTATCCAGTGGCATTGGGGCACTTGGAGGCTAAAATCACAGAATCAGCCAGGTTGGAAGAGAGCTCCAAGCTCAGCCAGCCCAACCTAGCACCCAGCCCTGTCCAGTCAACCAGAGCATGGCACTAAGTGCCCCAGCCAGGCTTGGCTTCAACACCTCCAGCCACAGCCACTCCACCACCTCCCTGGGCAGCCCATTCCAATGCCAATCACTCTCTCTGCCAGCAACTTCCTCCTAACATCCAGCCTAGACCTGCACTGGCACAGCTTGAGCCTCTGTCCCCTTCTTCTGGTGCTGGCTGCCTGGCAGCAGAGCCCAACCCCAGCTGGCTACAGCCTCCCTGCAGGCAGCTGCAGGCAGCAATGAGCTCTGCCCTGAGCCTCCTCTGCTGCAGGCTGCACCCCCCCAGCTCCCTCAGCCTCTCCTCCCAGGGCTCTGCTCCAGGCCCCTCCCCAGCCTTGCTGCCCTGCTCCAAACACCTTCCAGCACCTCAGCATCTCTGTGCAATGGAGGAGCCCAGAACTGGACACAGCACTCCAGGGGAGGCCTGAGCAGTGCTGAGCACAGGGGCACAAGAACCTCCCTTGTCCTGCTGCCCACACTGCTCCTGAGCCAGCCCAGGATGCCATTGGCTCTGCTGCCCACCTGGGCACTGCTGCCTCCTCTGCAGCTCCTCTCTCCCACCACCCCCAGCTCCCTCTCTGCCTGCCTGCTCTCAGCCACTCTGGCCCCAGCCTGTAGTGCTGCTTGGGGTTGTTGTGGCCAAAGTGCAGAACCCTGCCCTTGGCCTTGTTCAGTCTCATCCCCTTGGCCTCTGCCCACCCATGCAGCCTGGCCAGGTCCCTCTGCAGGGCTCTCCTACCCCCCAGCAGTTTCTTCAGACCCCAAGTGAACAAAGCCCTTAGCCAGTCAATAACAGCACCAGTCCTGTGGGGAACTTGGTGTTCCAGCCCCTGCTCCCCAGGTGCCTCCTGTCACTTGTGGATCTCTCTTACAGCCAGCTAGAAGATCAAGGCTCTTGGATCAGCAGGAGAGCTGGAAGGGGAACTCCAGGGACCTCACTGCCCTCCACGGCAGGATTTGCAACCCTCACAGTCTGGGTCAGAGCGGTGCAGACCTCAGTGGGAGCCAGGAGCAGTCACCTGTGCTGGACCTGCTGTGCTTGTACCATCTTATGGTGGTGCCAGGTAAGAAAATACTCTCCTGGCTGTGCTGGGGGCAGGGAATGGATGTGGCTGAGTCAGGAATTATAAAAACAGGATGATTTTATTGCCCTGAACACTCCTGCCCCCAGACCAGACCCAGAACTGGTTCAGGATTGTTTGCAGGCTCAGTTTGATCAGGACTGTCTTCAAAAGGAGGCCATGGACAAATGCAGAGGTTTAGGAAGTCAGGAACTGGAGAAGGCTGAGCTGGAAACAGCTTTACCCCAGGAGCAATCAGGCTGAGCAGAGAATTAAGGTAACAGCAGGCTTTATCATTTACCAACATCCATCAGCATCATTAACTCATTTATCAGCAGTCCTGCCTCACTGGAGAGGTCCCCAGAGGCTGGAAGCTGCCAGTGTGATCCCATCCACAAGAAGGGCCAGAAGGAGGCACCAGGGAATTCCAGGCCTGTCAGCCTGACCTCAGTGCCAGGCATGGGCATGGAACAGGGCATCTTGTGTGCCATCACACAGCACCTACAGCGTGCCCAAGGGATCAGGCCCAGCCAGCAGGGGTTTAGGAAGGGCAGATCCTGCCTCACCAACCTGAGCTCCTTTTATGATCCTGCCTGGTGAGTGTGGGGCAGGCTGTGGATGGAGTCTGCCTGGACTGCAGCAAAGCCTTTGACACTGTCTGCCGCAACAGGCCAATGGCATCCTGGGCTGGCTGAGGAGCAGTGTGGGCAGCAGGACAAGGGAGGTTCTTGTGCCCCTGTGCTCAGCACTGCTCAGGCCACCCCTGGAGTGCTGTGTCCAGTTCTGGGCTCCTCCATTGCACAGAGATGTTGAGGTGCTGGAAGGTGTTTGGAGCAGGGCAGCAAGGCTGGGGAGGGGCCTGGAGCAGAGCCCTGGGAGGAGAGGCTGAGGGAGCTGGGGGGGTGCAGCCTGCAGCAGAGGAGGCTCAGGGCAGAGCTCATTGCTGCCTGCAGCTGCCTGCAGGGAGGCTGTAGCCAGCTGGGGTTGGGCTCTGCTGCCAGGCAGCCAGCAGCAGAAGAAGGGGACACAGTCTCAAGCTGTGCCAGGGCAGGTCTAGGCTGGATGTGAGGAGGAAGTTGTTGGCAGAGAGAGTGATTGGCACTGGAATGGGCTGCCCAGGGAGGTGGTGGAGTGGCTGTGGCTGGAGGTGTTGCAGCCAAGCCTGGCTGGGGCACTGAGTGCCATGGTCTGGTTGGTTGGGCAGGGCTGGGTGCTAGGTTGGGCTGGCTGAGCTTGGAGCTCTCTTCCAGCCTGGTTTAGATTCCATGAGTCTGTGATTCTTGACTGACAGAGGTGAGATGGGTGCTGGGCAGTGATCCCTCGCTGGGTTCCTCTGAGGCTGCAGGCAGTAGCCAATAGTGGATGTCCACGAGGCAGAAGCTGAAGGCAAGTGGAAAAGCCTCCAAACTCAGAAATGGCTCAAGCACTCCTCCCACGGGTGGGATGGTCGTGGAAGGATGCTGCCTCAGCAGTGGCAGGGGAGAGCCAAACTGTCAGCACCTGCCCAGCTGGGAACAGCAGCCAGGGAGTCGGCTTGGTGTGGTGCCAGAGCAGCCGGGTCCAGGTGCCGCTGGCAGCTCTCTCAACGGTCCCCAGGGCTTGCCAAGCCTGCAGGTTTGCACAGAGGGGTGTAAAAGTGGGGGAGAACCACTCGGGGGCAGGGACAGGGCAGCGCCCAGAGCCCTGCAAAGGGTAGGAGCTGTCCGAAAGCAGGGACAGTCCACGCGGGAGGTTGTCACTCAGGGAGCTGTCCTGGGGGAGCTCTGTCAAGGCAGGCAGCTCTCAAGACAGGGACTCTCAAGGCAGGAATCTCTTCCCCTCTCCCTTGCTCTGTTTAAGCTCTTCCAGCCAGTGCCCAGTTGCCATTTGGCACCAGCCCCACTGCAGCGCCCGCGGGGAGCACCTTCTGCTGTGCCCCCTCCAGCCTGCGGTTCTCACACCCATCACCTGCTCCTCATTCAAACCCACGGGGTGAGGGGGGGAAGAAAGGCATTTGGAGTAGCCCAGAACAATGATTTGCAGGCTGTGAGCTGGGGTCTTGCAACAAGGCCTTTGCTAGGTCATGTTGGTGCCAGCTGTGCCCTGCATAGAACCATAGAATCAAGCAGGCTGGAAGAGAGCTCCAAGCTCCTCCAGCCCAACCTAGCACCCAGCCCTGCCCAACCAACCAGACCATGGCACTGAGTGCCACAGGAACAGCGACTCCACCACCTCCCTGGGCAGCCCATTCCAATGCCAATCACTCTCTCTGCCAGCAACTTCCTACCAACATCCAGCCTAGACCTGCCCTGGCACAGCTTGAGGCTGTGTCCCCTTCTTCTGCTGCTGGCTGCCTGGCAGCAGAGCCCAACCCCACCTGGCTACAGCCTCCCTGCAGGCAGCTGCAGGCAGCAATGAGCTCTGCCCTGAGCCTCCTCTGCTGCAGGCTGCACCCCCCCAGCTCCCTCAGCCTCTCCTCACAGGGCTGTGCTCCAGGCCCCTCCCCAGCCTTGCTGCCCTGCTCCAAACACCTTCCAGCACCTCAACAGCTCTCTGCAATGGAGGAGCTCAGAACTGGACACAGCTCTCCAGGGGTGGCCTGAGCAGTGCTGAGCACAGGGGCAGAATATGCTGCTCTGTGTTGAGTTCCCTGGGCCTGTGATGTGCCTTGCAGAGCTTTCTGCTGGGAGCTGGTGGAAGGAAGGGACCATCCTCCTCCACGGTCTCTTTCTCACTCTTTTTTCCTGTTTGTGCTTGTCCCTGACTCATTTTCTCTCTTGCTGCCTTGCAGTGTGGAGCTGTGTGCCCAGGCAAGGGGATGGACAGCAGGGCAGAGATGGAGGTTGTGAGGAGCAGCAAGGGCAGTGCCCCCGGGGAGGTCAGCGTCCATCTGGTCACCACCGAGAGCACTGTGCCAAGCACCCACCTGCCAGCCACTGCCTTCATCATACCAGGTGTGTGCAACTCTCCTGCCTAGCTGCTGCCCACACAGCCTTCTCCCTCCACACTGCTGCCCCCTTGTTTGGCTTTGCTCCTCCCCAGCCTGGGGAGGCCTTGCTCCTGATGCCTGTCCCCTCTCGTTTGGCTGCTTTGTGGCTGACCAAACCTCTGGAGTTGTAAACCAAAGCCCTGATGTCTGGGCCCCTGTGCCAGCTCAGCACAGTGTGCTGGGAGCCTGCTCTGTTCTGGGCTTGCCACATCATCACAGAACCACAGAACATCTCGAGGTGGAAGGGCCCCAGAAGGATCATTAGCTCCAACTCCCTGCTCCTCACAGGACTTACCTAGAACTGAACTGTGGAACTGTGAGCACCAGCCAGATGCTCCTTGGGCTCTGACAGCCTTGGTGCCACCTCCACTTCCCTGGGGAGCCTGTTCCCTGCTCCAGGGGCCCACCAGCCTCTCACTGCAGAGCCTTCTCCTAGTGTCCATTCTGCACTTGCCCTGCTGCAGCTTCATCCCTTCTCCTGTGTGCTGCTGCTGGGCTCCAGATGGAGGAGCTCAGCACCTCCCCCTCCACTGCCCCCCTCAGGAAGCTGTAGCCTGCCATGAGGCCCCCTCAGCTTCCCCTTCTGCCACCTGAAGCAGCCAAGTGCCCTCAGCTGCTCCTTTCAAGTCTTGCCCTCAAGACCTTTCCCCACCTTGGTCCCCCTGCTCTGGACACTCTTAGAGTGCTTTGTGTGTGGAGGTGCCCAAACCTGTGCCCAGCACTCGAGGTGTGGCCACAGCAGTGCTGTGCAGAGTGGGACAATCACCCTCCTGGCCTGGCTGGCTCTGCTCTGCTGGATGCCCCCAGGACAGGGCCCCTTTGGCTGCTGCTCACCTTGCCAGCAGCCCACGCCCCAGGCCTCTCTCTGTCTCTGGTCTCTCAGGACTGACCTGTGCCAGCTGCAGAACCTCCACTTGCTCTTGCTGGAGGTCACACTCTGGGTGGTTTGCCAGCTCTCTGCTCTACCCAGATCCCCTCCAGGGAGTCCACAGCTCCCCCTGCTGCAGCACCAGCAGCACACTGCCCCAGTGTGCCCTCACCTCCAGCATCCAGACCCTCTAGAAGGACATGAGGGCACTGGCTGTGAAACTGAGCCCTTGGGGAGCTACACTGGCGACTGGGCACCAGTCTGAGGTGTCCCAGATAACTCCTTGAGCCTGGCCCATCAGCCAGCTGTTCACCCTCTGTGCTCTGCACTTATCCAGCTGGATGCTTTGTTCAGGAGGACAGTGTGGGAGGCAGAATCCAAAGTCCTGCTGAAATCCTAACAGCCACAGCTGCTGCCTTCCCTGGGTCAGCTCTGGGGTGACTTTGACATCAAAAGAAGCTAAGGTTCCACTTGTGAGGGGGACCAGTGGCTGCATTGTCTCTCAGCTGGTTTTCAGAGACTCCTAGAATGACTTTGTCCATCCTTTGAGGTGAGGCTGACAGGCCTGGAAGGCCACCAGGGTCTGCCTTCTTGGCAGCTGGGGTGACAGCTTTGAGCCTACCTGAGCAGTGTCTTTCAGTGAATGTAGAATCATGGAATGGGTTAGGTTGGAAGGGAGCTCAAAGCTCAGCCAGTTCCAAGCCCCTGCCATGGGCAGGGACACCTCCCACTAGAACAGGTTGCCCAAGGCCTCATCCAGCCTGGTCCTGAACACCTCCAGGGAGGTTGTGGAGCACAGAAGCACCCAATGGGATCAAAGATCACATTGGGTGCTTCTGTGCTCCACAACCTCCCTGGGCAACCTGTGCCAGTGTCTCACCACTCTCAACCTGTGCCAGTCTCTCAACACCCTCACTGCAAACAACTTCTTCCTAACATCCACTTTCAATCTCCCCTCTGCCACTTCAAACCTGTTCCTCCTCTTCCTCCTCTCATTCCCAGCCCTTGTCAATAGTCCCTCCCCAGCTCTCCTGCAGCCCCCCTCAGATCCTGCAAGGCCACTCCAAGGTCTCCTCCAAGCCTTCTCCTCTCCAGCCTGCACAGCCCCAACTCTCTCAGCCTGTGCTCACAGCAGAGCTGCTGCAGCCCTCTCAGCATCTTGGTGGCCTCCTCTGCACTGCCTCCAACACTTCCATGTGCTGCTTGTGCTGGGGGCTGCAGAACTGCCCCCAGGAGTGCAGGTGGGGTGTGAGGAGAGCAGAGCCAAGGGGCAGAATCCCCTCCCTTGCCCTGTGCCCACACTGCTCTGGCTGCACCCAGCACAGGGTTGTGTCTGGGCTGCACTCACCCTGCAGGCTCCTGTGGAGCTTTGCATCAGCCCAGACCCCCAGGGCCTGTTCCTCAGGGCTGCTCTCAGCCATTCCCCACCCAGCCTGGAGCTGTGCTTGGGATTGCTCTGACCCAGGTGCAGGACCTTCCACTTGGCCTTGTTGAATGCCATGAGGTTGGCCTGGGCACAGCTCTGCACCCTGTCCAGCTCCCTCTGGATGGATCCCTGCCCTCTGGCAAGTCGCCAGTGCCACACAGCTTGGTGCCACCTGCAGACTTGCTGAGGCTGCACTGATTGCTCTGCCCATGGCACTGACAAAGATGTTGCCCAGCACTGGTGCCAGCACTGACCCCTGAGGGAGCCACTTGGCACTGGGCTGCAGGTGGACACTGTGCCCTTGGTCACTACTCTGCAGAGTGCAGAGCTGCTTCAACTCTCTGAGCATCTTCATAGGTGAGGGGAGATCAGAGGTGCTCTTGAGATGAAAACCTCCCTAATTTTCCTGCTCCCAGTGCCTCACTTCCCACTGTGGAGAGGTCCTGGGCTGTGTGCAGTGTGTGTTTGAAATGAAAGTGGACAGGAAGGTGCAGTCCAGGAGCTGACCAGCACACACCTGCTACCCCAGGGCATCCTACTCATGGGCACAGTCTGAAGCTAGAACCATGGAACCAAACTGTTGAGGTTGGAAGAGACCTTTGAGGCAAAGACAAGGGGTAGTGGGCACAAGTTGCTGCTGGGGAGATTCAGACTGGGTGCCAGGAACGTTTTCTTTCACCATTTGGACTTCTAAAGATTGGAACAAACTGCCAGGGGAGGTGGAGGATTTCTCCACATCAGACAGCTTCAAGGCCCAGCTTGGCAGGGTGCTGAGCCAGCTCAGTCCAGCTGAATCCTTCCCCTGCAAGCTCAGACTGGATGGTCCTGGGGGTCAATTCCAGCCTGCTACTCCGTGAGTGAACCTATGACTGGCTGGGGCACTTAGTGCCATGGTCTGGCTGATTGGGCAGGGCTGGGTGCTAGGTGGGTCTGGATGAGCTTGGAGCTCTCTTCCAACCTGCTTGATTCTATGATTCTCTCAGTCCAGCCACTCATCTGGAGCTCACCCTGCTGCTGAGCCACTGCCACTAACCCACAGCCCTCAGCACCACTCCCAGGCAGCTCGGAAACCCCTCCAGGGCTGGGGACTCCACCACCTCCCTGAGAGCCCTTGCTGGGAAGAGATCATTCCTCATCTCCAGCCTCAACCCCTCCTGCCACAACTTGGGGCTGTTTCCTCTTGGCCTGTCGCTTGTTGCATGTGAGGAGAGCCCAACCCCTGCCTGGAGCAGAGGGCACCGTGGGCAATGCTGGTCTCTGCCTGCGGAGCTTGCTGGGTGGCACTGCCTGCTCCTGGCTGCTTCAGCCCCCAGCCCCGAGCCCTCATCCCCGGGGGGCTGTGTCCTCCCTGGCGTTTCGTGCTGGGGCGCAGCCTCTCGCAGCGCTCCAGTGCTCCGTGCATGCCTCTGCTTGTTCTGTTTCCTCTCTGCTCCAGCCAACGCCACTGCCATCAACCTCCCGGCGAGCACCCTGGAGCTGCAGCGCTTCCCCCGGGAGCCGCAGCGCAGCGCAGCGGCGGAGCGGCCGGAGCGGGGCGCGGGCAGCGAGCCCATGGCGGCGGCTGTCATCCCGCAGCTGAGCGGGGTGCAGGCCTGCAGCACGGTGCGGCTGCTGGAGTGGAAGGATGGGCTGGCGGCGCTGCCGGGCAGCAACCTGCGGGTGAGTGCAGCCCTCCGCTGCTGCTGCCCTCCCTGCGCCCGCCTGCCCCTCTGCCCCTGCTCCTGCCTGCTGTGCCCCTGCTCTTACCTTATGTGCCCCTGCTCCTGCCTCCTGTGCCCCTGCTCTTACCTGCTGTGCCCCTGCTCCTGCCTGCTGTGCCCCTGCTCCTACCTGCTGTGCCCCTGCTCCTACCTCCTCTGCCCCTGCTCCTACCTCCTCTGCCCCTGCTCCTGCCTGCTGTGCCCCTGCTCCTACCTCCTCTGCCCCTGCTCCTACCTCCTGTGCCCCTGCTCCTACCTGCTGTGCCCCTGCTCCTGCCTGCTGTGCCCCTGCTCCTGCCTGCTGTGCCCCTGCTCCTGCCTGCTGTGCCCCTGCTCCTACCTCCTGTGCCCCTGCTCCTGCCTGCTGTGCCCCTGCTCCTGCCTCCTCTGCCCCTGCTCCTGCCTCCTGTGCCCCTGCTCCTGCCTCCTGTGCCCCTGCTCCTGCCTCCTGTGCCCCTGCTCCTGCCTGCTGTGCCCCTGCTCCTACCTCCTCTGCCCCTGCTCCTACCTCCTCTGCCCCTGCTCCTGCCTGCTGTGCCCCTGCTCCTACCTCCTCTGCCCCTGCTCCTACCTCCTGTGCCCCTGCTCCTACCTGCTGTGCCCCTGCTCCTGCCTCCTGTGCCCCTGCTCCTGCCTGCTGTGCCCCTGCTCCTACCTGCTGTGCCCCTGCTCCTACCTCCTCTGCCCCTGCTCCTGCCTGCTGTGCCCCTGCTCCTGCCTCCTGTGCCCCTGCTCCTGCCTCCTGTGCCCCTGCTCCTGCTTGCTGTGCCCCTGCTCCTGCCTGCTGTGCCCCTGCTCCTACCTCCTGTGCCCCTGCTCCTACCTGCTGTGCCCCTGCTCCTGCCTGCTGTGCCCCTGCTCCTACCTGCTGTGCCCCTGCTCCTGCCTGCTGTGCCCCTGCTCCTACCTCCTGTGCCCCTGCTCCTACCTGCTGTGCCCCTGCTCCTACCTGCTGTGCCCCTGCTCCTGCCTGCTGTGCCCCTGCTCCTGCCTGCTGTGCCCCTGCTCCTACCTCCTGTGCCGCTGCTCCTGCCTCCTCTGCCCCTGCTCCTACCTGCTGTGCCCCTGCTCCTTCCTCCTGTGCCCCTGCTCCTGCCTCCTGTGCCCCTGCTCCTGCCTGCTGTGCCCCTGCTCCTGCCTCCTGTGCCCCTGCTCCTACCTGCTGTGCCCCTGCTCCTGCCTGCTGTGCCCCTGCTCCTGCCTCCTGTGCCCCTGCTCCTACCTGCTGTGCCCCTGCTCCTACCTGCTGTGCCCTTGCTCCTGCTTGCTGTGCCCCTGCTCCTGCCTCCTGTGCCCCTGCTCCTACCTGCTGTGCCCCTGCTCCTGCCTCCTGTGCCCCTGCTCCTGCCTGCTGTGCCCCTGCTCCTGCCTCCTGTGCCCCTGCTCCTACCTCCTGTGCCCCTGCTCTTACCTGCTGTGCCCCTGCTCCTACCTGCTGTGCCCCTGCTCCTGCCTCCTGTGCCCCTGCTCCTACCTGCTGTGCCCCTGCTCCTGCCTGCTGTGCCCCTGCTCCTACCTCCTGTGCCCCTGCTCCTGCCTCCTGTGCCCCTGCTCCTACCTGCTGTGCCCCTGCTCTTACCTGCTGTGCCCCTGCTCCTACCTGCTGTGCCCCTGCTCCTGCCTGCTGTGCCCCTGCTCCTACCTGCTGTGCCCCTGCTCCTACCTCCTCTGCCCCTGCTCCTGCCTCCTCCGCCCCTGCTCCTGCCTCCTGTGCCCCTGCTCCTGCCTCCTGTGCCCCTGCTCCTACCTGCTGTGCCCCTGCTCCTGCCTCCTGTGCCCCTGCTCCTGCCTCCTGTGCCCCTGCTCCTACCTGCTGTGCCCCTGCTCCTGCCTGCTGTGCCCCTGCTCTTACCTGCTGTGCCCCTGCTCCTACCTGCTGTGCCCCTGCTCCTGCCTGCTGTGCCCCTGCTCCTGCCTGCTGTGCCCCTGCTCCTACCTGCTGTGCCCCTGCTCCTACCTGCTGTGCCCCTGCTCTTACCTTATGTGCCCCTGCTCCTGCCTCCTGTGCCCCTGCTCCTACCTCCTCTGCCCCTGCTCCTGCCTGCTGTGCCCCTGCTCCTGCCTCCTGTGCCCCTGCTCCTGCCTCCTGTGCCCCTGCTCCTGCCTCCTGTGCCCCTGCTCCTACCTCCTCTGCCCCTGCTCCTACCTCCTCTGCCCCTGCTCCTGCCTGCTGTGCCCCTGCTCCTACCTGCTGTGCCCCTGCTCCTACCTGCTGTGCCCCTGCTCTTACCTTATGTGCCCCTGCTCCTGCCTCCTGTGCCCCTGCTCCTACCTCCTCTGCCCCTGCTCCTGCCTGCTGTGCCCCTGCTCCTGCCTCCTGTGCCCCTGCTCCTGCCTCCTGTGCCCCTGCTCCTGCCTGCTGTGCCCCTGCTCCTACCTCCTCTGCCCCTGCTCCTACCTCCTGTGCCCCTGCTCCTACCTGCTGTGCCCCTGCTCCTGCCTGCTGTGCCCCTGCTCCTACCTCCTCTGCCCCTGCTCCTGCCTGCTGTGCCCCTGCTCCTGCCTCCTCTGCCCCTGCTCCTGCCTCCTGTGCCCCTGCTCCTGCCTCCTGTGCCCCTGCTCCTGCCTCCTGTGCCCCTGCTCCTGCCTGCTGTGCCCCTGCTCCTACCTGCTGTGCCCCTGCTCTTACCTCCTCTGCCCCTGCTCCTACCTGCTGTGCCCCTGCTCCTGCCTGCTTTGCCCCTGCTCCTACCTGCTGTGCCCCTGCTCTTACCTCCTCTGCCCCTGCTCCTACCTCCTGTGCCCCTGCTCCTACATCCTGTGCCCCTGCTCCTGCCTGCTGTGCCCCTGCTCCTGCCTGCTGTGCCCCTGCTCCTGCTTGCTGTGCCCCTGCTCCTGCCTGCTGTGCCCCTGCTCCTACCTCCTGTGCCCCTGCTCCTACCTGCTGTGCCCCTGCTCCTGCCTGCTGTGCCCCTGCTCCTACCTCCTCTGCCCCTGCTCCTGCCTGCTGTGTCCCTGCTCCTACCTCCTCTGCCCCTGCTCCTGCCTGCTGTGCCCCTGCTCCTACCTCCTCTGCCCCTGCTCCTACCTGCTGTGCCCCTGCTCCTACCTCCTCTGCCCCTGCTCCTACCTGCTGTGCCCCTGCTCCTACCTCCTCTGCCCCTGCTCCTGCCTCCTCTGCCCCTGCTCCTGCCTGCTGTGCCCCTGCTCCTACCTCCTCTGCCCCTGCTCCTACCTGCTGTGCCCCTGCTCCTGCCTGCTGTGCCCCTGCTCCTGCCTGCTGTGCCCCTGCTCCTACCTCCTGTGCCCCTGCTCCTACCTCCTGTGCCCCTGCTCCTGCCTGCTGTGCCCCTGCTCCTGCCTGCTGTGCCCCTGCTCCTACCTCCTGTGCCCCTGCTCCTGCCTGCTGTGCCCCTGCTCCTGCCTCCTCTGCCCCTGCTCCTGCCTCTTCTGCCCCTGCTCCTGCCTCCTCTGCCCCTGCTCCTGCCTGCTGTGCCCCTGCTCCTGCCTGCTGTGCCCCTGCTCCTGCCTCCTGTGCCCCTGCTCCTACCTCCTGTGCCCCTGCTCCTGCCTGCTGTGCCCCTGCTCCTGCCTGCTGTGCCCCTGCTCCTGCCTGCTGTGCCCCTGCTCCTACCTCCTGTGCCCCTGCTCCTGCCTGCTGTGCCCCTGCTCCTGCCTCCTCTGCCCCTGCTCCTGCCTCTTCTGCCCCTGCTCCTGCCTCCTCTGCCCCTGCTCCTGCCTGCTGTGCCCCTGCTCCTGCCTGCTGTGCCCCTGCTCCTGCCTCCTGTGCCCCTGCTCCTACCTCCTGTGCCCCTGCTCCTGCCTGCTGTGCCCCTGCTCTTACCTCCTCTGCCCCTGCTCTTACCTCCTTTGCCCCTGCTTTTACCTCCTGTGCCCCTGCTTTTAACTCCTTTCTTCCCCTGGTTTTAACTCCTTTGCCCCTCGTTTTAACTCCTTTTCTTCCCATGGTTTTATCTCCTTTTTTCCCACCTGGTTTTAACTCCTCTTTCCCCCTGGTTTTAACTCCTCTTTCCCCCTGGTTTTAACTCCTCTTTCCCCCTGGTTTTACCTCCTTTACCCCGGGTTTTAACTCCTTTTCCCCCACCCTGGTTTTACCTCCTTTTTCCCCCTGTTTTTACCTCCTTTGCCCCTGTTTTTAACTCCTTTTCTCCCCCTGGTTTTACCTCCCTTTTCCCCTATTTTTGCCTCCTTTGCCCCTGTTTTTAACTCCTTCCCCCCCCCCCCCCCCCCCCCCCCCCCCCCCCCCCCCCCCCCCCCGGTTTTACCTCCTTTTCCCTGGTTTTACCTCCTTTTCCCTGGTTTTAACTCCTTTTCTCCTGGTTTTAACTCTTTCACCCCCGGATTTTAACTCTTTCCCCCCCCCCGATTTTAAGTCTTCCCCCCCCGTTATTAACTCTTCTTTTTTTGACTGGTTTTAACTTTTTGACTGTTTTCACCTCTTAGTTGTTTTAACTCTTTTCTCCCCCTTTAGTTTTATTTTTACTGCATTTAATTTTTTTTAACTAGATTTAACTCTTTTTGGTTTTAACTCTTCTTTCCCCCTGGTTTTAACTCCTTTTTTCCCTGGTTTTAACTCTTTTTTCCCCCTGGTTTTAACTCCTTTTCCCCCCATGGTTTTACCTCCTTTGCCCCTCGTTTTAATTCCTTTCCCCCCCCCCTGGTTTTATCTCTTTTTCCCTCTGATTTTATCTCTTCTCCCCCCTGGTTTTATCTCTTTTCCCCCCTGATTTTATCTCTTTTTCCCCTGGTTTTATCTCTTTTTCCCCTGGTTTTATCTCTTTTCCCCCCTGGTTTTATCTCTTTTTCCCCTGGTTTTATCTCTTTTTCCCCCTGATTTTATCTCTTTTCCCCCCTGGTTTTATCTCTTTTTCCCCTGGTTTTATCTCTTTTTCCCCTGGTTTTATCTCTTTCCCCCCCTGATTTTATCTCTTTTTCCCCTTGGTTTTATCTCCTTTTTCCCTGGTTTTAACTCCTTTTTTCCCCTGGTTTTAACTCCTTTTTTTCCTCTGGTTTTATCTCTTTTCCCCCTGGTTTTATCTCTTTTCCCCCTGGTTTTATCTCTTTTTCCCCCTGGTTTTAACTCCTTTTTCTCCCTGGTTTTAACTCCTTTTTTCCCCCTGGTTTTAACTCCTTTTTTCCCCCTGGTTTTAACTCCTTTTTTTCCCTGGTTTTAACTCCTTTTTTCCCCTGGTTTTAACTCCTTTTTCCCCCCTGATTTTATCTCTTTTCCTCCCCTGGTTTTATCTCTTTCCCCCCCTGGTTGTATCTCTTTTTCCCCCTGCTTTTATCTCTTTTTCCCCTTGGTTTTATCTCCTTCTTCCCTGGTTTTAACTCCTTTTTTTCCCTGGTTTTAACTCCTTTTTTTCCTCTGGTTTTATCTCTTTCCCCCCTTAGTTTTATCTCTTTCCCCCCCTGGTTTTATCTCTTTCCCCCCCTGGTTTTATCTCTTTTCCCCCTGGTTTTATCTCTTTTTCCTCCTGGTTTTATCTCCTTTTTCCCTGGTTTTAACTCCTTTTTTTCCCCTGGTTTTATCTCTTTTCCCCCCTGGTTGTATCTCTTTCCCCCCCCTGGTTTTATCTCTTTTCCCCCCTGGTTGTATCTCTTTTCCCCCCTGGTTTTATCTATTTCCCCCCCTGGTTTTATCTCTTTTCCCCCTGGTTTTATCTCTTTTTCCTCCTGGTTTTATCTCCTTTTTCCCTGGTTTTAACTCCTTTTTTTCCCCTGGTTTTATCTCTTTTCCCCCCTGGTTGTATCTCTTTCCCCCCCTGGTTTTATCTCTTTTCCCCCCTGGTTGTATCTCTTTTCCCCCCTGGTTTTATCTCTTTTCCCCCTGCTTTTAACTCTGTTTTCCCTTGATTTTAACTCTTTTTCCCCCCTGTTTTTAACTCTTCCTTTTTGTAACTGGTTTTAACTTTCTGACTGTTTTCACCTCTCTGTTTGTGGCTGGTTGTAAGTCCTTCCTTGGCTGGTTGTAACTCTTCCCCCCCTGTGCTTTGGTTCCTCGACACAGTTCCGCATCAATGAGTATGGGACGCTGAAGGTGGTGAGTGCTGACAAGATGCCTCCGGTGGAAGCTCTAAAGGAGGCTCACACAGAGAAAGATGGGGACTCAGAGGTGGCACCCACCAGCAGGGACAATCCTACTGTGGCTCAGGGTAAGGGCACCGTGGTGGCACATCTGGGCCGGGAGCCATCATCTCATGGGCATCGCCTGGAGTTGGCCCCGAGCGAGGCAAACGTCCCCCTGCTCCCTGCTCCCTGCTCCCAGCTCCCTGCTCCCTGCTCCCTTTCCCTTGCTGTGTCTTGCTCCTCAGCACCGCTCTTCTCTCTGCCTCAGATGTGCCAGAGCAGACCAAGGTGCCAGCAGCAGAAGGCTTGTGCCACTGTGACACCTGTGGGCGCAGACCCGTGCTGGATGTAGCCCGGGAGGGCAGAGGCTTCTGCAGCGAGCACTGCCACCAGCAGTTCAAAGAAAGGTGAAGCCTGCTCCCTGCCCCAGCTGGCTGTCCCCTTAGCCCTGGGCCATGCTCCAGCAGGTGCCGAGGACCCCACACCTTTCCCCTCTTTCTCACAGGCAGAGTGCCCTGGGGATGGAGATTGTGCCAGGGGACAGCAGGAAGCCCAGCAGCCAGGCTGCCTCCTTGCCCAGCCTCCTGTCTGCTGGAGCAGGGCTGCAGAAGGAGGCCACTGCAGTGGCTGCTTGCAGGCTGAGCAGCTGTGGGTCACAGAGGTGTCCCCAGCTCCTCTGCTCACTGCCGTGTGACTCCTGGGAGTCGTTTTCCAGTGTCTGTGCCTGACCTTGAGGCAGCTTTGAGCCCTGCTCTGGAGCTGGGTAGCTTCTGGTCCGTCCCTGGGCACAGGGCTCTGACACCCAAGCACCTGGGAGTGACTCTGCTCTGTACCCTGGTTCTAACCTGCTGCCAACTCGTGCAGAGTGTGGTCAGGAGGGGTGGGAGCAGAGGCAGAAGGGACTGGCAGGGACTCTGCAGCAGCCACCGCTCACTGCCAGCCAAGCTGTGCCAGGTGCCCTGCTGCAGTGCCCCAGCTGCCCCTCCCCCACCCCCGCAGGTCTGTCATCGTGGAAAACTCTGCCAGCAGCACCATTGCCCCCGAGATCCTCAAGCCAGTGAAGAAACGGAAGAGGAAGGACTACCAGAGCCCCTCAGAGGAAGAATATGAGTCTGAGCAGATGGTAGGAAGAGGGCAGGGAGGGCACCTGTACGATGGCAGGCCATGGGCCACCCCCTAGGCACCTCGGAGTGCTCTGCCAGCTGTGTGCTGAAGGGGTAACCTCTTGTCTGTGAGTGCCACAAAGTCGAAGTCAGGGCTGCTGGGCACTGGGCTGGCTGCTGGGCACCCCAGACACATCTCCACAGAGCCACAGCATGGGAGGGGCAGGAAGGGGCCAAGCTCCTGCTAAGGCAGGCTCAGCCAGAGAAGGTCACACAGCAGCACACCCAGGCAGGTTTTGGATGGCTGCAGAGGTGGAGACTCCACCACCTCCCTGGGCAGCCTGCTCCAGGCCTCCAGCACCCCTGTGTTAAAGAAGTTCCTCCTCATGTCCGATGGTCAAGGTTGTGCCCATTGCCCCTTGTCCTGTCCTGACTGGACTGTAGCTATCAAGTGCTCTCAACTGCTTTTTGGGTCTGGGCCACCACAGTAAGTGTTGGGGTAAGAGTCTCTTAGCTGCATGAGAGTGGCTTTGCCAAGGCAAGGAAGCTGTGCTTGCCAGCCCTGCCTGTGCCAGATCCTCTCCAGCCGTGGGCACAACCACTCAGCACAAAGACCCCTCCCAGGCTCCCAGCATCTCATCCAAGTGCAGAAGCTCAGTGTGGCCCTTGGTACCTCGGCCTGCAGCACCAGGGGGTTCTGCTTTCTTTGCTCTCCTGTCTAGGAGGAAAAACAGGACGAGAGGAAGAACTCAGCAGGAGACTCTGCCCTCAGCAACCCGGAGCCTGACGTGTGGAACGGGAGCCAGCATGGTATGGAGGGTGGGCAGGGGGCTGAGACCTTCTGCCATGGCTCTGGGGTCCCTTGGCAAGGCTGAGCCAACCACTTGGTGCTCCAGTGGAGCCAACCCCCCAGTGCCATCACTGCAGTGGTACAAGCTCCTGAAGGCTCGAAAGCTCCTCTGCTTGCTTGATCCTGCTCTCTGTCTCCTTCCATTTCTCTCCTTTCCTCTCTTTCTCTCCATGGGGACAGCACTCTTACAGGCATGGCTGTGTCATCCTCGGGCATTGGGCTGCTCTGGAGAGCCTCTCTGGTCCCTCCCTTTGGCAGCAGACTCTGTGACTGGCTGGTGGGTGCCACATTTGCCCTGAGAGGCACTGACCCGAGCAGTCATGGGTGGCTTTGGATGGTCTCAGTGGGAACCTGCTGCCATGATGAGGAGCTCACAAAGTCTGGGGGCTGCTCCTGTAGGTCTGGTGGTGCCTCTGAGGCTCAGGCAGTTGGGGTGGTGCCTCTGAGGCTCAGGCATTTGGGGTGGTGCCTCTGAGGCTCAGGCATTTGGGGTGGTGCCTCTGAGGCTCAGGCATTTGGGGTGGTGCCTCTGAGGCTCAGGCAGTTGGGGTGGTGCCTCTGAGGCTCAGGCAGTTGGGGTGGTCTCATGTTGAGGGCATCTATTGCTGTAGCTTCTCGGGTGCAGAGCTGCTGACACAGAGGGAGAATGGTGCAGGGTTTGCTTGTGGTGCTCCTCTGCAGTCTGCTGAGAGTGAGGGGGAAGGAAAACTTGGGGTAAACACCAGAAAATAAACCCTTATGGGAAACCTTTTGTCTCTGAGGAGTGAAAGGTCAGACTCAAGCACTTTGCAAATGAAACTGTTCCAGCTTCTTGCTCCTGTCTGCAGCCAGACCCAGGGACAGTAGCAGGGGCCAGATGTTAATCCCTGGTGTTACACTGAGCATCAAAAAGGGATCTCACCCTCCTTGGCCAGGTCCTTTTCTCCTCAGTCTGAGCCCTGAGCCTGGAACCTTCCCTGCTGCATACAAGAGAGCAGTGCTGAGCCTTCTTACTTCAGCAGCTTATTTCCTCTTGCTTTGGAAGCAACCTCAACAAACAAAACCCATGCCTGGCTGCTTCAGTGCAGCAGTCAGAGTGTGCTCTGGCTACAGGTGCAGTTGTTGTTCTCCAGAGCTGCAGAGCTTCTGCTCAGGGATTCCCCAAGCATCCCTGGCACTTCTTTTCCCCTGTGTCATAGAATATCATAGAATCAACCAGGTTGGAAGAGACCTCCAAGATCATCCAGTCCAACCTAGCACCCAGCCCTGCCCAACCAACCAGACCATGGCACCAAGTGCCTCATCCAGGCTTTTCTTGAACACCTCCAGCCACAGCCACTCCACCACCTCCCTGGGCAGCCCATTCCAATGCCAATCACTCTCTCTGCCAGCAACTTCCTCCTAACAGCCAGCCTGAACCTGCCCTGGCACAGCTTCAGGCTGTGTCCCCTTCTTCTGGTGCTGGCTGCCTGGCAGCAGAGCCCAACCCCACCTGGCTACAGCCTCCCTGCAGGCAGCTGCAGGCAGCAATGAGCTCTGCCCTGAGCCTCCTCTGCTGCAGGCTGCACCCCCCCAGCTCCCTCAGCCTCTCCTCACAGGGCTGTGCTCCAGGCCCCTCCCCAGCCTTGCTGCCCTTCCCCAAACACCTTCCAGCACCTCAACAGCTCTCTGCAATGGAGGAGCCCAGAACTGGACACAGCACTGCAGGGGTGGCCTGAGCAGTGCTGAGCACAGGGGCAGAAGAACCTCCCTTGTCCTGCTGCCCACACTGCTCCTGAGCCAGCCCAGGATGCCATTGGCTCTGCTGCCCACCTGGGCACTGCTGCCTCCTCTGCAGCTCCTCTCTCCCACCACCCCCAGCTCCCTCTCTGCCTGGCTGCTCTCAGCCACTCTGTCCCCAGCCTGTAGCTGCTTGGGGTTGTTGTGGCCAAAGTGCAGAACCCTGCCCTTGGCCTTGTTCAGTCTCATCCCCTTGGCCTCTGCCCACCCATGCAGCCTGGCCAGGTCCCTCTGCAGGGCTCTGCTACCCTCCACCAGCTCCACACTGCTCCTACCTTGGTGTCATCTGCAAACTGACTGCTGCTGGACTCAATCCTCTCTCTGCAAGTTCTTGTTTTTGGCCATCTTCTCCTCCCCTAAACCCAAGGACTTGGTCTGATTTTGCTCTGATGCTGGCTGGCTGTCGTGGCTGGCCTGTGGCTATGAACTACTGAGTACTGGAACAGCCACAGCACTCCTGGAGTCCCCTCATAGAATCATGGAATTGTCAGGGCTGGAAGGGACCTCAAGGATCATCCAGCTCCAAACCCCTGCCACGGGCAGGGACACCTCACACTACATCAGGTACTGCCCACAGCCACAGCCAGCCTGGCCTTAAACACCTCCAGGGATGAGGCTTCCACCACCTCCCTGGGCTACCTGTGCCAGGCTCTCAGCACCCTCATGCTGAACAACTTCTTCCTAAGGTTTAATCTCAATCTCCCCTCCTAGCTTGGAGCCATTCCCCCCCCACTCCTATCCCTACCTGACACCCTCAGAAGCCCCTCCCCAGCTTTCCTGCAGCCCCCTTCAGACACTGCAAGGCCACAGTGAGGTCTGCTTGGAGCCTTCTCCTCTCCAGCCTGCACAGCCCCAACTCTCTCAGCCTGTCCCCACAGCAGAGCAGCTCCAGCCCTCTGCTCATCCTCCTGGCCCTGCTCTGGACACCTTCCAGCACCTCCAGATCTTTGCTGTCCCAGGGGGTAGAAAGTGTTTGAGAGTGAGGGGCTTGGACTGTGTCTTGTGTGGCTCGGGCAGAGCCTTCGTGGTCGGGCAGAGCCAAGGAGGTCAAAGGCAGGGAGCAGGCAGTGCTGCCTTCTTTTCTGCAGTGCCCTAGGAGTCAGTCGCTCTGTAGGGCAGCAGGGTGGTCCCGGTGTGCAGCAGGGGGCTGAGGTGGCTGTCTCGGAGCAGAGGCCAGCCCAGGTGGCCTCTGCAGCGGCAGCAGGGGCTGAGCTCGCTGCGCCTTCGCCCGGCTGGGAGCTCCTCGTAGCTGGGAGCGATTCCCCAGTGCCTCGGCGCCGTGGTCACTGCGGGCGTGCTGGCTGGGGCAGGGCTGGCCGGAGCAGGGCTGGCTGGAGCAGGGCTGGCCGGAGCAGGGCTGGTCGGAGCAGGGCTGGTCGGAGCAGGGCTGGCTGGAGCAGGGCTGGCCGGAGCAGGGCTGGCCGGAGCAGGGCTGGCTGCAGAGGAGGCTGACACCAGGCGGCACCGGAGGACGCTCGGGTGCGGGCAGCCCGGAGGCGGCCGCGGCAGGGGGCCGGAGCAGGCAGGGGCAGGCAGGGGCAGGCAGCGCAGGGGCAGGGCAGGCAGGGGCCGGGCAGACAGGGGCAGGGCAGGCAGGGGCCGAGCAGGCAGGGGCCGGGGCAGGCAGGGGCCGTGCAGGCAGAGGCAGGGGCAGGGCAGGCAGGGCAGGGGCTGTGCAGGCAGGGGCCGGGCAGGCAGGGGCAGGCAGGGCAGGGGCCGTGCAGGCAGGGGCCGGGCAGGCAGGGCCGGGCTGCAGCGCCCTCCGCAGCGCTGTTGAGTGCCTTTGTGCCGCGCCCAGGTGCCGGTGAGCAGAAGAAGGAAGGCTGGTCCTGGGCGTCCTACCTGGAGGAGCAGAAAGCTGTCGCTGCCCCTTTAGATCTCTTCCAGGATGTGAGTTGGGATTTTCCTCTCTTGTTTCCCCCTCTTTCATCTTTTATTCTTTCCCTTTGCCCCCGCCCTCCCCTCCTCCTCCTGTCCTCCTTGTGTCGTGGGCGATGTGCCAGCTGCCCTCCTCACCCGGAGCCGGCCAGGCCACCCCCAGCTTCGGTCTGCCCACGGTCCGCGTTCCCAGCGTCCGCCCCACGCACCCCGCAGCTGCCCGGGACCCCCCTGCGGCCCTGGCAGGGCTGGGGGAGCCTTTCCAGCCCTCTCCAAAGCCAGCGGTGAGCCCTGCCGGGGCCATGCGGCCGAGCTGCACCTCTGCTGCCGGGAGCCTGCTCGCCAGAGGGCACAGGGCTGGGCTCTGTGCCCGCTCCCCCTGCCCGCAGCTCCTGGCCTGGGGACGCTCTGCCCTGCCAGCAGCACGGGGCCCAAACCCAGCAGGAGCCTGCGGGCTGCTCCCACCGCCTGCTGGCTGCTCCCATTGCCTGCGGGCTGCTCCCATTGCCTGCTGGCTGCTCCCATTGCCTGCGGGCTGCTCCCATTGCCTGCGGGCTGCTCCCATTGCCTGCGGGCTGCTCCCATTGCCTGCGGGCAGCTCCCATTGCCTGCTGGCTGCTCCCATTGCCTGCGGGCTGCTCCCATTGCCTGCGGGCAGCTCCCATTGCCTGCGGGCTGCTCCCATTGCCTGCTGGCTGCTCCCACCGCCTGCTGGCTGCTCCCACCGCCTGCGGGCAGCTCCCATTGCCTGCTGGCTGCTCCCATTGCCTGCTGGCAGCTCCCATTGCCTGCGGGCTGCTCCCACTGCCTGCTGGCTGCTCCCATTGCCTGCGGGCTGCTCCCATTGCCTGCTGGCTGCTCCCATTGCCTGCTGGCTGCTCCCACTGCCTGCGGGCTGCTCCCACTGCCTGCTGGCTGCTCCCATTGCCTGCTGGCTGCTCCCATTGCCTGCGGGCTGCTCCCACTGCCTGCTGGCTGCTCCCATTGCCTGCGGGCTGCTCCCATTGCCTGCGGGCAGCTCCCATTGCCTGCTGGCTGCTCCCATTGCCTGCGGGCTGCTCCCACTGCCTGCTGGCTGCTCCCATTGCCTGCGGGCAGCTCCCACTGCCTGCTGGCTGCTCCCATTGCCTGCGGGCTGCTCCCATTGCCTGCGGGCTGCTCCCATTGCCTGCTGGCTGCTCCCATTGCCTGCTGGCAGCTCCCATTGCCTGCTGGCTGCTCCCATTGCCTGCTGGCTGCTCCCATTGCCTGCGGGCTGCTCCCATTGCCTGCTGGCTGCTCCCATTGCCTGCGGGCTGCTCCCACTGCCTGCTGGCTGCTCCCATTGCCTGCGGGCTGCTCCCACCGCCTGCTGGCTGCTCCCACCGCCTGCTGGCTGCTCCCATTGCCTGCTGGCTGCTCCCATTGCCTGCGGGCTGCTCCCATTGCCTGCGGGCTGCTCCCATTGCCTGCGGGCAGCTCCCATTGCCTGCGGGCTGCTCCCATTGCCTGCTGGCTGCTCCCACCGCCTGCTGGCTGCTCCCACCGCCTGCGGGCAGCTCCCATTGCCTGCTGGCTGCTCCCATTGCCTGCTGGCAGCTCCCATTGCCTGCGGGCTGCTCCCACTGCCTGCTGGCTGCTCCCATTGCCTGCGGGCTGCTCCCATTGCCTGCGGGCTGCTCCCATTGCCTGCTGGCTGCTCCCATTGCCTGCTGGCAGCTCCCATTGCCTGCTGGCTGCTCCCATTGCCTGCTGGCTGCTCCCATTGCCTGCGGGCTGCTCCCACTGCCTGCTGGCTGCTCCCATTGCCTGCGGGCTGCTCCCATTGCCTGCGGGCTGCTCCCATTGCCTGCTGGCTGCTCCCATTGCCTGCTGGCTGCTCCCACTGCCTGCGGGCTGCTCCCATTGCCTGCTGGCTGCTCCCATTGCCTGCTGGCTGCTCCCATTGCCTGCTGGCTGCTCCCATTGCCTGCAGGCTGCTCCCAATGCCTGCGGGCAGCTCCCATTGCCTGCTGGCTGCTCCCATTGCCTGCGGGCAGCTCCCATTGCCTGCTGGCTGCTCCCATTGCCTGCGGGCAGCTCCCATTGCCTGCGGGCTGCTCCCATTGCCTGCTGGCTGCTCCCACTGCCTGCTGGCTGCTCCCATTGCCTGCTGGCTGCTCCCACTGCCTGCTGGCTGCTCCCATTGCCTGCTGGCTGCTCCCACTGCCTGCTGGTTGCTCCCACTGCCTGCAGGCTGCTCCTCGGGCCAGTTCTGGACCCAGCTCTGCCCTTTCTTTGCACTGTAGTTTGGTTTCTCTTTGCAGTACCAAGTAGCTTCCCAGCACAAGAATGGCTTTAAAGTGGGCATGAAGCTGGAGGGGATCGACCCACAGCACCCATCCATGTACTTCATCCTGACAGTGGCTGAGGTAAGGTTCTCATGGTGCTTGCTTCCTCCTCACAGCTCTCTGGGGCAGGGGGGGGTTGCTGCCAGCTGGCCTGTGGAGGAGGTGAGCTTTGGACCCTCACCTGCATGAGATGGGCTGGGGGTCAGGAAGGGAGGCACAGGGACAGCCTCTGCTCACCTGTGCCCTGCCACAGGACAAGGGCAAGGGAGGGAAACTGCAGCACAGGAGGTTGCAGCTCAGCATGGGGAAGAACTTCTTGGCTGGAAGGGTCCCAGAGCCCTGGCACAGGCTGCCCAGAGAGGTTGTGGAGTCTCCTTCGCTGGAGCCTTCCCAGCCCTGTCTGGATGTGTTCCTGTGTGCCCTGTGCTGGATTCTCTGCTGCTGCTCTGGCAGGGGTTGGACTGGCAGATCTGCAGAGATCACTCCCAACCCCTGACATCCTGTGTGCTCCAGCAGCTCAGCCAAGCAAAGGGGAGTTTGGTGCTGGGTCAGGAGCCTGCTGTTCAGCTGCTGGCATGCTCCAGCATGGCAGGGCTCTCCACCACCCTGAGGCAGCAGAGCCACAGGGTGGAAGACTGTGGGCATGAAAACAGCTTCTTGTGTTGAAACTAATCCCTCTCAGGCAGGTCTGAGCCCTCGAGATGGAGGCTGTGGGGGCATCCCATTGCTCCTCCTTGTGCCCATGGAGGCCTCTCTGTGGGGCTCTCCACTCAGCATTAGAGTAGACCTTAGGAAGAAGTTCTTCAGCATGAGGGTGCTGAGAGCCTGGCACAGGTTGCCCAGGGAGGTGGTGGAAGCCTCATCCCTGGAGGTGTTTAAGGCCAGGCTGGATGTGGCTGTGGGCAGCCTGCTCTAGTGTGAGGTGTCCCTGCTCATGGCAGGGGTTGGAGCTGGATGGTCCTTGTGGTCCCTTCCAGCCTTGACGATTCCATGGTTCTGCTTTGCAGAGCCCCCTGGGCAGCAGGGCTGAGCAACCATCCAGCAGTAGCTGCTGCTCTTGCTGCTGGCAGGATCTCACCAGAGCATCCCCACATGTCCCCACAATCTCTGTGCCTGCACCTCCCCTGGCTGCAGAAAAGGGCATCCTTGCCCCTGCTGGACCCAGACAGGTGCCCCCACACGTCTCACCTCTTCTCCTAGGGCTGGCTCCCGGTGGCCTTTCACTTCTCCTGTGCTGGACACCTCTTGGGACTGGCAGGTGCTGGGGCAGTGGCCTATGAGTGACTCTGCTGAGGCTGTGTGTGGGAGGGCAGCTGCCTGCAGTGCTCAGCCAAGGGCAGCAGGAGGTTTCCATGGCCCTTTCCTTTTCCCACCCTCCCTGCTGGCAGGTGTGCGGGTACCGGATGCGCCTCCACTTCGACGGCTACTCCGAGTGCCATGATTTCTGGCTCAATGCTGACTCCCCTGACATCCACCCTGCTGGCTGGTTTGAAGAGACAGGCCACAAGCTCCAGCCCCCAAAAGGTAAGGAGTTAGCCAGTCTCAGTTGCTGGCTTCTGTTGGAGGAGGGGGGAACAAAGAGTGGCTCCCCGAACGCGCCACTGGAAATGGGGCCAAGATGGCTCTGTGGGGCCAGGAGAGCCTTGGCCTCATCACCTCCTGCCTGCTCCCTGTGAACTTGTGCTCTGCTTTGTCTTCCTGAGGGGTTGTAGGTTATAAGGAGGAAGAATTCAGCTGGACAAACTACCTGAAGATCACAAAGGCTCAGGCAGCTCCAAAGCATCTCTTCGTGGTCCGAAACACGGTGAGCAGCAGCTCGTCTGCTTCACAGCATCACAGCTCACCAGGCTGGAAGAGACCTGGAGAATCATCCAGTCCAGCCTGGCAGCTGACCCTTCTGATTGACCAACCCCTGGCACCAAGTGCCCCAGCCAGCCTCCTCTTCAGCACCTCCAGGCACGGCCACTCCTCCACCTCCCTGGGCAGCACATTCCAATGCCAATCACTCTCTCTGCCAGCAACTTCCTAACAACATCCAGCCTAGAACTCCCCTGGCACAGCTTGAGCCTCTGTCTCCTTGTTCTGTCCCTGAGTGCCTGGCAGCAGAGCCCAACCCCACCTGGCTACAGCCTCCCTGCAGGCAGCTGCAGGCAGCAATGAGCTCTGCCCTCAGCCTCCTCTGCTGCAGGCTGCACCCCCCCAGCTCCCTCAGCCTCTCCTCACAGGGCTGTGCTCCAGGCCCCTCCCCAGCCTTGCTGCCCTTCTCCAAACACCTTCCAGCACCTCAACATCTCTCTGCAATGGAGGAGCCCAGAACTGGACACAGCACTCGAGTTGTGGCCTGAGCAGTGCTGAGCACAGGGGCACAAGAACCTCCCTTGTCCTGCTGCCCACACTGCTCCTGAGCCAGCCCAGGATGCCATTGGCTCTGCTGCCCACCTGGGCACTGCTGCCTCCTCTGCAGCTCCTCTCTCCCACCACCCCCAGCTCCCTCTCTGCCTGGCTGCTCTCAGCCACTCTGGCCCCAGCTTCCTGCCCCTCCAGCTGGTGCTGGGCCTCTGCTGCCCACCCAATACCTTTCCAGCCCTCTACGGAATCACAGAATCACAGAATGGTTTAGGTTGGAAGGGACCTTAAGGGTCATCCAGTTCCAACCCCCTGCCATAAGCAGGGACACCTCCCACTAGAACAGGTTGCTCAAGGCCTCATCCAACCTGGCCTTGAACACCTCCTGGGAGGGAGCTTCCACAGTCTCCCTGGGCAACCTTTCACCACCCTCACTACAAACAACTTCCTCGCATCCAGTTCCAATCTCCCCTCTGCCACTTCAAACCCATTCCTCCTCCTCCTCCTCCTCCTCCTCCTCCTCCTCCTCCTCCTCCTCCTCCTCCTCCTCCTCCTCTCATTCCCAGCCCTTGTCAATAGTCCCTCCCCAGCCCTCCTGCAGCCCCCTTCAGCTCCTGCAAGGCCACTCCAAGCTCTCCTCCAAGCCTTCTCCTCTCCAGGCTGCACAGCCCCAACTCTCTCAGCCTGTGCTCACAGCAGAGCTGCTGCAGCCCTCTCAGCATCTTGGTGGCCTCCTCTGGGCTGGCTCCAACACTTCTATGTCCTGCTTGTGCTGGGGGCTGCAGAACTGCCCCCAGGACTGCAGGTGGGGTGTGAGGAGAGCAGAGGCAAGGGGCAGAATCCCCAGGGATACTGGCACAGGTTGAGGGTGGTGAGACACTGGCACAGGCTGCTCAGGAAGGTTGTGGAGCACAGAAGCACCCAATGTGATCAAAGATCAAAGATCACTTTGGGTGCTTCTGTGCTCCACAACCCCCCTGGAGGTGTTCAGGACCAGGCTGGATGAGTCCTTGAGTAACCTGTTCTAGTGGGAGGTGTCCCTGCCTATGGCAAGGGGTTGGCACTGGCTGAGCTTTGAGCTCCCTTCCACCCCAACCCATTCTCTGATGCTATGAGTTCTGGTGGCAAGGGTGAGGAGAGCAGGAGCAGGGCAGAGAGCGAAGCGCTGCAGGGGGAGCTCAGCCTGCTGCTAAATGGCCTCTCAAGGGTACTTCCTCTGCCCAAAGCCTCCTGGTCAGTGCTGCCATGATCCGTGCAGTGTGTCCTGTGGCTTTGCACCCAAGAAATAAGGCAAGGCAGGGCGGAGGGCACCCAGGCTGCCAAGCTGCTGACATTGGAGCAGTGTGGGCACAAGTGTCCTGTGCCAGGATCTGAACCAGCCCAAGTCTGATTCTGTTTTTCTCCTGGAGGTCACTGCTTAGAGATCCTTAGGGCCTCAAGATTTCTTTTCCTTTTGCATGGAATCACAGGGCTGGGAGGGCCCTCAAGGATCATGCAGTTCCAACCCCCCCTGCCACAGGCAGGGACACCTCACCCTGGATCAGGTTGCTCAGAGCCACATCCAGCCTGGCCTTAAAAACTTGCAGGGATGAGGCTTCCACCACCTCCCTGTGCCAATCTCTCACCCCCCTCATGTTGAAGAACTTCTTCCTCAGGTCTGATCCAAACCTGTGTGGCCGAGTTGCTGTTTGCCTCTTTCCCTGCAGGCACAGCAGGGCACTGCCTCTCTGGGGCTGCCTGGAGGCCAGGGAGGGTCTGGGTTTGGGAGGGTTTGGGCAGGTGCCCACTTGCAGCAGGCGAGGGGAGCGAGGAGGGCAGTGGAAGCAGAGCTCTGACTGCCAAGTGCCCTTCTCTCCTGGCAGCATGAGGCTTCCCCAGGCTTCAAGGTGGGCATGAAGCTGGAAGCAGTGGACCGCATGAACCCCTCTCTGATCTGCGTGGCCACGGTGACAGACGTGGTGGACAGTCGCTTCCTGGTGCACTTCGACAACTGGGACGACACTTACGACTACTGGTGGGTGCCTGGGGGACCCTGGCGGCCACTGCTGGGGCCACATCTGCCCTGCCCCAGCAGCACCGGCCCAGCCTGCTGCCCAGCTGAGCTCCGGCAGCACAGAGGCACAGGCTCTGCTGGGGGGCAAACCTTCGCCCTCTGGGGCGGTGCCAGGGCCCTGCAGGTGATGAGGTCCCAGCAGGACAGCTGCCATCACCTGCTGTGGGCTCGCCCTGGCACCTGCCTGGGAGGTGGCACCTTCTGTGATGCAGAGACCGAAGGCTGCGTCTTAAAAGGAGCTCCTGTGGCTGTGGGTGGGGAGGTGACCTAGCTGAGGCTGGTTAAGGCCAGTGAGCAGGATCAGGGTCCTGAGGGCAGCTCCTGCTGGCTTTGGGGCTGCAGCCCTCTGACCTTCTCCTTCTCTTTGCCCCAAGGAGCCTTGGGCAGGCTCTGCCCCTGGCTGCTCCTCACTCGCCGCTGCCGGGCAGCCTCCTGCTCCGCTGGGCAGCCCTGCAGAGCAGCAGCACCTGAGTCTGCTCTGCCCTCCTGGGAGCTGTGCCCAGCAGGAGCAACCTGACTGCTCGGGAGGGCATGGCCTGGCTGCCTGCTCACGTCAAAGGGTTGCTGCTCCCTGGGCAGCTCTGCTGCAGGCTTGCACCCGGGGCATGTCCATGCCCTGCTGCCCCCGGGCTGGAGTGCCTCTGCTCTAGCCCTTGCCATAGCAGGGCCCTGGCTCCCTCGGTCACTCAGGCTGCAGCAGAAGAGTGACTTCTGCAGGGGCTCTGCTGGTGGTGCAGGCCTGGGGGGTGGTGCCAGGGGCAGGCCTGAGGCCCCACAGCCTGTGCTGCCTGGCAGTGATAAGCTGCCTATCTCGGCCCCCTGTCAGGGCTTGGCTGTCTCTTCTAGGTGTGACCCCAGCAGCCCATACATCCACCCAGTGGGATGGTGTCAGGAGCATGGCAAACCCCTCACACCTCCCCAAGGTGAGTCAAAAGGCAGGGGGGCACAGCCTGCACTGGCCCGTCCCCGTGGGGCAGTCTTGCCAGGGTGGCATGGGGAGCCTGGGAGCACAGACCCCATGGCTCTTGCTTGTCTGCATGCACAGGCAGTTTCCTTCAGCAGGACCACATCCAGGAGTCACTGAACTGTCAGGCTTGGAAGAGACCTCAAAGATCTGGTCACTAGCCCAGGTTGCTCAGAGCCACATCCAGCCTGGCCTTGACAGCTGCCACGGGGGTGGCCTGCTCCTGCAGTGCTCCTGTGCTTGTGTCCAGCTACAGCACAGTGCTTGTGTCAGGCTGAGTGGAGGCAGGAGGAGGACCCAAGGTGCTACTGCCTCCTTGTAGCCTGCATTTCATGGGCCAGGAGAAAACAGCAGCACTTCTTGATGTCTCCCAGCTTCCCACCTGCCTAGCACAGACTTGCTTGGGCCTTCAAGGCACTAGGATGTTCTGGGTTAATTTCCAGCTCACCTTCTGCATCTTCCCCCTCTTAGATTATCCTGACCCTGACAACTTCACCTGGGAGAAGTACTTGAAAGAGACAGGAGCAGCTGCTGTCCCAGCTTGGGCCTTCAAAGTGGTGAGTGCCTCACCACCTGCTCTGCCCTGCCTGGGCAGGAGTCTGCTTCAAGTCTTTGTTGTCATGAAGGCAGCTGATGTGCAGTGTGCTGCTGTCACAGGCATGGCCTCAGGTCTGCACTCAGGGCTCAGAAGTCAGGCCTGTGCTGGACAAACTGTTCAACACTGGCAAAAGTGGGAAGTGTGAGCATGCCCTCAGCTGAGCCATGGGAGGTCACTCAGGCTTGCTTGGCAATTGTCTCCAACTGCAGCAGCAGCTGTGTCCAGCCAAGATCCTTAAATGTGTCCTTTGGAGCCCTCCTTCCCTTGAGCACAGCTTTGCCACCCTGGTAAAGCACAGCTTGGCTCTGGGCTGCCTGTGCCCTCTCTCCTGCTGCCACTGGAGCTGGGATGGCTCCCTTAAAATGTGTCCCTTGGAGCCCTCCTTCCCTTGAGCACAGCTTTGTCCCCTTGGTAAAGCACAGCTTGGTTCTGGGCTGCCTGTGCTCTCTCTCCTGCTGCCACTGGAGCTGGGATGGCTCCCTTAAAATGTGTCCCTTGGAGCCCTCCTTCCCTTGAGCACAGCTTTGCCACCCTGGTAAAGCACAGCTTGGCTCTGGGCTGCCTGTGCCCTCTCTCCTGCTGCCACTGGAGCTGGGATGGCTCCCTTAAAATGTGTCCCTTGGAGCCCTCCTTCCCTTGAGCACAGCTTTGTCCCCTTGGTAAAGCACAGCTTGGCTCTGGGCTGCCTGTGCTCTCTCTCCTGCTGCCACTGGAGCTGGGATGGCTCACAGTGGGACAGGCCAGGGCTGAGAGCTGGGCTTGAGGAGCACAGGGGGAAGCTACCCTGGGCCCCAGAGCACAGCTCCCTGCTGAGCTGGGTTCCTGTGGCCCCAGCGCCCTCCCCATGGCTTCCTGGTCAACATGAAGCTGGAGGCAGTGGACAGGAGGACTCCTTCCTTCATCCGAGTGGCCAGCGTGGAGGATGTGGAAGACCACAGGATAAAGGTAGGTGCTGAGCCTGTCCAGGCGCTGCCCTGGCCTGCCCCTTGCCTTGCCAGCTCACTGCCAGCTGCAGTGCCCAAGTGTCTGGAGGTGTGTGGCAGTGCCCTGTGCAGAGCCTGCCTGCAGGAGTGCAGGAGAGCCTGGCACTGGAGTTTGGACCTGCCTGGAGCCTGGGGGGCTCCAGAGCTGGTTTGAAGGGTGACCTCTCCCCTTGCCTCCCCAGATCCATTTCGATGGCTGGAGCCACATCTATGACTTCTGGATCGACGTGGACCACCCAGACATCCACCCCATAGGCTGGTGCTCCAAGACTGGGCACCCTCTGCAGCCTCCTCTCAGTAAGTCACAGGCCTGGGCCACCCCTCATGGCAGAGCCCCCAGACGTGCCAGGGCCTCACAGTCACCCACAGCTGCCAGGGACAGAGCTGGCAGGGAAGGTGCTGGCTGAGGATGGGCAGGGAGGGGAAGGGCTTTCAGTTGGAGCTGTTTGGTGCAGGCAGGGCACCCTGAGCCCCTGCAGCTGTGACAGTCTCCCTTCACAGGACCCCAGATCCCAGGAGGTTAGGGGTTGGAAGGGGCCTCGGAAGATCCTCCAGTCCAGCCCCTGCCAGAGCAGGAGCAGAGAATCCAGCACAGGGCACTCAGGAACACATCCAGACAGGGCTGGAAAGGCTCCAGAGGAGGAGACTCCACAACCTCCTTTCTCTCCTCGGTGCAGGGCCGAAGGAAGCAGCCTCCTCTGCCCATGGGGGCTGCCCCACGCTGGGCTGCAAGAGCATCCCTCACACCAAGAGCTCCAAGTACAGCTTCCACCACAGGTGAGCTTCCCAGAGGGAACCAAGGGCACAGCTTTCCTGCCAGCCTGTGCCAGCCACCTCCACCAGCCCTTCCCTGCGCCCACCACATGCTTGGCTCAGCCTCTGCTCTCCTCATGCCAGGCCCCAGGGCAGCTCTGAGCCTGAGGCCAGTGTAACTGCTGTGAGCTCTGCCCCTGTCCTGTGCAGCACCCAGAGCCCCTGGGACTGCCCTGCATGCCCATCTGCTTGTGTGGGCACATCAGCTATATGGGGCACAGTGCCTCTGAGATGCTCTTTGCTGATGCCATCTCAAGGCAAGGACCATGTCCCTCCTGCCCCCGTGGGTGCCTCTCACTTTGTTGTTGGTTAGAATCACAGAACTGTTTGGCTTGGAGAAGAGCTCTGAGACCCAGCCCAGCCTTTGGCATAGCACCCCCAGGGCCACTAAACCCTGGCCCCAAGTGCCATGGCCACCCCATTCTTGAGCACCTCCAGGGCTGGGGACTCCACCACCTCCCTGGGCAGCCTGTGCCAGTGCACGACCAGGCTGTGACCTGGCGCGAGCCTTGAGGAGAAAGCCAGGCACAGCCTAGTGCCAACCCTAGCAGGTCAGGCTGGCAGTCTGCTGGAGCATCCTTGAGGATGGGCAAGGCAGATCTGTCTGCCAGGGGCTTCTGTGATGGCCACACTCAGGAGCCTGAGGCTGGGCTGGATGCCTGTGAGGGTAGGGAAGGGCAGGTGGAGGCTCTGTGGGTGTCAGCGGCTTGCTGGGCCAGCTCCGTGCTGCCTGGCACAGGGTGGCTGTCGGGGCAGCAGAGAAGGGGATGCAGATGCTTGTGCCCGGGGTACCAAGCAGCTGCTGCTGCCCCGCCCCGGGCGCTCTCTCGGCAGCGCTGTCCTGCGCTCCCCGGGGCCGCGGCTGCGGTGGCCGTGCCCGGAGGCGGAGCTGGCCCCGCGGCTGCCCCTGCCCTGCTGGCGGCCGGCTCCAACCCTGCCTCCCCTCTGTTCCTAGGAAGTGCCCCACGCCGGGCTGCGACGGGTCGGGACACGTCACGGGCAGGTTCACAGCCCATTACTGCCTCTCAGGGTGCCCCCTGGCAGAGAAGAACCAGAACAGGCTCAAGGCTGAGCTGTCCGACACCGAAGCCTCGGCTCGCAAGAGGAACCTGATGGGCTTCCCGCAGAGGAAGAAGTCTCGGCACCACGGGAGGTGAGCCCTGCGCCACGGCTGCCACCCCGGCCACAGAGCCTCCTGGGCCCGGGGAGCACAGCTGCTGGCACCTGGCACTTGCCCTTCCAGCTCTCGGGGGCATCTCTCTGGTCGTTGTCTTCTTCTTCTCCCCCTCTTGTGTGTCTGTAGCTGTCAGTCCCTTTGGTCAGGGTCCAGGAGGTCAGGGCTGCTCCCGCCGGCGGGGCTGTGCCCTGCGCGGTGCGGGGCAGGGCGCTGGGGCCGGTGCCAGCCCCGCTGGCAATCACTCTTCCTGTCTCTTTAGAGGGAGACCCCCAAAGTACCGGAAGATCCAGCAGGAAGACTTCCAGAGTAAGTGACCCCCTGGCACGGCAGGGCGAGGAGCTGGGGGGGGCTGGCAGCAGATCTGCCTTGGCTGCCTTAGCTCCTGCTGAACTTGCCCATCTGAGCAGCAATGCCCCTGCCTCTTGGCACAGCTCTGCCAGCTCCTGTCTGCTGGTTTCTGGCTGTGAATATTTGAGTGCTGCAGGGCAGGGAATCAGGATTCTCTCCCCATGGCAGTGCATTGCCCCTGCTGCTGGCTGCCCTCAAGCCAAAGGTGCTGGGTCCTCTCCTCTCCAGCCAGGGGTGCTGGGTCCTCTCCAGTCAGGGGTGCTGGGTCCTGGGTCCTCTCCAGAAAAGGGTGATGGGTCCTCTCCAGCCAGGGGTGCTGGGTCTTAGATCCTCTCAAGCCTGAGGTGCTGGGTCTTAGATCCTCTCCAGCCTGAGGTGCTGGGTCCTGGGTTCTCTCTAAACAAGGGTCCTGGGTCCTCTCCAGCCAGGGATGCTGGGTCCTGGGTCCTCTCCAGCCAGGGATGCTGGGTCCTGGGTCCTCTCCAGCCAGGGATGCTGGGTCCTGGGTCCTCTCCAGCCAGGGGGTGCTGGGTCCTGGATCCTCTCCAGCCAGGGGCACTGGGTCCTCTCCAGCCAGGGATGCTGAGGCTCCTGCTGTGGCTGCTGTGCCCCCGTGTAGCTGTGTGGGTGCAGAGTGCCAGGCAGCTGCAGCAGTGCAGGACCCGGGCAGTGGCTGCCATCTGTGCCTGGGCTGTCCTGCTGCCAGCCCTGGGCCCTGCCCTGCCTGGGGGGAGCCTCCTCCAGGCTCCTGGGCTAGGCTGGGCTGCTGTGCTGCCCTGTAAGAGCCTTCCCTCTCCCTTGCCAGCCATTTCTTCAGACAACATGCACCAGTCCCTCTTCATGTCTGCCCTCTCTGCCCACCCCGACCGCTCCCTGGCGCTCTGCTGGGAGCAGCACTGCAAGCTGCTGCCAGGCGTGGCTGGCATCACGGCAACTACGGTGGCCAAGTGGACCATCGACGAGGTAAGGTGGCTTGGCAGCCTGTGTGCTGGCTCCTGGGCTCCCCCCAGCCTGGCTGGCAGCACTCTGCTTGGCTGTGCAGCACCGTGGGGCATTGCGCCGGGCACAGTGGTGCTTCAGCAGCCACTGCCCTGGGCTAGCAAGAATCAGAGTTCATGGAATCAGAATTGTTTGGCTTGGAAATGACTTCTGAGATCATCAGCCCAGCCCCACCATGGCCACCAAACCCTGGCCCCAGGTGCCATGGCCACACAGGTCTGGAACACCTCCAGCCATGGGCACTCCACCACCTCCCTGGCAGCCTGTGCCAATCCCTCACCACTCTGGCACCAAAGACATTTGTCCTCCTCTCCAGCCTAACCCTCCTCTGGCACTATTTCAGGACCTTGCCTTTCCTCTCACCTGACCCTAGGCAGCAGAGTCCAGCCCCAGCTGCCTGCAGCCACCTCTCAGGGAGCTGCAGAGAGCAAGCATCCAGTCCCTCAGTGCAGGAGGACCAAAAGACATCAACTGGATGTAAGAATCAGAGAACCATGGAACTGCCTGGGCTGGCAGAGCCCTCTGAGGTCATCTACTCCAACCCTCAGCCCAGCCCCACCGTGGCCACCAAGCCCTGGCCCCAGGTGCCATGCCCACACAGTTCTGGAACACCTCCAGCCATGGGCACTCCACCACCTCCCTGGGCAGCCTGTGCCAATCCCTGACCACTCTGGCACCAAAGACATTTGTCCTCTTCTCCAACCTAACCCTCTCATGGCACAGTTCCCCTCCTTCTCTCAGCTGTGTGGCAAGCTGCCAGCCTTGAGCCCTGCTGGCAGAAGGAGATGCAGAACCCCCAGGCTCTCACCTGGCCTGCAGGTGCCCCCAGTGCAGGGCAGGCTGGCACAGGCAGGCAGCAGCCTTTTAATTCAGCATGTTACACTGCCACAGAAATCAGCTTCACCTTGGCCACTCTAGGGCAGAGTGGAGGTGCTGGGTGGGAGCTTGGGCTTGCTGATCTCAGAGGTCTTTCCCAACCTTACTGGTTCTGGGGTTCACCAAGAAGCCACAGGCTGAGCAGGCAGGAGGCCTCTTCCCTCTGCCTCTGGAAATGAAAGCTGCAGCTCAGGTTCTTCAGCACCACCTTCCCCCACTGGCCTGGGCAGCTGTGGTAGCCCTGCTCAAGGCCTGGGCAGCTGTGGTAGCCCTGCTCAAGGCCTGGGCAGCTGTGGTAGCCCTGCTCAAGGCCTGGGCAGCCTCAGCAGCCAGCCCTGCCTCATTTCCCCATCACTCTGCTTTGCTCTGCCCTTCTTCTGCACCCTGCTGGAAGCCCTTTGGCTGTGCTGTGCCCCCGAGGGGCCTGGGGGAGGCCAGCACCTGTGCCCTGCCCCAAAGGTGATCTCTAAGCATGGTGGGGGCTGCTGCAGCTGCAGCCTTTGCCCTGCCAGCCAGGTGCTACCTTAGAGGGCACAAAATGCCCCTGTGGAAGTGAGGAGGTGGCCTGCAGGGTGTGTCCAGCCAGAAGCATTGCCTCTGTCTTGACCTTTCTGTCTGTTCATTCCAAGGTCTTCACCTTTGTTCAGACCCTGACTGGGTGTGAGGACCAAGCCAAGCTCTTCAAGGATGAGGTGAGAAGGGCTGGGAGTGCCAGGGCTGTTTGCCAACAGGGCAGGGAGGACCTGGCCAGCTGCTTGCTGCTGAATGCTGAGAGCATGTCCAGCGTCCTGTGCAGGGCTGGGGGCAGCAGCTCCACTGCACTGCAGTGTGCAGCTCTCTGCCTGTGCAGCTGTGGAGGCAGGAGGAGAGATGCTGACCCCCAAGGGGCTGTGCTGCCCTGTTCTGCTGGCATGGGTGAGGCAGGGAGCCTGTGAGAAGGCTGGGAACAGGGAGCAGGAGGAAGTTCAGTTCTGGGCTCCCCAGTGCAAGGACAGGGACTTGCTGGAGAGGGGACAGCAGAGGGCTACAGAGAGGCTGAGGGGACTGGAACAGCTCTGCTGGGGAAGGACTGAGAGCATTGGGGCTGCTTAGCCTGGAGAGGAGCAGCCTGAGGGGAGCCCAGCAGGGCTCAGCAACACTCACAGGGTGGATGCCAGGAGGGTGGCACCAGGCTTTGCTCAGTGGTGCCCAGGGACAGGGCAAGGGGCAGTGGGCACAGACTGGAACATCAGAAGCTCCATCTAGAGATGAGGATCAACTTCTTTGGTGTGAGGGTGCTGGAGGCCTGGAGCAGGCTGCCCAGAGAGGCTGTGGAGTCTCCACCTCTGCAGGCATCCCAACCCCACCTGGATGTGTTCCTGAGTGCCCTGCTCTGGCAGGGGGGTTGGACTCTGATCTCCAGAGTTCTCTTCCCACCCATACCACTCTGTGACTGTGCAGTTGGTGCTGTAGCCTTACCAGCACCTCCTGCAGCAGGCTGCTTACTCACCCATCCCTCCCTGCCTGTGTCCTCTGCCCAGCACCACAGGTTGGTGGCACTGCAGTCTGCGAGCTGGGCCCCTGTGTGGGCAGCAGCAGGGGCAGCACACCAGGGTGGGCAGCAAATGGCCTCTGTGCTTTGAGGGTGCTGAGGAACACAGAGCTGAGCTGAGGGCATGCTGCACACGCGCCAGGACCTGGAGCAGAGCAGGGACTGGCGTTTGGCCACAGCAGGCTGCCTGCTGGCTGTGTGCTGTGCCCTTGCCCCCAGGTGCAGCTGCACCAGGAGCTCTGTGGAAGAGCCTTTCCCTTTCTCCACTCAGTTCCTGGGCATGTGACCTCCCAGCTCTGGCTTGCCTGGGCTGGTGGGGGAGTGCTGTGGGCAGTCCCTGGCACCTCTGTAGCAGCTGGCTGGGGCTGAGCAGCTGCCCAGGCGGTGCCCACGCTGGCTGTGCCCAGGCAGCCCAGCCTGTGATGCTGTCCCCTGCAGATGATCGATGGTGAAGCCTTCCTGCTGCTGACCCAGGCAGACATCGTCAAGATCATGAGCGTCAAGCTGGGCCCCGCCCTCAAGATCTACAATGCCATCCTCATGTTCAAGAACGCCGACGACTCCTTGAAGTGACTGCTGCTGGCCTGAGCAGGATCCTCCCTCAGCCCCGCTGCTGCCAACCGCTCTGCTCAGGACAGAGGTTCCCCTCGACCGGCTGCAGCTTCTCATGTCCTGCTCCTGCCCTTCCGGATGCCACAGCTCTGCTCTCCTGCCCTCTGCGCTCCATGCTGCCCTCCTCCTCCAGCGCTGGGCGCCAGGCTGCCCCCGAGCCTCAGGGGCAGCTGGAGGGTGGGCATGGGCATGCCCTGCCCCCCGGGGGCTGCTGTGACCGCAGCCATTCGGGGCTGAGTCTGGGGCCGTGGGAGCAGTGTGGAGGATGCTGTAAGGCAGCAGAGGAGGGGAGGCACTGCCTGCCTGCCCCCGCTGGGAGGCTGCTCCTGGCTTTGCTCAGCAGCTCGACGAGCTCCCTCCAGGGCCCTCTGCTAACAGTGGATGCTCTCAAGGAGCTTCTGCTCACTTTGCCTTTTCCTCTGAACTCTTTTGCCTTTCCCTTCCAAGCCCAGATGATGACTTCTTTGTCCCTTCACTGTACTGGCAGTCAGTAGCCCACTCCTTGCTCCTCCCAGGCAGCAGCAGCAGGTCCTGCCTGCTGCTCTGCCCCCACCCAGCAGCACTTTGCTCCTCTCGGCTGTGCCGCAGCAGGGCCAGGGCTGCCTGGCTGCAGTACAGGCTCCATCTCTCCTGTGCCTCAGGCTCTCTTGGCCAGCATGCCTCTGGCAGGAGGGATGCTTGCTTAGCTTGTGCCCTTTGCAGCAGTTTAGAGCCCTCTGCAAGGAAGGGCTGGGCCCTCTGGTGCATGTCCTGGAGCAAGGTCCTGTGCAGCACAGGCCAGCAGCAGCCATTGCCCCACAGGCACAGCTGCTCCCTTCCCGAGGCTGGCTCCATCCTGCCAAGCTGCCTTCTCCCCCTCGTTTGCCCTTGCAGGATGCCCAGGGTCTGCTGTCTGAGGAGCAGGAGCTTCTGCTGGCCTCAGCTCCCAGTCTGCAGTGCTGGGAGGAGCTCAGCAGGCTGCAGCCAGCACAGCAGTGCCTGCCTCACGCTGTCCCTTCTGATGAAGGGGAGGCTGAGCAGGCTGCGGCTCCAGAGCCTTGCAGAGCCCCTGGCAGAGCCCCTGGCAGCCCCTCTGTGCCCTGGAATTGCCCACACTGCTCTCTGCACCACCTGTCACCCATCTCTGCATAGCTCTGTGGTGTCACTGGGGCAGTGGTGTGGCAGTGCAGTGCTGGGAGGTGGCCACCTGGCCTGAGGGCTGTGCAGGGCAGGGGGCTGAGCCCCATGTCCCCTCCTTCCCTGGTCCCAAGGAGGACACAGCTGACAGGAGGCTGTTATGCCCTTTCCCAGGGGAAGGCAGGGCCCTTGGTCAGTGCCCCGGCAGCGTGTGGTGGAGCAGCAGAGCCCTGGAGCCGCTGCCAGGCCTGCCCTGGCTGCCAGGCAGATGTAGCAGTTGGACTCTGGGTGTTTGGGGTGGCACTGGGGTGCTCTCGCAGCGGCTGCTGCTTGCTCACCACGCAGGACTCGCAGCTCCCTCCCTGTGTGTTTCCTCAGCTGGCCTTAGGCAGCTCTCCCCCTGCTGCCTGCTGTTCTCTCAGCGCTGGTGCGCTGCAGCCTGCCCAGCTGTGGGGAGGGGGAGGGCAAGCAGCTGCCATCTCCTCGGGTCCCGCAGGGGCTCCCCAAGTCACCCCTGAGCCGCAGCACACGGCCCTGAAGCTGCTCTCGGCAGCCAAGGGAGAGAGTCTCTGTCCGGAGCGCTGCGTGCTGGGGGAGAGGAGGAGGAGCAGCCCTGGGACCTTCAGCTGCGGGGCTGTCAGTGCCAGCAGCGCTCAGCTCCCCCCCCAGCTGCCACCTGGAGGCTGCTGCGCAGGACATGGCCCTGGGCTGCTGAGGAAACAGCTTCTGAAGGCTTCCTGTTCCCATCTGCTCTGTCCCTTCCTGCCCAGTCAGTCCTCCTGCTGGGGAAGGGACCTGGGTGCCAACCCAGCTGCCAGACCTGGAACCAGCCTGAAGGCTGAAGAACCTTGTCCTGCCTAGGGCTGCCCTGGAGAGCAGCCCCGGGGGGGAGATGCAGAAGATTCCTGAAGAGGAACCTTAAGCCAGGCTCTGGCTGGGCATAGCCAACAGCAGCAGCTCCTGCTCTGCACTTGGGTGCACTCTGCCTGGGCACCAAACTCTGCTAGCCATGAGCAGCAGCAGGATGCCCCATGGGGCACTGCCTCACCTGGGCTCTTCTGACTTCCCCCTAGGAGAGGACAGGACTGCCAAGGTGCTTCCCCTTGGCAATGGGGTCTGGGTCTCAGGCGTCTGCTGCAGCTGAGCTCTGCTCAGGAGCAGCTCAGGAAGGTGGCAGGGGGATGCCAGACATGAGGGTCCCTCACATGCCTGCTGTGCTGAGCAGCTCAGGAAGGTGGCAGGGGGATGCCAGACGTGAGGGTCCCTCACATGCCTGCTGTGCTGAGCAGCTCAGGAAGGTGGCAGGGGGATGCCAGACGTGAGGGACCCTCACATGCCTGCTGTGCTGAGCAGCTCAGGAAGGTGGCAGGGGGATGCCAGACGTGAGGGTCCCTCACATGCCTGCTGTGCTGAGCAGCTCAGGAAGGTGGCAGGGGGATGCCAGACGTGAGGGTCCCTCACATGCCTGCTGTGCTGGGCAGCAGCTCCTCAGCCTCTCTGCTGGCTCAGCCCTTTGGGTACAAAGCTTCTGGGTTGCTGGGGGTGAGCTGCAGGTTCGTGGGTGGCCAAGGGCTATTTCCTGTCGAGGGCAGACCCTTCTCCTTCCACACCAAACCAAACCCAAAGCATGGTGTGCCGTGGGTGGCTGTGGCACCGTTGCCCCTGCTGCAGCTGTGGCACCGTTTGATTGTGGTGGCCTCTTGTGCTGTGGAGGTGGCAGGCTCTGTGCCCAGAGGACCTGGGCAGGCCCTCCAGCTCCACAGAGTCCTGCTCCAGACAGCATCAGGGGCACCAAAGTCTCTCCTCCTTCCCCTGCTGGCCACCCAAGCTCCTGGCAGGGATGCCCACTGCCGGCCAGGACTGGGGGAGCTGAGTCAGGCCTGCAGCTTCCTCTCTGCAGCCTCTGAGATGTGACTGTAGCCAAAACGTCTGTGTCAGTGTGGAGTTCTTCAGGTCAGACGGGTTTTGGGTGAAGCCTCCCAGCCTGTGCGCCCCTGGATCCCGCCCCTGCTGCGGGCGGTGCTGGCAGAGCGTGGCTGGAGCCGTGGCTGCTGCCCCCCGGCATGCTGCAGCCTCGGCCCTGAGGGCTGTGCTGGGAGGCTCTCCAAGAGCCCCTGGCTGCGTGGGGGCAGGTGGAGCCCCTCAGGAGGATGTGCTCTTCCTCCGTGTGGAAAGGGGCAGCGCCGAGCCCGGGGGAGGGCAGGCTGAAGCCGAGGGCGGAGGTGGACCCCGGGCTGGCCACAGGCACTTGGAGCAGGCACAAACCCTCCTCGGGGGGCTGAGGGCAGGTCTGGGGCTGTGAGTGCAATGAGGGGCAGCGAGGAGGCAGCAGGGCTGGCACTTGGCCACTTCTGCTCCTCTCTTCCTCACGCCTTGACCTCCGGGGAGGGGAGGTGGGGAGAGGGCTGCAGGCTGCCTGCCTTCCTCCGCCCTTCCTCTGGGACCAGGGAGGGAGGAGGAGGAGGAGGAGGCTGGAAGCTTTTTTGCACTTTGATTCCTTTTGCTCTCGGTTTTCATTCCTTTGCCTTTCCTTTCGTTTTATTGTTTTGCTGTTGCCTTCTCTTTGTGTTTTCAGAACCAAACCAACCACGGAGGAAAACAAAAACCCAACCCCAGACTTCTGTCGCAGCCTGTGAAGCAATTCCGGACCTTCGTGTCCGACCCCACAGAGGTTTCAAGGGCGGATCTATAGAAAAAGTTCCTCTCTGTATCGAGTTTCCCTGCCCGGAGGTCCTGCTGTGCTGTACCTGTCAGTGTTTGAACCAATAAACGACTGTGAGCGATGGATGGATGGATGGATGGATGGATGGATGGATGGATGGATGGATGGATGGATGGATGGATGGATGGATGCAGCCCGCAGCCGCCGCAGCCGCCGCAGCCTCCTCCCCCGGCCCCCGGCAGTGCTGCGCCGCCGCCCGCAGCAGCGCAGGGACTCGCGGGGCTGCTGGCACTGCCGTGCCCCCTCCCAAAGCCTTAGCCCCCTGCCCCGGGGTCACCCCAAAGCCCTCCGAGCCCTGCGGTGAGGCCCGGGGGCAGCCAGACGGTCCCGCGGCGAGGCGCTGGAGTGCCGGGGGTGCCCTCCTGGTGCCAGTCACGGGCAGGGCTGGTGCCGCTCCCGCCAGCTGCTGTGGGTGGCCTCGGCCAGGATCAGCCCCAGCAGCGCCAGGACCCCTGCCCCCAGGGCCAGGTGCACTATGTTGCTCCAGGTGTAATCTGTTGGGCACAGGAGGGGGCACTCACTGGGGACCCCTGCCAGAACCCCCGGGAGCTCTCTGCCCAAAGGCACAGGGGGCCCAAGGGGCACAGGAGGGGGCACTCACTGGGGACCCCTGCCAGAACCCCCAGGAGCTCTCTGCCCAAAGGAACAGGGGACCCAAGGGGCACAGGAGGGGGCACTCACTGGGGACCCCTGCCAGAACCCTCAGGAGCTCTCTGCCCAAAGGCACAGGGGGCCCAAGGGGCACAGGAGGGGGCACGCACTGGGGACCCCTGCCAGAACCCCCAGGAGCTCTCTGCCCAAAGGCACAGGGGGCCCAAGGGGCACAGGAGGGGGCACTCACTGCAGATCCCTGCCAGAACCCCCAGGAGCTCTCTGCCCAAAGGCACAGGGGGCCCAAGGGGCACAGGAGGGGGCACTCACGGGGGACCCCTGCCAGAACCCCCGGGAGCTCTCTGCCCAAAGGCACAGGGGGCCCAAGGGGCACAGGAGGGGGCACGCACTGGGGACCCCTGCCAGAACCCCCGGGAGCTCTCTGCCCAAAGGCACAGGGGGCCCAAGGGGACAGCCCTGGCACACGTGGGGCAAAGGGAGCGGTGCCAGCCCTGGGGCTCTCCTGAGCCAAAGAGGGGTGAAGGGAAGTTCCCGGGGAGCAAAGGGAGGCTCGAGGGCTCCCGCAGGCAATAGAATCATGGAACTGATTCGGTTGGAAAGGACCTCGGAGACCACCGAGTCCAACCATCAGCCCAAGCCCACCGTGGCCACCAAACCATGTCCCAGAGTGTGGCGGTCACAGCCGGTAGCTGCCACCCCCCTGCCAGCTGGGACAGGCTCTGACCTGTGGCCCCACCCAGGGGCATCAAAGCCAGGGAGGAGGACAGGAACACAGACCCTGCCCTCCCCTGCCATTGCCAGCCACCGACACTGGGCTGCCACAGGATGTAGGGCTGGGGGAGCTGCGGGGTGCAGGCACTGGGGGACAAGGGCCAGGAGACCCCCGATGACAGCCTGGCACCCCTGGGGCTGCAGGTCATCTGCAGAGCCTTCTGAGGAGCTGGCAAGGCTCGAACGCTGCTGAAGGAAGCTGCACTGCCCCTCCTGCAGCTCCTTCCTGCCCCTACATCCTCTTTCCCAGTTCCACCCAGCCGTGCCAGACGCTGGGGGAGGGGGAGAGCAGAGCAGGATGCGGCCCGGGCAGTGCCTCACCTCTCACCACCAGCTCCAGGGGCTGGCTGGCGGCAGACCAGTTGAAGATGGCAGCAGCCTGGGTGAAGCACTGGCAGCTGTAGCGGCCTCCATCACCTTCCCGCGCGTGGGAGATGCTGAAAGCCTCCTGGTGCTGGGAGAGCACATCCAGGGCTCGCCTCTGCCCCTCCCGGTAGAGCAGGCAGCGGGCACCGGGCAGCGCAGCGCTGCAGCGCAGAGCCACCGCGGCTCCGGCACCCACCTCCGGCCCGGGCAGCACCGACAGGGCAGGGGCGGGGAGCAGCAGCTCTGTGGGGAGAGCAGAGGGCGTCGGAAGGTGTGGGGGGCTTTGGCCTGGTGCCAGCAGCCAATGGCATCTTCACTCCCTTGCTGAAGCAGCAGAGAAATGGTCCCCACCTCTTGGGGGGCAGGGAAAGAAGAGAAACGGAGAACTGGCAGGGCTGGAAGGGCCCTCAAGGAGCATCCAGCTCCAACCCCCTGCCACGGGCAGGGACACCTCACACTACATCAGGCTGCCCACAGCCACAGCCAGCCTGGCCTTAAACACCTCCAGGGATGAGGCTTCCACCACCTCCCTGGGCAACCTGTGCCAGTGCCTGCCCATCACACGGACAGGAAAGCCAAGGGGCTGTGTTCATCCTGCTCTGCCCCTGTGGCACCTGCCCCCATGCCAGGGGGTACATCCCTTACCTTGTACCACCACATCCAGGCCTTCGCTGAGAGCCAGCAGGCTGCCTCCAGCCAGGTACTGGCAGCTGTAGACACCTGCATCCCCCCAGCTGGCATTGGAGAGGGTGAACTCAGCCCTGCTGCCAGGCAGCTCCAGGGCACGGAGCCGGTGCCCATTCTTGTACAGCACAAAGTGCCCATTGGCACACTGGCAGCTGCAGCAGATGGTGGTGGAGCCTCCTGGTGAGATGACCCCAGGGGGCTTCAGGAAGATGGAGACTGAGGGGGCACCTGCACGGGACAGAGATGCAGGCAGGCAGACAGTGCCCAGCACCCAGCTGCCCTCTGCTGAGCGGGGACCTGGTCCAGGCCCCACCTGCACCCAAGGGTGAGTTTTGCTCTGAGGGGCTGGGGAGGAGCCCTGGCACAAGGAGGGGGACACCAGAGATGTGCTCAGGCTCCCCGACTGCCTCCTCACGACACTCACTTGGTGCAGCCTTACTCTGTGTCACCAGGCAAGCCCCTGCAAGAGAACCAGCAGTGTGACAGCTCTGGCAGCCCCTGGGCACCTCGGGCACCCACCCAGCCCCCAGCACTTACCAAAGGCCAGCACCTGTGCCACCAGCAGCATCGTGTCCCCCTCAGTGCCCTCTGGCCTCAGCCCAGGCAGAGCTCCTTCAGAGCAGGGCTTATGCCAGGGGCAGAGCAGCCTGGGTGGGTGCTTCTGGCACCTGCTATGCCCTCCCTGGCACAGGTCACCTCCTGCCCCACGGCTTTGGTTCCTGCAGGGCTGGGCTGGTCGAACTGGAACCAGAACGTGCCAGTCCCTTGGTGCCAGGGGATTTCTGGTTCTCTTTCTTGGCTCTGGTCACTTGACCAGGAAATGACTTCATTTGCTCTTGAGCAACTGGGGCATGTTTTGCAACTGGGCTGCCCTGGGACTGCCGAGCTCTGGGGGTCTCTCCTTGCTGCTTGGCACTACAGGGACCTTTGGCTGCCCCAGCTGGGTCTGCTGCCTCACCTTGCAGGGGTGGGCAGCAGGGCCAGGTGCCCAGAGCACAGCTGCTGCTGTGGCTGACCCTGGGCACTTGGATGCCTGCGGGCAGGGGAGCTGCCTGCCCCCCAGCACCCTGACTGGGCCCCCAGCACCTGTGTTTGTCCCCACAGGGAGGCCCTTCCTGGCCTGGCCAAGTCCTTCCTACTCACAGACCTGGAGCCAGGCTTCAAGAGCCTCCCCTGAGGCACTGCCAAGAGAAGGGGGAGGTCTCTGGGCTACCTCTGGGTCACTCTCTGGCCCCCATCAGCCCTGGGCACCCTTGCACACCCTAAGACTCCTCTGCAGCCCCAAGCCCTTGCTGTGCCACGCTGATGGCCCCTGTGCACACAGCTGGCACAGGGCTGCTGTTCAGCAAGACTGAGCCAAACCCCAGGTGGGCACAGCCCCACCTCTGCCTCCTGCCATGACAGGGCACAGCAGCAGGGCCATGGGCAGCTGTGTGCAGGTGACCCTGTGGGGCTGTGGCTGCCTTTGGGGCAGTGGCCGAGGGGGAAGCAGCAGCACTCAGAGACCTCTGAGCCTTGTGACCCACAGTGCTCAGACTCAGCAGTCAAAGGCCTGAGGGGAGAAGGAGCTCTGCTGGCTGGGGGAGAAGACCAGGGGAGGGCTTCTGGCAAGCTTTCACCAAACACTTCTTCAGTCTTCCCCTTGAATCCCCTTCCAGATGCTGCCATCAGCCCGAGGAAGAGAGGCAGAAAGCCCTGAGAGCATCTGCTGGGCCCCTCCTCCCAGGGGGAAAGGAGCAGCAAGAAGTGAAACTTAAATCATCATCAAGATTGCCACTGAAGCTCTCATCTGCAAGATCAGGGCCAGCTCAGCCACAGGGTGCCAGAGTGCCAGGCTGGAAGGGACCCCAGGGATCAGCTGCCCCAAGCTCTCCAGGTGCCAGCAGAGCTGCCAGGAGCTGCCCCAGCACCCTGCCAAGCTGAGCCTCCCAAGTGCCCAGTGCAGGGCACTGCACTGCTGCCCCTGGCAGGAGATCCCAGTGCCTGCCTGTGCTGATGGGAAACATTTCCTGCTGCAGTGCAGTGCCAATGTCCCCAGCAGCAGCTTGTCCCCAGCAGCCCTTGTCCTGCCCATGGCACTGCTTGTCCTAAGGGAGTCTCCATCCTGCTGGGAGCCTTCCTGCATGGCCTGGTCCATGGTGATGCACCAGGCTGGCTGAGGCTGTGGGCAGCCTGCTCTAGGGTAGTGTGTCCCTGCTCATGGCAGGGGGGTTGGAACTGAATGCTCCTTCTGGTCCCTTCCAACCCTACTGATTCTATGCTAAGGTCTGCCCTGAGCCTTCTCTTCTCCAGGCTGCCCAGCCCCAGCTCCCTCAGCCTCTCCCCACATGGCAGAGGGCTGCCTGTGCTCTGAGCACTCTTCTGGCCCTTCTCTGGACACAGGGTTTGTGTTCCCAGGGAAAGGCAGAAGGAAAGGTCCAGAGGGTGCTGGGAGAATCATAGAATCAACCAGGTTGGAAGAGACCTCCAAGATCATCCAGTCCAACCTAGCACCCAGCCCTGGCCAGTCAACTAGACCATGGCATTAAGTGCCCCAGCCAGTCGAGCTGTAACTCTGCCAGGCTGCCCCTTCCCTGGGGGAGCAGGGGACCCTTGTGGGCTTCAGAGAGGTGATGGAGATGAAGGAGTTCTGACTTCTCCGAGCCCATCTTATAGAACCAGAGAGTTGGTTGGGTTGGCAAAGGCCCCCAGGATCACCCACTCCAACCCTCAGCCCAGCCCCACCATGGCCACCAAACCCTGGCCCCAGGTGCCATGGCCACACAGTTCTGGAACACCTCCAGCCATGGGCACTCCACCACCTCCCTGGGCAGCCTGTGCCAATCCCTGACCACTCTGGCACCAAAGACATTTGTCCTCCTCTCCAACCTGACCCTCCCCTGGCTCCATTTCAGGACATTTCCTCCCCTTCCATCCCCTGACCCCAGGCAGCAGAGCCCAACCCCAGCTGCCTGCAGCCTCCTCTCAGGGAGCTGCAGAGAGCAATGAGCTCTGCCCTCAGCCTCCTCTTCTCCACACCAACCCCCCCAGCTGCTCCTCCCCAGCCCTGTTCTCCAGACCCTTCCCCACCTTATTTGCCCTTCTCTGGCCCTGCTGCAGCTCCTCAGTGTCCCTGTGGGAGTGAGGGACCCAGAACTGCACCCAGGATTTGAGCTGTGGCCTCAGCAGTGCACAACCTCTGCACAGAGGAACCATCACTGCCCTACCTCATTGTGTCCCTGAGAGAAGGCTGCAGGCAGCTGGGGTTGGGCTCTTCCCCTGGGTCTCAGGAGACAGGAGAGGCAATGGCCTGAAACTGTGCCGGGGCAGGGTCAGGTTGGAGAGGAGGACAAATGTCTTTGGTGCCAGAGTGGTCAGGGATTGGCAGAGGCTGCCAGGGAGGTGGTACAGTGCCCATGGCTGGAGGTGTTCCAGAACTGTGTGGCCATGGCACTTGGGGCTGGGCTTGGTGGCCATGGTGGGGCTGGGCTGAGGGTTGGAGTGGATGATCTCAGAGAGCTCTGCCAGCCCAGGCAGCTCTGATTCTGTAAGTGTCTGTGGGGGCTGAGAGCAGAGGCAGGGAGGCCTCACTCCCACTCACAGGCATCAGACAGAGCTGACCTGAGCAAACCAGAATCATTTAATTGCAAGAGGAGCACTTGCAGCAGAGGGACAGCAGAGAGCTCAGCCCAGGGGACCTGCAGCCTCTCAGCACTTGCAGCAGAGGGACAGCAGAGAGCTCAGCCCAGGGGACCTGCAGCCCCCCAGCACTTGCAGCAGAGGGACAGCAGAGAGCTCAGCCCAGGGGACCTGCAGCCCCCCAGCACTTGCAGCAGAGGGACAGCAGACAGCTCAGCCCAGGGGACCTGCAGCCCCCCAGCCCCTGGCCATTCCATGCTGCTTCTGCTGCTCCTTCCTCCTCAGGGGCATCATCCCAGCCCCCCCTGCTGCAGCACTGCTGCCATGGAGCAGGTCTCCACGGAGAGCCTTCTGCAGGCCCTCAGTGTCCTTTCTCCAGCAGCAGCTCCTGCTCCAGCACTGCAGGCAGGACTTTACCCCACAGCTGCCCCCCAGGGCTGGAGGGGCTCAGCTTGTCCATCTCACTCCAAGCCAATGGCTGCTCCAGCAGGGCTCTCACCCTCTTCCTCACCCACCTGGGTGCCCACATCCTTGTCTGCCCCATGTCCCACTCCTCCCCAAGGCTGATGCCATCCCTAAATAACAGCATCACCACATCTGGTTTCCCTCTTAAACATCCCAGAGGTGCTGCCTGGCTCAGCCTTGCCCAGAGCTGAGCCTGATTCTGAGGCAGGGGAGACCTTCCCCAAGCTTCTGGCAGGAGCCACAGCTGCAGCCACTTTCCCCTGCCACCAGAGCCTCAGCAGACACAACCCCAACCCAACGGGCCAGAAACCAACAGCAACCACCTAAGGTGAGGGCTGCTGCTGCCAAGCTGAGCCACCCTCTGGAAGGAGGAGTTCTGCCTGCCCAGCAGGTGGACTTTGCTTGCCCAGGCCTGTCTGACCCCATCCCAGCAGCAGCTTTGTCCCAGCACTGCTCCTCCTGTGGGGTCTGCAGCCGCTGCTGCGCCCTGAGCCTTCCTCTCCCTTCACAGCTCCTGCCCTCAGCCAGGCCACAGCAGCTCCCAGATGTGGCTCCTTCCCCTGCCTTTTGCTGCACCTCGGTGCTGTCACCTCAGGTCACCACCTCTGGTGGCCCTGGGTGTGGAATGCAGAGGCTGCCTCTCAGGAGACATCACTGCCAGGCTCACGGTCAGAGACCGATCCAGCTTCCTGCTCTCTGCCTCCAGCACAGCAGCTTTGGGCTCCCTGGCCACAGCTGCTAAGGAGCAGGAGAGCTCCTGGTGAAGGTCTGACAGTTCCTGGCTGGTCCTGGCACAGCACTCGATGTAGTCCTGCTTGTGCTTTCTCTCCTGGGCCAGCTGCCTCCACAGCAGGGACACCTGCAAGGGGCAAAAAGCCAGGCTCAGGCAAACCCACCCTGCCAGGACCCTCTGCAGCTCCATGGCTCCCAGAGAAGCTGCACCCCACAACCCCAGCCCTGACAAACCTTCTCCTTCTGCAATGGGATGCCAGAGGCTCTCAGGGCCAGCCTGGGCTGAGCTCCAGTTCTCAGCAGCTCTGAGGCTCTTCCTGGCAAACCATCCAGAGGTGCATCACCAGGGAGGGCATCAGAGCCTCCTCCAGCAGTGAGCAACTCAGCCAGCTGGGGACTGTTCTCTGCACAGAGCACTCCTGTGAGCTGCAGGGGCAGGCCCTCCCTGCAGGCAGGCAACAGCCACCAAGGCAAGGTCAGGTAACTGCAGCAACAAAGCTTCAGACACTGAAGCCTCCTGGTGAGAGCACCCTGATGGCTCCAGCAGTGTTCTCAGCTCCTCTGCCACAGCTCAGCATCATGGACTGGACTGAGAGAAACCCTGAGTGCAGTGCCCTGAACCCTTGTGAGCAGCTGATGCTGTCCCTGTGCTGCAGGAGGCTGCACCTTGACTGCTGGGTCCAGTCTGGGGAACCTCACATCCTGGAGGACATTGAAGAGGTCCAGAGAAGGGCAACAAAGGTGGGGAAGAGTCTGGAGGACAGAGCTGGGGAGGAGCAGCTGAGGGGGCTGGGGTGGAGGAGACTGAGGGCAGAGCTCATTGCTCTCTGCAGCTCCCCGAGAAGAGGCTGCAGGCAGCTGGGATTGGAGGCTCAAGGGATGGAAGGAGAGAAAATGACCTGAAATTGTGGCAGGGGAGGGCTAGTTTGGAGAGGAGGACAAATGTCTTTGGTGCCAGAGTGGTGAGGGATTGGCACAGGCTGCCAGGGAGGTGGTGGAGTGCCCATGGCTGGAGGTGTTCCAGAACTGTGTGGCCATGGCACTTGGGGCCAGGGTTTGGTGGCCATGGTGGGGCTGGGCTGCTGCTTGGACTGGATGACCTCAGAGGGCTTTTCCAACCACAGTTCTCTGGTTCACCTCCTGGGGGAGACCAGAGGGTCCCAGCTCCATAAAGGACAAGAGAGAGGAGCCTGGCAGCTGCTGGTGCTGCCAGCACCACTGCCAAGGGATGCAGCAGGGCTGGGCAGCTGCCTGCACATCCTGCACTGCCAAACAAAGGCTCACACAGGGCTCAGGGCTCTGGCTCAGCTGATCAGCAGCAGCCCAGTGGGTGCATGGAGGCCACAAGCTCTGGCCCTGCCTCAGACCCCTGGAGCTCCACTGCTGCTTGAGCCCAGGGGAAATGGTGACAGGCAGCAAGGAGAGAGCTGAGGGGCACAGGCTGGGAGCATTCTCTGCTTCCCAGGCAGCTCCAGCTTGCTGCACTCCCTCCCCTCCCTCCCACCCAGCCTGGCCTTGAGGCAAGCCAGAGACTGGATGTGGCTGAAGGATGTTGGCTGCCAGGAGCAACCAGAACATCAAACTGGCACTGCCTGCTGCACTCAGCTCCTGCCAGCCCAACAGGAGCCTGAGGCTGCAGCAGCAGGAGAAGCTGTGCCCAGCAGCACAGCCACTGCAGCTCTGGGTGCCAGCTTGCCTGCTCCTCACCTGGCTCTGCAGCTCAGCTCCCCGATGGCAGCAGTGTGTGGGGCACTTCTCCTGTCAGAGAACACAAAGATTGCTTTTCAGTCTGCAGTCTGCTCAGGGCCATGCTCTGTACTCACAGTCACAGAGCTGGCAGGGCCCTCAAGGGTCATCCAGCTCCAATCCCCTGCCATGGGCAGGGACACCTCACACTACATCAGGCTGCCCACAGCCACAGCCAGCCTGGCCTTAAACACCTCCAGGGATGAGGCTTCCACCACCTCCCTGGGCAACCTGTGCCAGGCTCTCACCACCCTCATGCTGAACAACTTCCTCTTAAGGTTTAAACCCAGTCTCCTCTCCTCTAGCTTGGATCCATTCCCCCCACTCCTGTCACTACCTGACACCCTCAGAAGTCCCTCCCCAGCTGCCCTGCAGCCCCCTTCAGACACTGCAAGGCCACAATGAGGTCTCCTGGGAGCCTTCTCTCCAGCCTGCACAGCCCCAACCAGTGCACAGAGTGGGGAGCAGTGGGGGGCAGCCTGTGCCTGCTCAGCTCTCTGTTGGCTCAGACCAGTGCAGAGCCCAAACTGCTCTCACCACTCTCCTGCAAAACAACTTCCTCCTCACCTCCAGCCTCACTCTCCCCACCTCCAGCTTTGCTCCACTCCCCCTACTCCTGGCACTCCCTCACAGCCTCAAAAGTCCCTCCCCAGCTTTTTTATAGCCCCCTTCAGATGCTGGAAGGCCACAAGAAGGTCCCCTGGGAGCCTTCTCCTCTGCAGCCTGCACAGCCCCAACTCTCTCAGCCTGTCCCCACAGCAGAGCAGCTCCAGCTCCAGGGCTCATCCTCCTGGCCCTGCTCTGGACACCTTCCAGCACCTCCAGATCTCTCCTGCCCCAGGGGCTCCAGAGCTGGGCACAGTGCTCCAGGTGTGGTCTCAGCAGAGGGTGCAGAGGGGCAGAATCCCCACCCTCACCCTGCTGCCCACACTGCTCCTGCTGCAGCCCAGGCTCTGCTTGGCTCTGTGTGCTGCAAGTGCACACTGGGGCTGATGCCACTGGCATCTGCCATTCTCCTCTCTTCCCACCAGGGAAGATCCTTCCTGTCCTCACCTGTCTAGCAGCAGGCATCTTGTGCTGGTCAGGCTGGGAGAGAGAAAATGCACCTGCAGCTGGCAGGGACTGGGCACTGCAGCATCTCTTCAGCCTCCTCCGTTCACTTTCCACCTGCACATTGGGTAGGAGAAAAGGTCACAGGAAGCTGCCAGCAACCAAGGAGCAAAAAGGCCTCTGGGCAGCATGGAAGGACTTCTGCTCAAGACCATTAACTGCACCAGAGAAGGCTGGGGGCAGAGAGCAACACTGCAGGCTATGGAAGAGCAAGAGGGAACAGCTCCTGACATGAGCAGGGCAAATGTGTGTGTCTGGGGACAGTGGCACAAGCATGGTGGCACCAGAGTGAATGTGCATTGGGGAGGGCAGTGGGGTGCCAGAGGGCACTGAGGGTGCCCTGTAACTCAGCACTGCTGAGGCCACAGCTCAAATCCTGGGTCCAGTTCTGGGCCCCTTGCTCCAAGAAGGACACTGAAGGGCTGGAGCAGGACCAGAGAAGGGCAACAAAGGTGGGGAAGGGTCTGGAGAAAAGGGCTGGGGAGGAGCAGCTGAGGGAGCTGTGCTGGGGGGGTTGGGGTGGAGAAGAGGAGGCTGAGGGCAGAGCTCATTGCTCTCTGCAGCTCCCTGAGAGGAGGCTCCAGGCAGCTGGGGTTGGGCTCTGCTGCCTGGGGTCAGGGGATGGAAGGAGAGGAAATGTCCTGAAATGGAGCCAGGGGAGGGTCAGGTTGGAGAGGAGGACAAATGTCTTTGGTGCCAGAGTGGTGAGGGATTGGCACAGGCTGCCAGGGAGCTGGTGGAGTGCCCATGGCTGGAGGTGTTCCAGACCTGTGTGGCCATGGCACTTGGGGCCAGGGTTTGGTGGCCATGGTGGGGCTGGGATGAGGGTTGGAGTGGATGACCTCAGAGGGCTCTGCCAGCCCAACCAACTCTGTGACTGCAAGAGAGAGACAGAGATGGAACTGTGTGTCCAGCCGGCATGGCAGGAGAGGGAGCAGCAGAGGGCTCCAAAGTGTGATGGCCAAGGCACAGGAGGCCTTGCAGAGGTGCTGACTGCCTGCTTCACCTGCTCCAGGGTGCTCCTGAGCTCGGCATTGAGCTGCTTCAGCTCCACCTTCTCCAGCTCCAGCTTAGCCACGGCTCGCTGCAGGCGCTGCAGGCGCTGCGCCGCCAGGAGCTGCTCCGAGCGCCAGCGACGATGCTGCTCCTCTGCAGCAGCCTGCGGGGCACAGAGGGCACACAGAGGGCACAGAGGGCACACAGAGGGCACACAGAGGGCACACAGAGGGCACACAGAGGGCACGGGAGGGCAGCTGTCGCCGCAGGCAGCTTCAGAAAGCCTGCAGCAACACCCTGGGAAGAGTGACAGGACACAGCAATGGGCACTGCCAAGTCTCTGGGGTCACACAACAACAGACTCTGCCCTGGGGACCCTGCAGCATGGATCTGGGTTTTCTGGATGTGCTTCTTGCTACTTTTGCTTTGGTGTCCCCCACTCTGATTGGAAAAGACCTTTAAGGTCAGCAAGTCCAACCACCACCTAACTCCACCGGGGCCACTGCTGCACCACATCCTTGGGCAGCACATCTAGCAGGCTTTTGCACCCCTCCAGGGATGGGGATCCCAGCATTGCCCTGGACAGCTCCAGGCTTTCAGAACCCTCTTTGTACAGATTTTTTTTCCTCATCTGCAACCTAAACCTCCCCTGCCACAATTTCAGGCCAATCTCTTTTGTCCTGTCACTTGGGCTCTTCTCTCAAGGGACAACCCCCACCTGGCTCCAGCCTCCTCTCAGGGAGCTGCAGAGAGCAATGAGCTCTGTCCTTAGCCTCCTCTTCCCCACCAACCCCCCCAGCTGCCTCAGCTGCTCCTCCCCAGCCCTCTTCTCCAGACCCTTCCCCACTATTGTTGCCCTTCTCTGGCTCTGCTGCAGCTCCTCAATGCCCTTCTGGAAGCAAAGGGCCCTAAAACTGAGCCCAGGATTTGAGCTGTGGCCTCCAGACCCTTCACCAGCTTAGCTGCTGTTCCTTGGAGCCTGCCTGAGCCCCTCCAGGCAGCTGCTGAGGATCCAGGGGGCAGGGGGAAGCAGCTGGCAACCAGGAGCACTCTTGTTGCTTGGGTGCCTAGTGGGGGACACTCTGCCTCAGCTCCAAATCCTGGGGTGCCTTCTGCATCCTGCAGGCTCCTCTGGGCAGGCAGCCAGCCCCTGATGGCAACTTCTATTCTCCTGTCCTTGGGGCAAACACCTCCAGAGCTCCTCGGGGACACCTGAGGGGGCTGAGCAGCAAGCACAGTGCCTACCTGCAGCTGGCAGCGGTCCTTGTCCCTCTCTGACACCATGCCCCGCAGGATGGCCACCTCCTCCCTCAGCGTGCCACTGGCCAGCTCACTCTCGGCTAGGGCACGACTCAGTGCCTGAGCCTTCTCCTTCCACTCCATTCCTCCGCTCCCAGTCAGCTCCAAAGCAGCCAGCAGCCGCTGCAGCTCCTCCGCCTCCCGCTGCCCTGCCAGCGCCTGGCTGCGCTGCCGCTGCCTCGCCAGCAGGCTGCCTCCCTCCTGCACGGCTCTCCTCTGCTCTGCCTCCCACGGCTGCAGCTTCTGCCCTGCCTTCTGCAGGCTCTCCCACGGCAAAGCTGCTCTGAATGGCTTCAGGAGTTCACTCTGCCTCCTAAGCTCTCCTCCTCTCCCTGGCAACGTCTCCTCCAAACTCCTTATTCTGCCTCTCTGATGCCTGAGCTCTTCATCCTCCTCTGTCAGCATCTGCTCAACCTGATGGAGATGCTCCTGGAGAGCTTCTACTTCCTCTTCCATCTCTTTTGGCTCACCTCGAGCCTTGGTCCCTTCTTCCCTCTCAGGCTGGACCTTCTGCTGTCTGTGGTGTCTAAGCTCTTCCTCCTCCTTGGCCAGCCTGAGCTGGAGGTCCTGCAAGCTCCCCTGCAAGCTCCCCTGCTCATCTCGGCACTGCAGGCTTTGCATAGGAGTTTCATTGTCTTCATCTCTCTTCCTCACCACTGCTTGAAGCCCTTCCACTTGCTTCTGGCACATTACTGCTCCTCTTGTGCCTCCTCCCCACAGCTGGAACATGTCCATTTGCTCTGCCTGCCTGAGGAACTCCAAACCATTCTGCTTTGCCATGAGGCTTCCCCTGCCTGGCTCCTGCTGCAGCCTCTGGGCCTGCCTGCTTTCTGCCTGCTCCTGCTCCACAAAGCCCTGGAGCTGCTCCTGCAAGGAAGCTCTCTCTTGGTCTCCAGCTTCCAGAGAAGACTCCAGGATTTGCAGTTTGGCTTTGACCTGCACCTCTGCTGCCTCCTGCTGCTGCTGGAGTTTGGCCACAGCCTCCTGCAGCACACTGATCTTTCTCCCTCTGTCCTTTGGAGTCTCCTTTGCTGCCTGGAGATTTGCTTGCTCAGCTGCCTGCTTTCCCTCCTCTTCCCTGCATGCCTCACCCTGCATTCTAAGCCACAGCATTTCTTGCTCCTGTCCCTTCAGTGCCCCTTGAAGATGCTGCAGAATGTCCTTCTGTTGTTCAGAATCTTGGTCTTGGAAGGTCTCCATCACCTCCTCCTGAGGTTCAGCCATGAAATCCTTTTCTGTCAGCACTGGCTTAGTGTGTCCAGAGGCTCTGTGAAAGAGCTCCTCTGGTTTTCCCTCAGAGTTCCATGTCTGCCCCTTTTGGATTTCTAGGACTCTGTCCTTTTCTTTCAAGGCTTCCAAGGCCTGCTCCAGCTGCTCATGGACAGCCTTTAACTGCACTTCCATCACTTCTTCAGCCTCCTGCATTTGCTTTTGTTGCAGTTCAAGCTCTTGATCTCTTTTAGCTAAGGAGAGGCTCATCTCTGCCACTTTACTCTGAAGCTCCTGCAGGTGCCCCTCCTGCTGCTCCTTGCACTGCTGGAGGAGTCTCAGCTGCTCCCTTTGAGCATCACATTGCTGCTCTTTGTCCTTCAGAAGTGCCCTCAGGTGCTGCAGGCTGGCATGCAGAGCTTCCCCTTGTTCCCTCTCCTTTTCCAGGCCTTGCATCTGCTGAGTCAATGACATCAGCTCTGTGGTTTTCTCCTCCAAGTGTCCTTTCAGCTCATCAAGCTCCACGAGCAGATTTCTCACTTGTGATGTACACTCCTGTTCTAGACTCATTCTTTTCCCCTCCTGGTCCCTCTGCTCCAGCTCTCTGCTCATGTTGCTGGCAGCCTCTTGCTGCTTCTGCAGCTCTGCTATCAGTGCTTGCTGGGATCTGATCTCTTGGTCCCTCTGCTCCAGCTCTCTGCACATGTTGCTGGCAGCCTCTTGCTGCTTCTGCAGCTCTGCTATCAGTGCTTGCTGGGATCTGATCTCTTGGTCCCTCTGCTCCAGCTCTCTGCACATGTTGCTGGCAGCCTCTTGCTGCTTCTGCAGCTCTGCTATCAGTGCTTGCTGGGATCTGATCTCTTGGTCCTTCTGCTCCAGCTCTCTGCTCATGTTGCTGGCAGCCTCTTGCTGCTTCTGCAGCTCTGCTATCAGTGCTTGCTGGGATCTGATCTCTTGGTCCCTCTGCTCCAGCTCTCTGCACATGTTGCTGGCAGCCTCTTGCTGCTTCTGCAGCTCTGCTATCAGTGCTTGCTGGGATCTGATCTCTTGGTCCCTCTGCTCCAGCTCTCTGCTCATGCTGCTGGCAGCCTCTTGCTGCTTCTGCAGCTCTGCTATCAGTGCTTGCTGGGATCTGATCTCTTGGTCCCTCTGCTCCAGCTCTCTGCTCATGCTGCTGACAACAGTCTTCTGTGCTTCCTGCTGCTTCTCCAGGTCCTGTATCTGCTGCTGTTGGGATCTAATCTCCTGGTCCCTCTGCTCCAGCTCTCTGCTCATGTTGCTGACAGTAGTCCTCTGTGCTTCCTGCTGCTTCTCCAGGTCCTGTATCTGTTCCTGTTGGGATCTGATCTCTTGGTCCTTCTCCTGCAGCTCTCTGCTCATGTCGCTGGCTGTAGTCTTGTGCAGCTCTTGCTGCTTCTCCAGCTCTGCTATCAGCTCTTGCTGGGATCTGAGCTCTTTGTCTCTCTCTTCAAGCTCTTTGCTCACTTTTCTTACAGCAACCCTTTGTTCCTCTTGCTGCTTCTCCAGCTCCTCAATGTGTTTTTGCTGGGATTCTGTCTTCTGTTTTCCCTCTGTCATGTCCTTAATAACCTGATGGAGAGCATTTTGCTGCACTGCTTTCTGCTTCTCCAGCATTCTCACCTGCTCCTGGTGCAGCTTCATTTCTGCCTCCCTCTCTGACAGGACAGCAGTGAGGTTCTCCTGCAAAGCTTTTCCCTCTGCTGCCTGTCTGTGGAGCACTTGGATTTCCCCTCTCAGTGTTTCCATCTCCTCATTTTTCATGTTCAAGACAGAGAGTGTAGCCTGGAGCTGGTGCTGGAGGCAGTGGTTCATGTCTGTGGCTGTATCTGCTCTGCTTTCAGAGGCTGCCACTGACTCCTGAAGAAGTTCAATGTCCCAGGCCAGTTTCTCTCTCAGTGCTTGCAAACTGTCCCGTTCGTGCTGAAAAACAGGGAGGAAGAGAGTCAAGAACTCCTCCTTTGGCACCTCTGCCACAAGCAGCTCCTGGCACAGCTGGCAGCTCCTGGCTTGGGCAGAGTCACTCTGATATGGGTCAAGAACTGGCTGCAGGGCTGGGCCCAGAGAGTGGTGGTGAATGGTGCCACAGCCACCTGGCAGCTGGCACTGGTGGTGTGCCCCAGGGGTCAGTGCTGGGCAAAGCCCTGGTCAGTATCTTTACTGATGGTCTGGGCCAGGGGATTGAGTCCAGCAGCAGTGAGGTTGCAGATGGCACCAAGCTAGGAGCAGTGTGGAGCTGGTGGAGGGTAGCAGAGCCCTGCAGAGGGACCTGGCCAGGCTGCATGGGTGGGCAGAGGCCAAGGGGATGAGACTGAACAAGGCCAAGGGCAGGGTTCTGCACTTTGGCCACAACAACCCCCCTGCCTGGGGGTGTTCAAAGCCAGGCTGGATGAGGCCTTGAGCAGGGATTGGAGCAGAGGAGCTCTGAGGTCTCTTCCAGCCTAAGCCATTCAGGGATTCTGTAAGTTGCTCCTTAGAATTATTAACCAAAGGTCAAAACCAACTTAGAACTGCCCCTTCCAGGCACCTGCCAGCCTCACCAGGACATCTCTTCTCTGCTGCTCAGTGCTCTCCAGTTTCTTTTCCAAAGATGCCACTCCTTGGTGTAGAGTCAAAGCTTCCTCCTTTAGAGCAACAGCCTCCTCCTGCAAGGCAGCCTGGAGAAAGCTCTTCTTGTCTTCTGCCACCTGTGCCTCTGCAGCAGTGAAGAGGAGAGAGAGGAGTGAAAAGCACAGGCAAACAGAACTGACTTGCACCACTTCCTCACTTGCCTGCCTGTGCTTTCCTAGCCCACCAGGACAGACATAAATGAGGGCAACTAAAGCCCCCTGGCAGGGGAAGTAGAAGTCAGCAAGGGTAAGAGTTTTTCACAGGTTGCTTTTAAAGAGCATATGGAGAGCAAAGAGGTTCATAATTGGGGCTGCTCAGCCTGGAGAAGGCTGCAGGGAGACCTTAGGGCAGCCTTCCACTACCTGAAGGAGACTACAGGAGAGCTGGGGAGGGACTTTTGCCAAGGGCTGGGAGTGCCAGGATGAGGGACAACGGTTTGAAACTGGAGCAGAGGAGATTTAGGGTGGACTCGAGGAGGTTGTGCACCCTGAGGGCAGTGAAATACTGGCAGAGGTTGCACAGGGCTGTGGCTGAGGCCCCATCCCTGGAGATGTTCCAGGTCAAACCTGATGTGGTCCTCAGCAACCTGATGTAGTTGGAAACCTCCCTCTTGACTGCAGGGGGCTGGACAATGAGATTCACTCAGCAATGAGATAAGACCTGAAAGGCAGCAGCCCTGCACTGACAGCCCCTGGAGCCTGCAGCCTAACAAGCTTTCACTGGCAGCTCTCATGGTTGTTGCTTTTCTCCTGCTCTCATCTCCAGGCACTGTGCTGTGGTGCCCTGCATGGCATCAGAGATCCCCCCCTGCTGGGACAGGGTTGGGAAGGTGAAGTTTTACCTTTCTGGCTTTGAGCCAACTGCTTCTGCAGCTCTTGATTGTGGGCACTGAAGTGGTCTCTCTCAGCTTGCCTCCTGCTCAGCTCCACCTCCAAGTCCTCTATCTTCTTCTTGGCATCATTCTGCACGAGGTAAAGAACAAAAGCATCACCTCACAGAGCACCTTCTGGCAGGAGACAGAGGTACAAGCACTAAGGCAGAAACAGAAGGCAGGAGGGGGCAGCAGGGGCAGCTGTGATGAGGAGTCTCCTTCCTCCCCACGGCAGCAAACCTGGCTGAGACCTCACACCCAGCCTGGATGGGGCACTCTGCTTGTGAGCTCAGCACAGCAGGGCACAGGGCTCCTGGGGGCACCAAACACACATTACCAGAGCCTGCTGGGTCTGCTTCAGGTGCTGCTGCAGGTCTTGGAGGGCTGCTGAGACTCTCTGCACTGTGAGCTCTGCAGTGGCAGCTCCGTGCCAGCCATGCCCCTGTTCTGAAGAGAGAAGCCATTCTGTGCCAAGCTGTAACTGAAGGGCCCCCAAGGAACAAAGCCTCTTTGCATCCAGGAGAAGGTGGCAGTGTCTTTGCCACCGTCCTGGAGCCCACACAACAGCAAGAGGCGAGTTACAGGCTGGCACTGCTTTGGTGGGCACTGGTGTCAGTGCCACCCCAAGGACAAATGCATGTAGCCCAGGACTTGACACCTCAGCTGCTGCTCCCTCGTGATGGCTCCACACCCACACCTGTCTCTGTGCCTGCTTTCACCACCTCCTGAACTGCAAGGATGAGTCTGTCACATCAGGAGCAGGACAGGCTGCAGAGCTGTGCCCAGGCCAACCTCATGGCATTCAACAAGGCCAAGGGGAAGGTCCTGCACCTGGGTGGGTGCAATCCCAAGCACAGCTCCAGGCTGGGTGGGGAATGGCTGAGAACAGCCCTGAGGAACAGGCCCTGGGGGTCTGGGCTGATGCAAAGCTCCACAGGAGCCTGCAGGGTGAGTGCAGCCCAGACACAACCCTGTGCTGGGCTGCAGCCAGAGCAGTGTGGGCACAGGGCAAGGGAGGGGATTCTGCCCCTTGCCTCTGCTCTCCTCACACCCCACCTGCACTCCTGGGGGCAGTTCTGGAGCCCCAAACACAAGCAGGACATGGAAGTGTTGGAGCCAGTGCAGAGGAGGCCACCAAGATGCTGAGAGGGCTGCAGCAGCTCTGCTCTGAGCACAGGTTGAGAGAGTTGGGGCTGTGCAGCCTGGAGAGGAGAAGGCTTGGGGGAGACCTTGGAGTGGCCTTGCAGGAGCTGAAGGGGGCTGCAGAAGGGCTGGGGAGGGACTATTGACAAGGTCAGGGAATGAGAGGAGGAGGAGGAGGAATGGGTTTGAAGTGGCAGAGGGGAGACTGGAACTGGATGTTATGAGGAGGAAGTTGTTTGCAGTGAGGGTGGTGAGACACTGGCACAGGTTTCCCAGGGAGGTTGTGGAGCACAGAATGTGATCAAAGATCAAAGATCCCCTTGGGTGCTTCTGTGCTCCACAACCTCCCTGGAGGTGTTCAGGACCAGGCTGGATGAGGCCTTGAGCAACCTGTTCTAGTGGGAGGTGGGGGTTGGCACTGGCTGAGCTTTGAGCTCCCTTCCAACCCAACCCATTTGATGACTCTGATCACACAGAGCCACCCCTGCAGACCACACAGAGCCACCCACCCCTCCCTGCACCTCTCTCCCGTGTCTCACTGGGCACATCCCAGCCCCAGACGTGCCTGCAGCACAGGTGAGCAGGTCTCTGCTGTCAGAGCTCAGGCGCTGCAGACTCGAGCACAGTCTGTCCAGCTGGGCCTGGGCTTCACTGTGGGCACTCTCAGCCAGCTGGCACTCTGTGGCCAAAGCCTTTGCTCTGCCCTCTGTGCCACAAAGCTTCACATGCAGCTCAGCCAGCTCTGTCTCCATCCTGCTCAGAGAGTCCCTCAGGCACTGTTCTCCAGCCTGGGACTCGTGCAGAGCCTGCAGCAGCTGCTTCTCCCGAGCTGCCAGGGCAGCCTCCCTCTCCAGCACTGCTCCCTGCAGGGACTCCACCTGCAAGACAGATGCACAGAGCCTCAGGGACAGGGCTGCTGCTGGGGCAGCACAGCAAGGAGCAGAGGAAAGAATGGAGGAGGACTTTTGCCAAGGGCTGGCAGTGCCAGGAAGGAGGGACAATGTTTTTGAGCAGACAGAGGAGAGACTGAAAGTGGAGATGAGGAAGAGATTCCTCAGAGTGAGGGTGGGGAGAGACTGGCAGAGGCTGCCCAGGGAGGCTGTGGATGCCTCCTGCCTGGAGGTGTTGAAGGCCAGCTTGGCTAGGGCCTGGAGCAGGCTGTGCTGGAGGGAGGCAGGGCCTTGGAGCTGGACAACCTTTGTGATCTCTTCCGACCCTCAGGATGCTGTGAAGTGAACCTCAGCCAAGCAGCACAGAGCCAAGGAGCAGAAGGCACAGAGCCAAGGACTCAGACTGAACAAAACTAGGCAGGAACCAGTATCTGGAGGCTGGGGGGGAGGGGGCAGGTTCCCCGCCCCCAAGGAAGGCTCAAACTGCCCAGGCTCAGAAACGAAGCTCTGCCTGTGGGGGTGTGGGGTGCTGGCAGCAGGAGCACCCCTGCAGAGCTGGGCTGCTTGGGAGCAGAGGTAAAGGGGAGACAATCAGCACCCATTAGAGGGCACCTCCAAAATGCCAGAGGAACTGGCAGAGCTGGAAGTGCCTTGCACAGCCTGCCAGCATCACCTCTCCTCCACTGGACTGCTCAGTGCCCAGCAGAGTTAGAAGCACCACCTGGGGCAAGGTTCCTAACAAGAGATACTGAGAAGCTCCAAAGGACTTCTCTGTTTCCCCTCAGAGGTTTAAAGCCATAAGAGAAGAGAGGACAAGACAGGCAGAATGTAGAGATGCAGCCTTGGCCTCAGCCTTCAAAGCCTCTGGGCAGAAGACAGGAGGAGTGGAAGCAGGTTGGGGGCTACAGGCTGAAGGTGGTGATCTGTGTCCCTGGAGGATGCCAGCATAAAGGTCACCTGGGTGTGGAGGTCTTTTACTTCTGTTCTCTGGTCTGAATGGAGCTGTTGGGCCTGCTGAAGAGCAGAAAGAAGCTGAGACACCTGGCTGAGCTGGGCAAGGTTGTTTTCTTCCAGGGTTCTGATGCTCAGCTCCTTCTCTTCCAGAGACAGAGTCAGACTGCAAGAGAGAGCAAGCCACTCGTTACTGCATGGTGTAACAACCCCACAGAGCCACAGAAGGTGGAGGTTCCTTCCAGCCCAGCCCCACAGAGCCACAGAAGGTGGAGGTTCCTTCCAGCCCAGCCCCACAGAGCCACAGAGGTGGAGGCTCCTTCCAGCCCAGCCCCACAGAGCCACAGAGGTGGAGGTTCCTTCCAGCCCAGCCCCACAGAGCCACAGAAGGTGGAGGTTCCTTCCAGCCCAGCCCCACAGAGCCACAGAGATGGAGGCTCCTTCCAGCCCAGCCCCACAGAGCCACAGAGGTGGAGGTTCCTTCCAGCCCAGCCCCACAGAGCCACAGAAGGTGGAGGTTCCTTCCAGCCCAGCCCCACAGAGCCACAGAGGTGGAGGCTCCTTCCAGCCCAGCCCCACAGAGCCACAGAAGGTGGAGGTTCCTTCCAGCCCAGCCCCACAGAGGTGGAGGCTCCTTCCAGCCCAGCCCCACAGAGCCACAGAGGTGGAGGCTCCTTCCAGCCCAGCCCCACAGAGCCACAGAGGTGGAGGCTCCTTCCAGCCCAGCCCCACAGAGCCACAGAGGTGGAGGCTCCTTCCAGCCCAGCCCCACAGAGCCACAAAGGTGGAGGTTCCTTCCAGCCCAGCCCCACAGAGCCACAAAGGTGGAGGCTCCTTCCAGCCCCACAGAGCCACAGAGATGGAGGCTCCTTCCAGCCCAGCCCCACAGAGCCACAGAGGTGGAGGCTCCTTCCAGCCCAGCCCACTCTGTGGCTCCAGGAGCTGGCAGAGGGCCTCCAGCAGGCAGACTGCAGCTCACAGCTTGCCCTCACCTGGCTTTTTCACTCTCCAGGTCCTTCAACAGAGCCTGGAATTCTACATTCTGATGCTCCACTTCTTTCCACCGACTCCTTTCTCCCTCCAAAGCCTGCAGGCACACTTGCAGCTCCTTGTTCTGATGTTCTACCTCCTCCCATTGCATCTTCTTCTCATTCAGGATCTTCTGAAGGTGCCCAATCTCCATCACCTTCTGCCTTGACAGTTCCTGTGCCTCACTCAGATCTTGCTGAGCTTTGTGGCCAATCACTTGCTGGGCCTCTTCACAGGCTGCCAGCTGAGATGTCAACTCTTCCACCTCAAGAACACAAGGGAGCAGTTACTGACCACAGCCTGCCATGGCCACCCACATCTCAGCCATTATAGAGGAAGGCAAAGAACAACTTCCCACTCCATGGCAGTGCAGATTCCCCACGGATCACAGACTCACAGAGTGGCAGGGGCTGGAGGGACCTCCAGAGACCACCCAGTCCAACCTCCTGCCAGGGCACACAGGAACAGATCCAAGGAGGTTTGGAAGTCTGCAGAGGAGGAGACTCCACAGCCTCTCTGGGCAGCCTGCTCCAGGCTCCAGCACCCTCACAGGGACAAAGTGTCCCCTCCTGTTCCCATGGCACCTCCTCTGCTCCAGCTGGCACCCAGTGCCCCTTGTGCTGCCCTTGGCCATCCCTGAGCAGAGCCTGGCTCCAGCCCTGCACATCTGTCTACAGCTACTTGAAGGGACACTGTGGAGAGGCTGCTGCTGGGCTCTGCTCACAGGTAGCTGGAGCCAGAACAAGGGGGAATGGCCTCAAGCTGGGGGAGGTTTAGGTTGGACATTAGGAAGAAGTTTTTCACTGAGAGAGTGGCCAGGGACTGGAATGAGCTGCCCAGGGAGGTGCTGGAGTCACCCAGCCTGGCTGTGGTGCTCAGGGATGTGGTTTAAGGTGACCCTCGCAGGGTAGGGCTCTAGGTTGGACCTGGAGATCCTGAGGGGCTTTGCCCACCTGCATGTTTCATCACAGCACTGAGGGCAGCCCTTAGGCTCCTCTGCTGCCAGCTCCCAGCCCCAGCTCCTCAGGCTCTCCTCCTCAGGAAGATGTTCACTGCCTGCAGCAGCTCTGGGGCTCTGTGCTGGACTCTCTCAAGCAGCTCCTGAGGTCCTTCCTGAGCTGAGGGGCCCAAAACTGGACACAATATTCCAGCTGTGGCCTCGGCAGGGCAGAGCAGAGAGGGAATAAAACCTCTCTAGACCTACTCACCACAGCCCTTCTTGCACAGCCCAGGGTGCCAGAGGCCTGCTTGGCCAGCAGGGCACATTACTGGCTCCTGGGCACAGCCAACTTGTTCAGAAATCGAGGTGGGTGACCTTGCTCAGCTGACAAAGCCCCTTCAGAGCCAAGCCAGCAGAACTCCACTCTGATGGTGGCTGGCAAACAGGGCACAGGACTGAGCTTCAGCTGACCACTGAGTCTTCTTCAGAGCAACTGAGACAGGCGCCACAGGATGCAGGCAGTCAGAAGCTGCCCCCATCAGCCTGCTCTGCAGTGGAGAAGGCAACAAGGGCAGAGCCCACCTGGGTGAGGAGTGGAGCTGCTACTGCTGGTCCAGTCACCTGCTTCTGTAGAGCATCCCTCTGCTGAAGGAGGATATTCACTTCCTCTTTGACAGATTTGAGTTCTTCCTTGTGCCTGTTCTCCACTGCCCTCATCTTGTTCTGAGTCTCCTGCAGCTCTGCTTGCAGCTTTTCTGCCACGTTCTGTGAACACAAGTGGAGAGCAAGCTCCTGGCACCTGCCAACTGCTCCTGGCACCTGCCAACTGCTCCTGGCACCTGCCAGCAGCTTCAGCTTTCGGCTCTTTGTCTCAACATCACTTTCACTCAGCTACTTCTTTCTGCTTGCACTGGAAACCCTCCTTCCTGCTGCCCATCTCTGGAGCTTACCAGGCTCTGTGCTTCCAGCAGCTCTGCCTCCTCAGTCCCAGGGCTCACGCTTCATAGAATGGGTTAGGTTGGAAGGGAGCTCAAAGCTCAGCCAGTGCCAACTCTCTGCCATAGGCAGGGACATCTCCCACTAGAACAGGCTGCTCAAGGCCTCATCCAACCTGGTCTTGAACACCTCCCTGGGAAACCTGTGCCAGTGTCTCACCACCCTCAACCTGTGCCAGTCTCTCACCACCCTCATCCTGTGCCTTGCTACCTTCACTGCAAATAACTTCTTCCTAACATCCACTTTCTATCTCCCCTCTGCCACTTCAAACCCATTCCTCCTCCTCCTCTCATTCCCAGCCCTTGTCAATAGTCCCTCCCCAGCCCTCCTGCAGCCCCCTTCAGATCCTGCAAGGCCACTCCAAGCTCTCCTCCAAGCCTTCTCCTCTCCAGGCTGCACAGCCCCAACTCTCTCAGCCTGTGCTCACAGCAGAGCTGCTGCAGCCCTCTCAGCATCTTGGTGGCCTCCTCTGCACTGGCTCCAACAGCTCCATGTCTGAAGGCCACTCCAAGGTCTCCTCAAAGCCTTCTCTTCCCCAAGCTGAACATTTCCCTGTTACTGCCCCTCACTCTCTACCTTGGCTCTCTCAAGCCTCTCTGCTACATCTAAATGCCAACTGCCTGCTCTGCCAAGCTGCCCTGCTGGCCAGACTCACCTGCCCATTCTCTTGCTGCTCCTTCACCTCCTGCTGGAGCTGCTGGAGCTGCTGGCAGGCTTCTCTGAGCTCTTGCTGAGTCTGCACAAGTGTCTCTAGCAAAGCCTGCTTCTCACTTTCTTTTTCTAGCAGGACCTGCACAGAAAGAAAGAGAAGCTGAGTTTGAACTTCCCTCACCAGGTTTGTGTGGCAAGAGTCAAAGACTGCTGGGCTCAGGCACCCTCCAAGAGCTGTGAGGCTGACTCTCTGCTCACTTGGAGCCACAGCTGCCTAAGCATGAACCATGGGACTGGGTGGGTTGGCAAAGCCCCCTGAGGTCACTCAGTCCAACCCCCTGAGGTCACCCAGTCCAACCCCCTGAGGTCACCCAGTCCAACCAGCAGCCCAGCACCACTCTGGACCAAACCCTGGCCTCAAATGCCATGGCCAAAGGGTTCTGGAACACCTCCAGCCATGGGCACTCCACCACCTCCCTGGGCAGCCTGTGCCAATCCCTCACCACTCTGGCACCAAAGAATTTTGTCCTCCTCTCCAACCTAACCCTCCCCTGGCACCATTTCATGTTTCACCTATGGTCAATTCATGGTGACTGAATGCTCAATAACCTCTTAGCCATCTAACAGGCAAAGGAGTGGCACTGCCCAGCTGCCCTGCCTCACCCTCTGTTGCCCCTGCTCTCTGCCCTGTCTCACCCTCTGCTGCCCTGCTCACTGCCCTGCCTCACCCTCTGCTGCCCTGCTCACTGCCCTGCCCCAGCCTCTGCTGTCCTGCTCACTGCCTTAGAATCATAGAATCAGTCAGGGTTGGCAGGGATCCACTTCCAACTCCCCTGCCATGGGCAGGGACACCTGTGCTGCCTGCCTGGTGGTGTTCAAGGCCAGGCTGGATGAGGCCCTGAGCAGCTGAATCCAGGTGAGAGGGGTCCCTGCCCACGGCAGGGGGTTGCAATAGATGAGCTCTGAGGTCCCTTCCAAGCTGAGCCCCTCTGGGATGCTATGACAGGGCCCTGCTGCCATCTCTGAGCACTGCCCTGCAATCTCAGCTCCTGCAGACACAGTTAGGGGCACTGCTGTCCCCTGGCCCTCCACAGCAAGAGGACTTTGGGTCCAGCTTTGCTCCATTCCCCCCAGTCCTGGCACTCCCTGAGAGCTTAGAAAGTCCCTCCCCAGCTTTCCTGCAGCCCCCTTCAGACACTGCAAGGCCACAATAAGGTCTGCTTGGAGCCTTCTCCTCTCCAGCCTGCACAGCCTCAACTCTCAGCCTGTCCCCACAGCAGAGCAGCTCCAGTCCTCTGCTCACCCTGATGGCCCCTCCCTGGTCACCTTCCAGTGACAGCTCTGTGCAAGGTGTCACTCCCAGTCCCCAGGACAGCACTGCTGACCTCTCATCCCACCAAAGTGACTGCTGAGAGCACGCAGGGCTGCCCAGAGCCCAGCCTGCAGCCACCCCCTGCAGCTCCACCCAGTTCTCCTCTCAGTCTTTACCTCTTGCTTGGCATTTTCAGCTCTAGTTTGCTCTTCTTCTCGTTGAGCTTGCATGGTAGCAACTTCCTGCTTCATGTCAAACAGCTTCTTCTCATGCTCCTCCTCTGCCTCTGCCTTCTCCTTTTCCCACTGCTCCAGCATCTTCTGCAGCTCTGTGTGGTGTCCTTCTTGCTCACTCTCCTGACCAGGGGAGGTAAAGCCTTCAAGACCAAGCCCTGGTCAAGCTTCTCAACACAGATCACAGAATGGGTTAGGTTGGAAGGGAGCTCAAAGCTCAGCCAGTTCCAACCCCCTGCCATAGGCAGGGACACCTCCCACTAGAACAGGTTGCTCAAGGCCTCATCCAGCCTGGCCTTGAACACCTCCAGAGAGGTTGTGGAGCACAGAAGCACCCAATGGGATCTTTGATCACATTGGGTGCTTCTGTGCTTCACAACCTCCCTGGGCAACCTGTGCCAGTCTCTCACCACCCTCACTGCAAACAACTTCTTCCTAACATCCAGTTCCAATCTCCCCTCTGCCACTTCAAACCCATTCCTCCTCCTCCTCCTCTCATTCCCAGCCCTTGTCAATAGTCCCTCCCCAGCCCTCCTGCAGCCCCCTTCAGCTCCTGCAAGGCCACTCCAAGCTCTCCTCCAAGCCTTCTCCTCTCCAGCCTGCACAGCCCCAACTCTCCCTGCCTGTGCTCACAGCAGAGCTGCTGCAGCCCTCTCAGCATCTTGGTGGCCTCCTCTGCACTGCCTCCAACACTTCCATGTGCTGCTTGTGCTGGGGGCTGCAGAACTGCCCCCAGGGCTGCAGGTGGGGTGTGAGGAGAGCAGAGGCAAGGGGCAGAATGCCCTCCCTTGCCCTGTGCCCACACTGCTCTGGCTGCAGCCCAGCACAGGGTTGTGTCTGGGCTGCACTCACCCTGCAGGCTCCTGTGGAGCTTTGCATCAGCCCAGGTGATGTGAAGCTTTATCCCTCCCACAAACCACCCAACCTTCTGGTGAAGGCATCTTATGCCCACACTGCCACTGTGGCTGCATTCAGTGTCTCAGCACAGTGCTGTGGGTCTTCCTGTGGCCCCTGGCTCTGCTGCCTGGCAGCAGCTGTGTGGCCTGTGACAGCTGATGGCTGCCACTTCACACACTTAGAGGAGGGTCTGGGCTGGAAAGGCACCTCCAGAACTCAGCCAGTCCAAGCCCCTGCACTCAGCAGGGACATCCTCCACTGGAGCAGGTTGCCCACAGCCCTGCCCAGCCTCACCTGGAACATCTCCAGGGCTGGGCCTCAGGCACCTCCCTGGGCAACCTGTTGCAGTGCTGCAGCAGCCTCCTGGGGCAGAACTTGTTCCTCACATCCAATCTCCATCTGCTCTGCTCTGCTTTGCAGCCATTGCCCTCGTCCTGTCCCTGCAGCCCTTTGGGCACAGCCTCTCTGCAGCCTGCTTGCAGCCCCCCAGACTCCTCTTCTCAAGCAGCTCCCACAGCTCGCTGGAGGAGCTCAGACGCTGGAAGCATTCCCTACCAGGTGCCGCAGGAGTTTGTCTCTTTCCACTCGGTGCTCGGTTTCCCTGAGCCGGAGGCTGCTGTGGTGCTGCTGCTCTGCCTGCAGGAGCTGCTGTGCCAGGCGCTCCCGCTCCTGCTTCAGCAGAGACCTCTCCGCGTCCAGCTCCGCCTGCAGGTGCCTCACCTCCCCTGCGGGCAGGGCGCAGGCAGCGTCACACAGCCTGCTCCGGGCTGGGACCCGCTCCGACTGCACTGAGCCACAGAAGCACTCAGGTGGGCAAAGCCCCTCAGGACCCCCAAGCCCAAGCACTGACCCTGCTCTGCAAGGCTCACCCTGAGCCACAGCCCCAAGCACCACAGCCAAACACCTTCAAACACCTCCAGGCTTGGGGACTCCACCACCTCCCTGGGCAGCCTGTGCCAGGGCCTGGCCACTCTTGCTGCCAAAGGACTTCTCCTCCTGGCCAGCCTAAGCCTGCCCTGCTGCAGCTTGAGGCCATTCCCTCTTCTTCTGCCACTAAGTACCTGTGAGCAGAGCCCAGCACCAACCTCTGCACAGCCTCCTCTCAGGCAGCTGCAGGCAGTGATGAGCTCTGCCCTCAGCCTCCTCCTCCTCCTCACACCAACCATGCCCAGCTCCCTCAGTCTCTCCTCATCAGATCTCTTCCCCAGCCCTTCCCCAGCTTCCCTGCCCTCCTCTGCACTGCCTCCAGCACCTCCACAGCTCTCCTGTACTGAGGTGCCCCAAACTGGACACAGCTGCTGAGCTGTGGCCTCACCAGAGCCCAGTGCCAGGGCACAATCCCCTCCCTGCTCCTGCTGGGCACAGCATTCCTGATCCCAGCCAGGCTGCCATTGGCTTTCTGTGCCACCTGGGCACTGCTGGCTCCTGCTCAGCTGCTTGCCCATTACAGCCCCCAGGGCCCTTTCTGACAGGCACTTTCCAGCCACACTGCCCCAAGCCTTCATCCCCACTCCTCAGAATCACTGCAGACAGAGCTATTTTCAGACATCTTCCCAGGCAGGGGGGATCAGGAGAAGATGCTCATGAGGCTCTCACCTTGTATCACCTCCTTGGCCTGTGTGACTGTGTGAAGCTGCATTTCAAGCTGACTCTTGGTGATCTCCTGCTGAGATAAGTGCTGCTGAGTCTCAAACAGGCTGGATTCCAGTGCCTCCTTCACTGACCTACGAGTTGCAGAGAGAGAGAAATGAGCTTCTTGCTCCTGACACCTACAGGGAGTCACTCCAGTTAAGAAGTGGCTCAAGACTGAGTGGCTACCCCTGAGAATGGAACAGTTGTAGGCAGAAAGCATATTCCAGAGCCAGGCTGCCTTGGTGTGGACTTCACACAGCAATGGGCAAGGGGGCATAACCCTGAGCTGTGCTGGCTTTAGCTGTCAGGAAGATCATACTGAAGTCCTGCTGTGCTCCTTGGTTTGGGGCTGTCTCTTGGGACACTGTCTGGAGAGCAGCCCTGAGGAGAGGGACTTGGGGGTGCTGCTGGAGGAGAAGCTCAGCAGCAGCCAGCAGTGTGCACTTGCAGCCCAGAGAGCCAAGCAGAGCCTGGGCTGCAGCAGCAGCAGTGTGGCCAGCAGGGCAAGGGAGGGGATTCTGCCCCTCTGCTGTGCTCTGCTGAGAGCCCACCTGGAGTCCTGCATCCAGCTCTGGAGCCCCTGGGACAAGAGGGCTGTGGAGATGCTGGAGAGTGTCCAGAGCAGGGCCAGGAGGATGCTGAGAGGCTGCAGCAGCTCTGCTGTGAGCACAGCCTGAAAGAGTTGGGGCTGTGCAGGCTGGAGCAGAAGAGGTTCCCAGGGGACCTTCTGGTGGCCTTCCAGCATCTGAAGGGGGCTAACAAAACATCTGGGGACCTTCTTGTGGCCTGTCAGGGTCTGAAGGGGGCTACAGAAAAGCTGGGGAGGGACTTTTGAGGCTGTGAGGGAGTGGCAGGAGTGGGGGGAATGGAGCAAAACTGGAGGTGGGGAGAGTGAGGCTGGAGGTGAGGAGGAAGTTGTTGAGCAGGAGAGTGGTGAGAGGCTGCAATGGGTTGCCCAGGGAGGTGGTTGAGGCCCCATGGCTGGAGATGTTTGAGGCCAGGCTGGCTGAGGCTGTGTGCAGCCTGCTCTAGGGTAGGGTGTCCCTGGGCATGGCAGGGGGTTGGGACTGGCTGCTCCTTGTGCTCCCTTCCAGCCCTGACTGATTGTGTGAGGTTCTTCCTTTGCTGTGCATGGAAGGTGAGAAGGGCTGAGGAGCACCCAGGCTGCAGCTAATCCTCATGGAGCGACTAACCCTGACAGGGAACAGCTCCCTGCCTGGGCTCTCCTGCCTGTGCTCTCCTGCCTGCCTTTACCTGGCCTCTGCCAGCTGCTCTGCAAGGCCTTGTCTGTCCCTCTCCAGGGCTGCCAGCCGCACTTCCAGGGCTGCCTTCTCCCGCACCAGGACCTCCTTCTCCTTGGACACCTTGGCCAAGGCCTGCCCCTGGCGCCAGGACTCCTGCCGCAGCTGCTCCAGACCACTGCTGGCCACCTCTTGCTGGTGGCAAACCTGAAGGGGGGCAAAACACAGTCAGAGTCCTTCCCCTGGAGCACTGTGAGCATAAACCTGACCAGAGGTGGGAAGGGAATTCTCTGTGCTGCGGGGGGCAGAGCACTGGGACAAGCTGCCCAGGCAGGCAGTGGAGTCTCCTCCTCTGGACACTACCAAGGCCCACCTGGATGTGTTGCTGTGTGATCTGCTTTAGGTGATCCAGGAAGGAAACTGAGGATGGTAGGTTAGAGCTAGGGGTAAAAGCAGCAGCCCAGCTGAAGTGCAGTACCCTAATGCACACAGTAGGGGTCACAAACAAGAGGAGCTGGAAGCCTTGGTGCTGGGGGAATACTGTGATCTTGTGGCCATCCCTGAACCGTGGTGGGATGGCTCACATGATTGGAGTGCTGTCATCAATGGCTACAGACCCTTCAGGAGAGACAGGCAAGGGAGAAGAGGTGGGGGAGTGGCTCTGTATATTAAGGATGCTCTGGATGTCATGGGGGTAGAAATCAAGGATGATCAAGTTGAGTCCTTACGGGTGAGACTTAAGGGGAGGGCCAACAAGGCTGATATCCTGGTTGGAGTCTGTTATAGACCTCCCAACCAGGAAGAAGAGGTTGATTTATTACTCTTTAAGCAACTCGAGGCTGCCTCAAGATCACCTGCCCTTGTTCTGGTGGGCGACTTTAACCTACCAGACATCTGCTGGGACTTAAACACTGCAGAGAAGAGGCAGTCTAGAAGGTTCCTAGAGTGTGTGGAACACAACTTCTTATCCCAGCTGTTAGGTGAGCCTAGCAGGGGGGCAGCCCTGCTTGACCTGCTGCTCACAAATAGAGAGGGGCTGGTAGGGGATGTGGTGGTCAGAGGCTGCCTGGGGTCCAGTGACCATGAAATGATAGAGTGAAACCAGGAGGGGATCAGCAGAACCTCCACACTGGGCTGCCCAAGGGCAGACTGCAGCCTATTTAAGGAACTAACTCAGAAAGTTCCCTGGGAAAAAGCCCTTGGAAACAAAGGGGTCCAGGCAGGCAGGAGCTGCTTCAAGAGAGAACTCCTGCAGGCACAGGAGCAGCTGTGCCACTGAGCTGGCAGAGGAGCCAAGGAGGGAGGCAGCCAGGCTGGATGGGCAGGGAGCTGCTGAAGGCATTAAAGATAAAAAGAGAGTGTATCACCTTTGGAAAAGAGGGGAGGTGTCCCAGGAGAAGTTCAAGGAAGTTGCTAGGTCTTGTAGAGGAAAAATGAGAGAGGCAAAAGCCCATTTGGAGCTCAGGCTGCCACTGCTGGTAAGGGGAATAAAAAATGTTTGTGTAAGTATCTGACTGGCAGAGAAGGGCCAAGGACAAGCTCCAGTCCTTGTTAGATAGAGAGGGGAACAGAGTGACAAAGGATGAGGAAAAGGCAGAGCTGCTCAACACCTTCTTGGCCTCAGTCTTCACTAGTGGGACAGGTTGTCTCCAGCACAGCTGGACTCCTGAGCTGGCAGATGGAGTCAGGGACCAGTACAGTCCCCCTCTAATCCATGAGGAAGCAGTAAGGGACCTGCTGAGACATTTGGATCCTCACCAGTCCATGGGACCAGACAGGATCCATCCTAGGGTGCTGAGAGAGCTGGAGCTGAGCTGGCCAAGCCACTCTCCATCATTTATCAGCAGTCCTGGCTCACTGCAGAGGTCCCTGAAGACTGGAAGCTGCCAATGTGATCCCATCCACAAGAAGGGTTGAAAGGAAGAGCCAGAGAACTACAGAGCTGTGAGCCTGACCTCAGTGCCAGGCAAGGGCATGGAACAGGGCATCCTGAGTGCCATCACACAGCACCTACAGCGTGGCCAAGGGATCAGGCCCAGCCAGCATGGGTTTAGGCAGGGCAGGTCCTGCCTCACCAACCTGAGCTCCTTTTATGCTCAGGTTCCTGCCTGGTGCATGTGGGGCAGGCTGTGGATGGAGTCTACCTGGACTGCAGCAAAGCTTTGACACTGTCTGCCACAAGAAGCTCCTGGCCAAGCTGGCAGCTCATGGTTTGGAGAGATTCACTCTGTGCTGGGTCAAGAACTGTCTGGATGGCAGAGCCCAGAGAGTGGTGGTGAAAGGAGCCACATCCAGCTGGCAGCTGGCACCAGTGGTGTGCCCCAGGGATCAGTGCTGGGCCCAGTCCTGTTCAATATCTTTATTGATGATCTGGAGCAGGGCACTGAGTCCAGCATCAGTAAGTTTGCAGATGACACCAAGCTAGGAGCAGTGTGGAGCTGTTGGAGGGTAGCAGAGCCCTGCAGAGAGACCTGGACAGGCTGGATGGGTGGGCAGAGGCCAATGGGATGAGACTGAACAAGGCCAAGGGCAGGGTTCTGCACTTTGGCCACAACAACCCCAAGCAGAGCTACAGGCTGGGGTCAGAGTGGCTGAGAGCAGCCAGGCAGAGAGGAAGCTGGGGATGTTGGTAGAGAGTAGGCTGAAGATGAGGCAGCAGTGCCCAGGTTGGCATCAGAGCCAGTGGCATCCTGGGCTGGCTCAGGAGCAGTGTGGGCAGCAGGACAAGGGAGGTTCTTGTGTCCCTGTGCTCAGCACTGCTCAGGCCACCTCTGGAGTGCTGTGTCCAGTTCTGGGCTCCTCCATTGCAGAGAGATGCTGAGGTGCTGGAAGGTGTTTGGAGAAGGGCAGCAAGGCTGGGGAGGGGCCTGGAGCACAGCCCTGTGAGGAGAGGCTGAGGGAGCTGGGGGTGTGCAGCCTGCAGCAGAGGAGGCTCAGGGCAGAGCTCATTGCTGCCTGCATCTGCCTGCAGGGAGGCTGTAGCCAGCTGGGGTTGGGCTCTGCTGCCAGGCAGCCAGCAGCAGAACAAGGGGACACAGTCTCAAGCTGTGCCAGGGCAGGTTCAGGCTGGATGTTAGGAGGAAGCTGTTGGCAAAGAGAGTGATTGGCATTGGAATGGGCTGCCCAGGGAGGTGGTGGAGTGGCTGTGGCTGGAGGTGTTGCAGCCAAGCCTGGCTGGGGCACTTAGTGCCATGGTCTGGTTGGTTGGGCAGGGCTGGGTGCTAGGTTGGACTGGGTGAGCTTGGAGCTCTCTGCCAACCTGCTTGATTCTATGATCCTGCTCTGGCAGAGGAGTTGGACTCAACGATTTCAAAGGTCCTTTCCAACCCCTACTGTGCTGTGAATCTGTGCAGAGGCAGCCAGTGCCAGTGCCACTGCTGAACCAGCTGCACCCGGGGCTGAAGGGCCAGGAGCAGCTGCTGTGTGCTGCACCAGTACCTTGGGCTGCCTAAAGCCACTGGCAGGGTGTCCTGGCAGGCCAACAGGCCTATTAGATGCCCTGGCTTGCCCCATCCGTCTGCTGATGGGGGAGGCAAGGGCAGGAGGCAAACAAAGGCTCAGGCCACTATGACCCCTCCCAAAGTGATAAACAGGGACCCACAGGTGTTCAGGTACTTGGTGGTGTCTTGCCCAGATCAGGGTGAGCAAGCCCTGGGGTCACCTAATATGGCCAGCTTGGCAAATGCCATCTGACTGGTGACTCTCTGCAGCCAAAGAGCCTTTGTCCCTGGGTAAGGAACATCAGTGGAGCTGAGCTGCAAGCAGTCGTCCTGCTGCCTCCCTGCTCTGCCTCCCTGTGTGCTGCTGCTGCCTCCCTGCTCTGCCTCTGTCTGTGCTGCTGCTGCCTCCCTGCTCTGCCTCCCTGTGTGCTGCTGCTGCCTCCCTGCTCTGCCTCCCTGTGTGCTGCTGCTGCCTCCCTGCTCTGCCTCCCTGTGTGCTGCTGCTGCCTCCCTGCTCTGCCTCCCTGCGTGCTGCTGCTGCCTCCCTGCTCTGCCTCTGTCTGTGCTGCTGCTGCCTCCCTGCTCTGCCTCCCTGTGTGCTGCTGCTGCCTCCCTGCTCTGCCTCCCTGTGTGCTGCTGCTGCCTCCCTGCTCTGCCTTCCTGCGTGCTGCTGCTGCCTCCCTGCTCTGCCTCCCTGTGTGCTGCTGCTGCCTCCCTGCTCTGCCTTCCTGCGTGCTGCTGCTGCCTCCCTGCTCTGCCTTCCTGCGTGCTGCTGCTGCCTCCCTGCTCTGCCTCCCTGTGTGCTGCTGCTGCCTCCCTTCTCTGCCTCCCTGTGTGCTGCTGCTGCCTCCCTGCTCTGCCTCCCTGTGTGCTGCTGCTGCCTCCCTTCTCTGCCTCCCTGTGTGCTGCTGCTGCCTCCCTGCTCTGCCTCCCTCTGTGCTGCTGCTGCCTCCCCCCTCTGCCTCCCTCTGTGCTGCTGCTGCCTCCCTGCTCTGCCTCCCTGTGTGCTGCTGCTGCCTCCCCCCTCTGCCTCTGTCTGCTGCTGCTGCCTCCCCCCTCTGCCTCTGTCTGCTGCTGCTGCCTCCCTCCTCTGCCTCCCTGTGTGCTGCTGCTGCCTCCCTCCTCTGCCTCTGTCTGTGCTGCTGCTGCCTCCCTCCTCTGCCTCTGTCTGTGCTGCTGCTGCCTCACTGCTCTTGGACAATGTGTTTTGCTCTGCCTTATGCTCCAGACCAGCTTAGCCCTGATGTTTTGGGCTTGACCTACCTGTGAAGTTAATTGTCTCACTTGGCCTTGTTACAGCTCATCAGTTGCTCATAAGCATCCTTGTGAATATTGCCCCCACCCAATTAGTGCCCAAATGTAACTCATTTGTATAAAGTGGGCAGGGCAGAAATAAAATGAACTCATATTTTATAGCTCCTGCCTCATTAATTGCCCAAACTAAACCACACTGTTAGCATGGGAGCCATCTGCAAGGCCCTGCTGGGGCTGCCACCATTTACCAGGACATTTCCTTCCCTTCCATCCCCTGACCCCAGGCAGCAGAGCCCAACCCCAGCTGCCTGCAGCCTCCTCTCAGGGAACTGCAGAGAGCAATGAGCTCTGCCCTCAGCCTCCTCCCCTCCACCCCAACCTCCCCAGCTCCCTCAGCTGCTCCTCCCCAGCGCTGTTCTCCAGACCCTTCTCCAGCTTTGTTCCTCTTCTCTGGCCCTGCTCCAGCCCCTCACTGTCCTTCTGGGAGTGAGGAGCTCAGAACTGAGCCCAGGATATGAGAGGTGGCCTCAGCAACACCCAGTCCAGGGGCACCATCCCTGCCCTGCTCCTGCTGCCCACACCACTGCTGAGCCAGGCCAGGCTGCTGCTGCCCTTCTTGGCCACCTGGGCACAGCCTGGCTCCTGTTCAGCTGCTGTCACCCAGCACCCCCAGATCCTTTTCCCACAGGCAGCTTTCCAGCCACAAAGCTCTCCAGATGTCTTTAAACACAACCTCAGCAATTCCCTGATGCCCTTCCCAGCCTCAGCAATAGCAGAGAGCCAGCAGTGACTTGCAGCTTTGTCCCACTCCCCAGAGCAGACAAAAGAAGTTTTGAAAGTTGCAGACTTCACAGCAAAAAAGCTCAGAGAGCAACAAGCAGCCCTGGGGGCTGCCTTAAAAAAGGGGTTCTGAGTTAAAGAGTCTGTTTCCTTTGCTGCATGTGAGACTTTAGGCCCCACTCACCTCCCAGCAGCTTATCACCAGCCAAAAAACCACAAGAGGCCAACACAGGCAGATGGATTAAAAGAGCTACAAAAGACAACTCAGAGAATGCAGAAGAGCTTCAAGGCAGCAACACTGTTCCAAGCAGCAGCAAACTAAGCCTTCTGAACTAACAACCCCTGCACAAATCCAGCAGGCACAGCCTCACTGAGCCCACCCAGGAAGCACCAACGTTTTGGTCTCACCTGATTGAACTTCTCTTGGGTCTCTGCCTTCTCCTCTGCCAGTATCCTCAGCTCCACCTGCAGCCCCTCCTGCTGCTGCTCTGCTTTCTCCAGCAGCTGCTCCAGGTGAGCTTTCTCTGCACTGAGCTCTTCAGCTTTTCTTTCACATAAATCCAGCTTCTCCAGCTCAGAGCTCTTTGCTCTCTCCAGCTCATCCACCTTACCTGACAGAAGCTCATTCTCTTGCTCCAGCTACAATCACAAAAGGACACAAAATGCAGTTGAGCTTCACCACCCAGAATGCTGGTCCTGGGCAGAGAAAGGACCATTTTCCCCATCAGGCAAGAAGCCTGAAGAGAAGCAGCAGCTGCAGATGGCCACTTGGCAGGAGGGCTGGCAGCTCTGCTCACCTGCAGCACCAGCTTGTTCAGCTGCACCTTGTCCTGGGCAAGAGCTTCGCTGATGCTGCTCATCTTTGCTGCTGCAACCTGCAGGTCAGCTCTCTCAGCACTCAGCTTGTTCTGAGCCCCTCTCAGCTCTGCTACTGCCTGCTCAGCCTGGGGAGACAGAAGAGCAGGGTGAAAGTGAGGACTGCAGGCAGCAGCTCCAGATCCCGCTCTGTGCCTCTGGTGCGCTCCCAGCTCAGTGCTCCAAGGAAGCCACCTCCAGGAGCCTGTGTCCTCTGGGCACTGCTTCCCAAGGACAACCTTTTACACCTCCTGCTGCCAGCCCTGTGGTGCTCTTGCTGCCACAGCTCCTCCTCCCACACCTGCTGCCCGGGCAGAAGGTGAGCAGACCTTTTCCAGCGCCGTGGTGAGCTCCTGTTTCTCCTGCTGCAGCAGGTCCCTCTGCAGATGGGATTCCTCCAGCGCCTCTCTCGCAGCCACCAGCTCACTCTGCAGCAGTGAATGCTTCCCTTCCAGAGCAGCCAAGTCCTTCAGCCTGCCAGCAAAGGGAAGACACAGCAGCTATTAATGAGAAACATTCTCCTGCCCATACTCTGGTCCCAGACAACAGCAGGTAAAATCACTGCCAACAGCTTTACACTGACACCTAAAGAGTGTTGGAGTTTCCTGACCACAGCTGCTGCAGGTGAAGCCACTGAGAAGTTCAAACAAGCTCCCAGAGGCCACAGGATGCTTCCAAGAAGTTCAAGTGCTCCCAGCTCCACAGATGCTTCATTTCACTCTCTCATCTGTTTGATATGCACCTGGGGTGCATTAAGAAGAGTGTGGCCAGCACGACAAGGGAGGTTCTCCTCCTCCTCCTCTGCTCTGCCCTGGTGAGACCACAGCTGGAGTCTTGTGTCCAGTTCTGGGCTCCCCAGTTCAAGAGACAGGGATCTGCTGGAGAGTGTCCAAGGGAGGCTGTGAGGGGGATGAAGGGACTGGAACTTCTGTCTGAGGAGGAAAGGCTGAGAGCCCTGGGAATGGTTAACCTGGAGAAGAGCATCCTGAGAGGAGATCTGATCAGTGGTTACAAATACCTGAGGGGTGGGTGCCAAGAAGGTGCCAGGCTCGTGTCAGTGCTCTCCTGTGCCAGGACAAGGAGCAATGGACACAAACTGGAACCCAGTAGGTTCCACCTCAACATGAGGAGAAACTTCTTTGGTGTGAGGGTTCAGGAGCCCTGGAGCAGGCTGTGGAGTCTCCTTCATGGAGACTTGCAAGCCCCACCTGGATGTGCCCCTGAGTGACCCTGCTCTGGCAGGAGGCTGGACTGGAGGACCTCTGGAGGTCTCTCCCACTCTCTATTCTGTGTGCCATACTGGAGAGGGGACTTTGCAAAGTCCTCCTCTGGGTCAGACAGGCTCCTTCAGTCCACAGAAGCATTCCCACAGCTGCTCTTGCTCTCAGCACTGAAGCCAAGGAAGAGCCTGGAATGTGCCTGGGGAGGTGTGCATCACTTTCCAGCCCAGTAACCACAGGGTTTCAGGATGAGTCAGGCTAACAGGCACCCCAGGAGGCCTCTAGCCCAAGCTTCAGCTCAAGGCAGCTGGGGTCAGCTATGGGATCAGCTATGGGATCAGCCCAGGCTGCTCAAGGCTCAGTTGGGCCTTCCAAACGCCCAGGGATGGAATCTGCTCAAGCCCTCTGCGTTAACCTGCTCTGCTGCATGACTGCCTTCATGGCTCTGGCCCTCTCTTGTTTCAGCTTCTGCCTGTCACCAGCTCCTCTGGCCAGGTTTGGGATGACTGTGTGGTGGCAGGAGGCAGCTGTGCTGGGTGTCAGCAGGCAGCCAGACCTGCCCACTCGCTCCCCTCACTTTTCGATGCTAAAAGTACTGAGCATGCAGAGGAAACTCTTTCATGAGGCACCTCCTGAGGTCCAGCAGTGCCCACAGAAGGCTGTAACACTCACAGGAGCTCCTGGTCACGCTGAGCTCTCTCCACTGTCTGTTGCTGCTCCAACATCTCCCCCTGGGCTGAATCCTCCTTCAGCTGCAGTTCAGTGTTGCTCTGACGCAGGCGTGAGGCTTCCAGCACCGCTGCTTCGAGCTGCTGCTGTAGCTCTTCCCTGCTCTTCTCCAGGCTTGCACAGTCACTGCAGCGACAAGGAGCAGTTAGACAGAGGCCTGAAGAGCCACAGATCCCATTTGCAGCATTCCAGGATGGAGTTGTGAGGAGCACAGTAAGGAAAAACACTTATCTTCAGAGCCACAGCAGGTCAGGGGCTGGAAGGGAGCTCCACAGCTTGGCCAGTCCAAACCCCTGCCAGAGCAGGGTCACCTGCACCAGATCCCACAGGAACACATCCAGGTGGGTTCTGAATATCTCCAGAGGGAGACTCCACAGCCCCCCTGGGCAGCCTGCTCCAGGGCTCACAGAGAAAAATTCCTCCTCCTGCTTCCATGCAACTTCCTCTGCCTCAGCTGCCACCACTGCCCCTGTGCTGCCCTTGGGCACCACCCAGCAGAGCCTGGCTGCAGCTCCTGGCTCTCACCTGCACAGCTTTAGAGCCATGCATGAGGGCAGCCCTCAGGCTCCTGCTCTGCAAGCTTCAGCCCCAGCTCCTCAGGCTCTCCTCCTCAGGAAGATGTTCACTGCCTGCAGCAGCAGCTTTGGGGCTCTGTGCTGGACTCTCTCAAGCAGCTCCCTGAGGTCCTTCCTGAGCTGAGGGGCCCAGAACTGGGCACATTAATCTTATCTTCCCCTCACAAGGTAACTGAAGAGGGAAGAGCAAGGAAGGCAGGCTTAGACTTCTGCCTCCTTTAGTGACAAGCAGTGGCCAGGAAAGGGCACCCAAAGACGAGAAGTCAGAGAAGCAGGATGCCAAGGGGGAGGCATCTTGTATGCCAAGCCTGCTCTGAAGCTCCAAGCCAGCAGAGCATGAAAAGCAGTGGCAGGAGGATGCTCAAGTGCCAAGCAGGGGCAGAGATGTGGCAGGGCAGGTGAGCTGTCTGCCCCTAACACCTGCTCTTGGGCAGGTTGGCTGCAGAAGGCAGCAGGAAGCACTCACCCCCGGAGCGTTTCTACCAGAGCCTGGAGGTGCTGCCGTTGGCTGCTGGCTGTCCTGCACTCCTCCTCCAGCTGCTCAAGGCTCTGCTGCAGCTTCCTGCACTTCTCCTCCTGCTGGCTGTGCTGCTGCAGCAGGACACTGACAGAGTTCTTGGCGGCAAAGAGCTCTTCCTTTAGGGCCTGCAAGGAGGGGGCAGGGGAAGAGCACAAACCAGCAGTTAGGAAAGCAGGGAGGAAGGCTCCAGATAGCTGGAAGAAGCAGCAAGCAGAGAAACAGCTCACCTGAAGGCAAAAGCTGTGATGGGGGGTGGAGACCAAGGAGAGAAAAGCAGTGAGACAGAGCTGGTGAGACTGGCAAGGCAATGTGGTGCCAAGGGTAGTAAGAAACTAAGTCAGTGGAAAGATCTGCAGCTGAGTGAGGCATTAGCAGCTGAGCCTGTAGCCAGTGGGCAAGACAAGCAGGAGTTCTCACCCGTGCTGCTCCTTGCCTCTTTGCCAGTGCCTCCTGAACCAGGACAAATGCCTGCTCTGCACCAAGGGAGCTCAGACAGGAAGGGAAGCTGCTGCTGGACTCTGCCTGCTGGGAACCGTCAGCGTCGCCGCTGCCATCCAACACCATCTGGAAGCCCACAGCAAGCTGTTACTCCTTGCCCTACCTGCTTGCATTTCTCTGCCTGGCTCTCCCTTTGTCCTCCACTTCACCCCAGAGTTATGAAAAGCTCCAATCTCTCCTTCCTTCAGGCAGCACAGAAGTTTTGCTCCCGTGGCTACAAGCACTCTAGGGGGTTCTGAACACAGCTACTAGGAAGAAGAAGCAAAGTGTGAAGTGGCTGCAGGCTGAATGCTCTCTTGAAGCCCTCAAGAAATGGCTTTGGTCCCTTTCAGCTTCTTAGAACCACAGACACAAGCACCAGCACCAGATCATCACTGGAAAGAGCAATGGAAGGGAGCAGGAATCTATCAGTACTGGGAAGCAGCCATGAAGAAGCTCCTGCTGATCACCACTGAGCAGCAGCACAGCAGGACAAACACGAGGGCATGAGGGCAGAGAACTGACTGTGAAAGGCTGCTCAGCAGAACCATGAGGGCAAAGGTGTACTGAAACCTGTCCTGATCCAGCTGGAGTGTCACGGGAGCAGGGTGACAACGCAGGGGTTGGGTGGTGGAACAATGAAGCAGTCAGGAGCAGCTGCTAGGCAGTACAGAACACATCCATCTGCTGCCTACTTTGAGCCCTGGTCAATCAGATCTGCAGGGATGTGGTCCCAGCTCTGTACTCACCTCAGTTATAGCCTTTATCAGCTTTTGGAGGGAAAGGTTCTCCTCTTTGGCACTTTTAGTCAATGAGGCTTCAAATTCTGACTGGTTTGTTTCCTGAGAACAGAATAAGGAAAGGGTAGGCAGGAAAAAGCTGCTGCCCTCTGTGCTATTCCCACCCTCAGCAGCATCCTCATGCCAACAGGCCTCAGCCCTAGTGATTCCAGGGAACTCCTTCCCAGATCTATTTCCTTCCTTCCTAAAGCTAAGGAGAAAAAACAACAGCTACTTTTTGCAGCTGCTATGAAGCTGTCAGTGCCAAGGAACTTGGATTCCCAAGGTTAAAAGTCACAGGCAGAAGAGCATTGGTGTGGGAAGCAGGAGCAGGGCAGCGATCGTGGCCTGGGGCTGGGCAGTGGTAAGGCCACAGCTCAAATCCTGGGCTCAGTTTTAGGCTCCTCACCCCAAGAAGGACATTGAGAGGCTGGAGCAGGACCAGAGGAGGGTAACAAAGGTAGGGAAGGGTCTGGAGAACAAGGCTGGGGAGGAGCAGCTGAGGGAGCTGGGGGAGTTGGTGTGGAGAAGAGGAGGCTGAGGGCAGAGCTCATTGCTCTCTGCAGCTCCCTGAGAGGAGGCTGCAGGCAGCTGGGGTTGGGCTCTGCTGCCTGGGGTCAGGGGATGGAAGGGGAGGAAATGTCCTGAAATGGAGCCAGAGGAGGGTCAGGTTGGAGAGGAGGACAAATGTCTTTGGTGCCAGAGTGGTGAGGGATGGGCAGAGGCTGCAGGGAGCTGCTGGAGTGCCCATGGCTGGAGGTGTTCCAGACCTGTGTGGCCATGGCACCAGGGGCCAGGGTTTGGTGGCCATGGTGGGGGTTGAAGTGGATGACCTCAGAGGGCTCTGCCAGCCCAGCCAATTCTCTGATTCTCTGGAGGAAGCCACACTTCTCTGTGCTGGAGAGCAAAGGGGAGGTACAACATACCAGAATCTGCAGGGTGTCACTCAGTGTCCTCAGGGCCTGCTCCTTCTCCTCGTTCTGCCGCTCAGATTGCACGAGCAAGGCTGAGAGCTCCACCACCCTGAGGAGAGAAGGGCACTGTGCCATTCCAGCACCCCCCAAAGAGCTAAGCAGCTCCCAGAAGAACAGCAGGGACAGATCAACCCACAACATACAGCCAGGGCAGAGTTCTCCACCACAAGGCCATGTGTTTGATGCTGCCAAAGAGTTCTGGCCCCAAGAGCCTCCCACACTCAATCTTGCAAGGCACTGCCAGCACTGAGGTGCTACAGCACTGAGGATGGCCCTGGGCAAATCCTTCCCAGCTCCTGAGGGCCCTGGGCCTTTCTGGTCTGGTGAAGACTTAGAGGGCATCTAAGCAATGTCTATAAACAGCTGAGGGTCAGGAGGGAGGGGGCACACTCTGCTCAGTTGCACCCTGGCATAGGACAAGGGGCAGTGGGCATAAACTGCAGCACAGGAGGCTGCAGCTCAACATGGGGAAGAACTTCTTGGCTGGAAGGGTCCCAGAGCCCTGGCACAGGCTGCCCAGAGAGGTTGTGGAGTCTCCTTCTCTGGAGTCTTCCCAGCCCTGTCTGGATGTGTTCCTGTGCCACCTGTGCTGGATTCTCTGCTCCTGCTCTGGCAGGGATTGGACTGGAAGATCTCCAGAGGTCCCTTCCAAGCCCTGACATCCTGGGATCTGTGATCCTTCAGCACAGCCCTGGATAACAGAAGGCCTGCACAAGACACAGAGAGCTCTTTCTTTACCTTGGTCTCAAGTTCCCACCCAGTCAGCAGTGAACACACTGCAATGTGCAATCTCTGTTCCAGCTCTGCCTTACTCAGAAGAGCTCCTACCAGCCAGATGGGCTTTTCCAGCCCACTGAAGGCAGGAGCTGGGCTGGGGACAGAAGCAGGGCTGCACAGGAGGGCTGTGTCTGTTTCTCAAGTGAACACAGCCCAGCTGTGAATCCAAGAAGCAGCCACAACAGACAATGTTGTTCATACAGAGTTACAACCACCTTTACCTGTCCTGGAGCTCCTTCTTCTCCAGATCCTCCTGCACTTGTAAGCACATCACTTCCTGCACCTCCTGCTTTACTGGCTGACCCTCTGGCTGCTCTGCCTGATCCTTCAGGACAGATCTCCCCAGGGTGAGTGACTCCCAGAGCTGTAGGCCAGTGTTCAGGTGGGAGCAGTTTACCAGAATAGCTCCAGAAATCCTCATCTGTTCTGCCTTCAGCTCTGACAAATCCCTGCAGGAGAACAAAGCAAGAACTGAGCAAAGCACAGCACCACCCCTGGCAGCTGCACAGCACTCAGCAGCAGCAAAAGCTGACAGGAGAGGCAAGATGTGCTGAAACTTCACCATGGCCAAGCTCATCTTTAAACCCAGCTCTGACAGGTCATAGAATCAGCCAGGCTGGCAGAGAGCTCCAGGCTCAGCCAGCCCAACCTAGCACCCAGCCCTGCCCAACCAACCAGACCATGGCACTAAGTGCCCCAGCCAGGCTTGGCTGCAACACCTCCAGCCACAGCCACTCCACCACCTCCCTGGGCAGCCCATTCCAGTGCCAATCACTCTGACAGCAACTTCCTCCTAACACCCAGCCTAGACCTGCCCTGGCACAGCTTGAGGCTGTGTCCCCTTCTTCTGCTGCTGGCTGCCTGGCAGCTGAGCCCAACCCCACCTGGCTACAGCCTCCCTGCAGGCAGCTGCAGGCAGCAATGAGCTCTGCCCTGAGCCTCCTCTGCTGCAGGCTGCACCCCCCCAGCTCCCTCAGCCTCTCCTCACAGGGCTGTGCTCCAGGCCCCTCCCCAGCCTTGCTGCCCTGCTCCAAACACCTTCCAGCACCTCAACAGCTCTCTGCAATGGAGCAGCCCAGAACTGGACACAGCACTCCAGGGGTGGCCTGAGCAGTGCTGAGCACAGGGGCACAAGAACCTCCCTTGTCCTGCTGGCCACACTGCTCCTGAGCCAGCCCAGGATGCCATTGGCTCTGCTGCCCACCTGGGCACTGCTGCCTCCTCTTCAGCTCCTCTCTCCCACCACCCCCAGCTCCCTCTCTGCCTGCCTGCTCTCAGCCACTCAGTCCCCAGCCTGTAGTGCTGCTTGGGGTCGTTGTGGCCAAAGTGCAGAACCCTGCCCTTGGCCTTGTTCAGTCTCATCCCATTGGCCTCTGCCCACCCATGCAGCCTGGCCAGGTCCCTCTGCAGGGCTCTGCTACCCTCCAACAGCTCCACACTGCTCCTAGCTTGGTGCCATCTGCAAACTCACTGATGCTGGACTCCATCCCCTGGCCCAGACCATCAATGCTGATACTGAACAGGACCACAGGCTCTGCCCTGCTGCTGCCCCTTCGGATTTACCTGAAAGCCAACCCCAAAGAAACTGCTTCTGAGACTGCCCTGCAGCACTGCTCTGGGCTGCCAAGGGAGAAGTCACCTCTCTGGTCACAGCTGAAGTGACTTGGAGCCTGCCTGAACTGAAGCTGTCCTCACCGGTCAGTGGCAGTCTTCATCTCCAGGAAGCGGCGCCGGAAGGTCACCACCTGGCACCAGAGGCTGAGCAGACGTTTGTGTTCACCCCTCAGATGGCTGTCATAAAGCTGAACCAAGACAAGAAGCAAAGTCCATTCAGCCTTTGCTGGCACTGCACAGGTCCTTCAGGCTGGAGAGAGGACAACCAACATCCCCCAGGCTCCTTTACCAACAGTGCCAGCTGGGGCACCAAGCACTCGCTCTACCCAACAGGTGCCAGGCTGGAGAGGGGCCAGAGAAGGGCCACAAGAGTGGGACTGATGGAGCTGGGGATGCCCCTGCTTGCTGCAGAGGGGTCAGACAAGATGACTTTTGGAGGTCCCTTCCAACCTAAACCTATGATTCTGTGACTAGCAGTCCTCTGCCATGTGAGGAGAGGCTGAGACAGCTGGGGTTGGGCAGCCTGGAGGAGAGAATGCTCAGGGCAGACCTTGGCACCATGGACCAGGCCATGCAGGGAGGCTCCCAGCAGGATGGAGACTCCCTTTGGACAAGCAGTGCCATGGGAAGGACAAGGGCTGCTGGGGACAAGTTCCAACTCTCTGGTTCTATAAGATGGGCTCAGAGAAGTCAGAACTCCTTCATCTCCATCACCTCTCTGAAGCCCACAAGGGTCCCCTGCTCCCCCAGGGGAGGGGCAGCCTGGCAGAGTTACAGCTCCCAGCACTCTCTGGACCTTTCCTTCTGCCTTTCCCTGGGAACACAAACCCTGTGTCCAGAGAAGGGCCAGGAGAGTGCTCAGAGCACAGGCAGCCCTCTGCCATGTGGGGAGAGGCTGAGGGAGCTGGGGCTGGGCAGCCTGGAGAAGAGAAGGCTCAGGGCAGACCTTAGCATAGAATCAGTCAGGGTTGGAAGGGACCACAAGGAGCATCTAGTTCCAACCCCCCTGCCATGAGCAGGGACACCCTACCCTAGAGCAGGCTGCCCACAGCCTCAGCCAGCCTGGTGCATCACCATGGACCAGGCCATGCAGGGAGGCTCCCAGCAGGATGGAGACTCCCTTAGGACAAGCAGTGCCATGGGCAGGACAAGGGCTGCTGGGGACAAGCTGCTGCTGGGGACATTCCCATTGCACTGCAGCAGGAAATGTTTCCCATCAGCACAGGCAGGCACTGGGATCTCCTGCCAGGGGCAGCAGTGCAGTGCCCTGCACTGGGCAGTTGGGAGGCTCAGCTTGGCAGGGTGCTGGGGCAGCTCCTGGCAGCTCTGCTGGCACCTGGAGAGCTTGGGGCAGCTGATCCCTGGGGTCCCTTCCAGCCTGGCACTCTGGCACCCTGTGGCTGAGCTGGCCCTGATCTTGCAGATGAGAGCTCAGGCAGCACAGAAGCCACTTCAGCAGCCCTTCCCTTCAAAGAAAAGCCCATCCAGACTCCTCCTGCAGGGCTGCCTACGAGCAGGGCTGATCCTGGTTCACCACCCTGCACGACAAGGGTGTCTAACAGCCCTGGTGGAGGCAAACAAACCCAAGCCCCTGCAGGAGCAGTGTCAGATTTCCTTCCAACAGGCTTTTGGGAAGGGAGGTCTGTCCTGGTCTAGTGTCACCTGCTCTGCATGTGAAAGCACACAGAGCTGCCCAGCCTCCACTGGAGCCTCCAGAACGACTGGGTGGAGATTTAAGAGCTATTCAAAAGAGAAGACTTCTTGTGTGACTGCCCCACAGGGCACAGCAACAGCAAGCCTGAGCAGTGTGGTCTTCCACCAGCACACCCTGCTGCTGCTGCTCCACCTCACAGCCCTGCCTCCAGCCACTGCCCTTCAGCATGAAATGATACAGCTTGGAAAAGACCTCAAAGGCCACCAGGTCCAACCAGCCACCCAACCAACCACCAACCCAACACCACCATGCCCACTAAATCAGAGAACCATAAAGGTTGGGGAGGTGCAGCTAACAGCTGGAGGGAAGGATCTATCCAGAGGGACCTGGACAGGCTGCAGAGCTGGGCACAGGCCAACCTCACAAGGTTCAACAAGACCAAATGCAAGGTCCTGCAGCTGGGCAGGGGCCAATCCCAGGCACCAATACAGGCTGGGCAGTGCCAGGCAGTGCCCTGGGAAGAAGGACTTGGGACTGCTGGTGGAGGAGAAGCTCAGCAGGAGCCAGCAGTGTGCACTTGCAGCCCAGAGAGCAACCAGACCTGGGCTGCAGCAGGAGCAGTGTGGGCAGCAGGGAGAGGGAGGGGATTCTGTCCCTCTGCTGTGCTCTGCTCAGACCCCACCTGGAGCACTGTGCCCAGCTCTGGAGCCCCTGGGACAGGAAAGGTCTGGAGGTGCTGGAAGGTGTCCAGAGCAGGGCCAGGAGGATGAGCAGAGGGCTGGAGCTGCTCTGCTGTGGGGACAGGCTGAGATAGTTGGGGCTGTGCAGGCTGCAGAGGAGAAGGCTCCAAGCAGACCTTACTGTGGCCTTGCAGTGTCTGAAGGGGGCTGCAGGAAAGCTGGGGAGGGACTTCTGAGGGTGTCAGGCAGGGATAGGAGTGGGAGGAATGGATCCAAGCTACAGGAGGAGAGATTAAGATTAGACCTTAGGAAGAAGTTGTTCAGAATGAGGGTGCTGAGAGCCTGGCACAGGTTGCCCAGGGCCAGGCTGGCTGTGGCTGTGGGCAGCCTGATGTAGTGTGAGGTGTCCCTGCCCGTGGCAGGGGGCTGGAACTGGATGATCATTGAGGCCCTTCCAGCCCTGCCAGTTCTGTGATGCTGTGACCTTGAAGCTCCTGACTGCAGAGGACATCAGCACAGTATCCTCCCTCACCACAGGCTCACACTGCAAAGCTGCTTCAAGCCAATGGCCACAAACTGGTAAAGCAAAGCCCTGCCCCTGCTCAGTGCAGCCCCAGGCCCACTCAGCAAGCTCCCCATGCCAGCCCAAAGGCACTGCCCTGCCTCCAGCACCGTGCCCGAGGTGCCTGCAGCCCCTGCTCACCTCACGCTCGCTGCGCCATTCGCTCTCCTTCAGCTCCAGCTCCTCCCGGGCCCTCATCCAATCTGCTGTCAGCTTCCCAATGTCTTCCTTGAGGGAGGAGTTCACCTCCCTGGCTTCTTCCAGGTGTGCCCGCAGGAGAGAGTTCACTTCTGCCAGGTTCTCACACCTTGGAGAGGGAGAAGCAGCAAAGAAGTCACCGAACCACTCTGCCCACAGCAGCACCCCTGACCACAGCATCATGGATCAGGCAGGCTGGAAGAGAGCTCCAAGCTCAGCCAGCCCAACCTAGCACCCAGCCCTGCCCAACCAACCAGAACATGGCACTAAGTGCCCCAGCCAGGCTTGGCTGCAACACCTCCAGCCACGGCCACTCCACCACCTCCCTGGGCAGCCCATTCCAATGCCAATCACTCTCTCTGCCAGCAACTTCCTCCTCACATCCAGCCTGAACCTCCCCAGGCACAGCTTGAGACTGTGTCCCCTTCTTCTGTCCCTTGGTGCCTGGCAGCAGAGCCCAACCCCACCTGGCTACAGCCTCCCTGCAGGCAGCTGCAGGCAGCAATCAGCTCTGCCCTGAGCCTCCTCTGCTGCAGGCTGCACCCCCCCAGCTCCCTCAGCCTCTCCTCACAGGGCTCTGCTCCAGGCCCCTCCCCAGCCTTGCTGCCCTGCTCCAAACACCTTCCAGCACCTCAACATCTCTCTGCAATGGAGGAGCCCAGAACTGGACACAGCACTCCAGGGGTGTCCTGAGCAGTGCTGAGCACAGGGGCAGAAGAACCTCCCTTGCCCTGCTGCCCACACTGCTCCTGCTGTTGCAGCTCCCTTCACTCTGACTCTGCTCCCCAGCTGAGTGCTTGCTAGGAATAACCAAGGCTCACCCACTGGTGAGAATCCCTGCTGAGCCTTCAGCTCCCAGCTCCAGCTTCTTGCTGCCCCTTCCCCTTTCCTCATCAGCTCTGATGTCTCCCACATCTTCCCTCCCCTTCCTGCTGTCTGATGACCCTCTCCAGCATTGCCCCAAGCCATTCACCTACTGAATCACAGAATGACTTAAGCTAGAAAAGGACCTTTGGAGGTCACCCAGCTCAGTCCTCCTCTTTAAAACAGCACACAACACTGCCAGCACACCACAGAACAGGATGTTAGGGGTTGGAAGGGACCTTTGGAGGTCTTCAAATGCAACCTCCTCGCTGGAACAGGACCACAGAATCTGTGCAGGTCACACAGGAACACATCCAGACAGGGCTGGAAAGGCTCCAGAGGAGACTCCACAAACTCTCTGGGCAGCCTGTGCCAGGGCTCCATGACCCTCACAGCCAAGGAGTTCCTCCTCATGTTGAGCCTGTGAGCCTTCCTCTTTTCACCCAGCTCCCTTGGGCAGAGCAGGCAGCACTGACAGGTTTTCCCTCACTTCCATGAGCCAACATGAGGGAACACTTCTACCTTTGCTGCTCCTCTTCCAAGTGCAGTAAGGCTTTCTCCAGGCTGTGCTCTTCAGTGGCCTCCCACCTGCCTGGCAAGGATCCCTTAAGAAAGCAAATACTTAGTCAAATCCTGTGTTCCCTCCACCACTGCTACCATCCCCTGCTTTCCTTTCCACCTCTTGAGCATCTCAGGAGGTCACAGCTTCTTCCAGGCACAAGAAGTGTCCTAACTACAGAGAGTAAGAGAGGGGAAGGGAGTCTGAGTAGCTGTCCAGTGCAGCTATCCTCAGCTCATGACCAGGAGTGCCCACCTGAAGCCAGGGAATGCTCTCCTCTACTTTGCTCCCTAGGTTTGTTTTAGCTGTGAGGCAGAAGGGCAAGCACAGAGCCAGCTTTGCATGCTGAACCCCAGCACTGCCACCTCCCACAACACTGTGCTTCACCCCACTCTTCCTCACAACCAGCCATGCAACGTCCAAACAGGCAGCAGAGCCCTGTCCTGAGCCCTAGCACAACACTGACTCCAGCAAGAACCCCCTCTGACAACACTGGAACCCTCCTGGCTGGGCATTCCTGGCACTCTTGGATGCTCTAGGAATGGGAATTGCACAAAAGGCTGAGAAGCAAACCTGCTTCTTGTCAGAGTTTAGGTGCAGCTGGCAGCTGAGCCCCACCAGCTGCTCATGCAACTGCTCCCCAGTGGGGTGGGAAGGAGAAACTGGGAGCAAAATGCAAAAGGCTTCAGGCTGAGATGTGGAGATCTGAACAGAATGCAAAGGAGGAACAGCAGGAGGAATAACGCTAAGAAGTAAATATAAAGCAGGATCTGCTTAGCCAACCCCTGCTGCCCATGTCAGCAGCCACCCCAGAGGCCTTAGGCATGACATGGGGCACTGCACACCCCAGTGGCTGGCTCAGCTGCCTCTCCTGGCAGTGGTTCCTGTCATCTTAATCACAGAATCACTGACTGGGTTGAGAGGGACCTCTGGAGATCATCCAGTCCAACCCCTGCCAAAGCAGCATCACCCAGGGCAGGGCACACAGGAATGCATTCAGAAAGGTCCTGAAAGTCCCCAGAGCAGGAGACTCCACAGCCTCTCTGGGCAGCCTGCTCCAGGCCTCCAGCACCCTCACACCGAAGAGGTTTCATCTGATGCTGAGGTGGAACCTCCTGGGTTCCAGTTTGTGTCCATTGCTCCTTGTCCTGCCACAGGACAGCACTGACAAGAGCCTGGCACCCTCTTGACACCCACCCCTCAGATATTTGTAACCATTGCCAAGATCTCCTCTCAGCCTTCTCTCTTCCAGACTAACCAGCCCCAGGGCTCTCAGCCTTTCCTCCTCAGATATTTCAGTCCCTTCATCATCTTCACAGCCTCTGTTGGTCATTCTCCAGTGTATGTTTATCTCTCTTGAACTGGGGAGCCCAGAACTGGACACAATATTCCAGCTGTGGTGTCACCAGGGCAGAGTAGAGGGGGAAGAGAATCACCTATGACCTGCTGGCCACACTTTTAATGCCCTCCAGGATCCCATTGGCCCTCTTGCTCAGCAGGGCACACTGCTGTCCCAGGCAGAACTTCTTGTGCAGCAGGAGAGCCAACCCTGTGCTGGGCTGCAGCCAGAGCAGTGTGGGCACAGGGCAAGGGAGGGGATTCTGCCCCTTGCCTCTGCTCTCCTCACACCCCACCTGCACTCCTGGGGGCAGTTCTGCAGCCCCCAGCACAAGCAGCACATGGAAGTGTTGGAGCCAGTGCAGAGGAGGCCACCAAGATGCTGAGAGGGCTGCAGCAGCTCTGCTGTGAGCACAGGCTGAGAGAGTTGGGGCTGTGCAGGCTGGAAAAGAGCAGGCTTGAAGCAGAGCATGGAGTGGCCTTGCAGGATCTGAAGGGGCTGCAGGAGGGCTGGGGAGGGACTACTGACAAGGTCTGGTGATGAGAGGAGGAGGAGGAATGGGTATGGAGTGGCAGAGGGGAGATTGAAAGTGGATGTTAGGAGAAAGTTGTTTGCAGTGAGGGTGGTGAGACACTGGCACAGGTTGATGGTGGTGAGAGACTGGCACAGGTTGATGGTGGTGAGAGACTGGCACAGGTTGAGGGTGGTGAGACACTGGCACAGGTTGAGGGTGGTGAGAGACTGGCACAGGTTTCCCAGGGAGGTTGTGGAGCACAGAAGCACCCAATGTGATCAAAGATCACATTGGGTGCTTCTGTGCTCCACAACCTCCCTGGAGGTGTTCAGGACCAGGCTGGATGAGGCCTTGAGCAACCTGCTCTAGTGGGAGGTGTCCCTGCCTGTGGCAGGGGGTTGGAACTGGCTGACCCTTGAGGTCCCTTCCAACCTAAGCCATTCTGTGTGATTTGGTGTCCCTCTCCACGGAGCTGCTTCCCAGGTGCTCAGCCCCTGATCTGCACGAGTGTGTGCTTGTGTTCCACCCCATGTGCAGGTTCCCTCTACTCAACTCCCCAGCCTGTCCAAGTCACACTGGATGCCAACCACTTTCCAGTTCTGTGCCACCAGCAAGCTGGCTTTGAGAACACCCTGTGCCCTCACCCAGGTCCTCAGGGAAGATGCTGGACCCAGCACTGAGCCCTTTGGACACCACTTCGTGTGAAAAAGAGTTAACCCTATCCTAGCTGAACCCAGGACACTTCTGAAACCCACAGACAGCAAAATCTTGGTGTCCTCTGTGGTGGCTTTGGGGAGCTCTCTCTGACTGAACAAACACTGTGGACACTGCCTTCAGTTAGCAACCCACACACTCACCCCTCCTGCTTCCAGCTGCTGCTCCAACTCTCGACACCAAGTCTGGTACTGCAACAACTGGAAGGACAAACAGAAGGCAAATGAGCAAATCCAGCTTGCAACAGGCTCAGCTCCTCCTTCATTAGCTTCTCTCTATGCATTTACACCCCAAAGCATTTCAGTGCTGCTGAAACAAGAAGCTATTAGGATACAGAGAGGCATCACTTTATGTAACAGTAAAGAAACTGAGGCAGGGTTTCTTCTACACATAGTGCTACCTGTTCAGCAGATCACAGTAGCAAGCAGAGTGAGCGCAGGTTTGTGTGGGAAGGGACATTAAAGCTGAGCTAGTTCCAACCCCCTGCCATGGGCAGGGACACCTCCCACCAGCACAGGCTGCTCAAGGCCTCATTCAGCCTGGTGCTGAACACCTGCAGGGAGGTTGTGGAGCACAGAAGCACCCAATGGGATCAAAGATCACATTGGGTGCTTCTGTGCTCCACAGCCTCCCTGGGCAGCCTGTGCCAGTCTCTCCCCACCCTCACTCTCAACAATCTCTTCCCCAGCTCCACTCTCCCTCTCCCCTCTCCCAGCTCAAAGCCATTGGCCCTCAGCCTGCCACTGCCAGCCCTTGTGCAGAGTCCCTCCCCAGCTCTCCTGCAGCCCCTCCAGGCACTGCAAGGCTGCTCTCAGCTCTCCCTGCAGCCTTCTCTCCTCCAGGCTGCACAGCCCCAACTCTCCCAGCCTGGCCCCACAGCACAGCTTCTGCAGCCTCTGCTCCTCTTGCTGGCCTCCTCTGGAGCCTCTGCAGCAGCTCCAGGTCCTGCTTGTGCTGTGTTCCCAGAGCTGGAGGCAGTGGTGCAGGTGAGGGCTGAGCAGAGCAGACTGGAGGGGCAGAATCCCCTCCCTGTGCTGCTGCTCACACTCCAGCCGCAGATGAGACAGACTCAGGCAGCCATGCCCGGCCCATGCCCACCACGAGCCCCAGGTCGGTATTCCCAAGGGGCTTGAAGCTCAGAGGGTGCTTAGGTCAGTGGAAGGAGCTTTCAAAGCTGCTTTTTAGCACCCAGCAGGAGAAGCCTGCCCACGGCCCTGCTCAGCCGCTGCGGAGCGTGGGTGTTTGCTCAGCCGCAGAAGGCAACGCAGCCAGGCAGCGCTGCCGGGCACCGATCCGGGACGGGCAGCCTCTACCCCGACCCTCTGCCCACCTCTGCCACCCTCCTCGCCGTCAGCAGTTCCGCGGGCGAACCGGACCCGAGCTGCTGCCTCTGCCCGGGGCCGCCGGCTCGACGCTCGGCGACTCTGCCCTGCTCCGGCGGCCAAGGGCAGGGCAGCGGCGGGGCCCGGAGCGCAGCACGCCGGCCCGGGCGGCGCAGGGCAGCTCCCGGAGCCTCCCCCAAGCTCCGGGCTCGGCGCCGTCCCGCCCGCGGCAGCGCCGAGGAAGGCCCCGGCTGGGGACCTCGCTGAGGCCGCACGCTCGATGCTCAACATCTCCCCCCGCCGCCGCGGCCGGTCCCCGGGCAGCTCCCCCGCCGCCGCCCCCGGCTCGCCCTCGTCCCCCACCTTCGCCTGCAGCTTCCGCACCAGCACCGCTTGCCGGTGCTGCGCCTCCTGCGAGCCCTGCAACCGCCGCCTCAGCGAAGCCTGGCTGCGAGCCGCCTTCCCGCCGCCCGTCGCCATCGCCCCGCTCGGCCGCCCTGCGCTCCGCCCGCCCTGCGCTCCGCCCCGCCCCGCCCTGCCCCGGCCCGCCGCAGCCAGGGCCCGCCCCGGGACCGCCCCGCGGCCTGCCCCGGGCTGCCTACGGCCGCAGCCGTGCGGAGCCGCTCGCCCTGCCCCGGGCCGCCTGCGGGCACGGCCGTGCGGAGCCGCTCGCCCTGCCCCGGGCCGCGGGACGGCTCCGTGGCGGCGCTTCCATATCGGGTCCTCGCCGCCGCGGGGGGAGAGGCTGCCCCCGGCAGCGAGGGTCTCTCCGTGCCAGCCCGCCCGCCACCGGCCGTGCCAAGCACGCAGGCTGTGCCAGGAGCCGCGGTGACAGCAGGGGCCAAGGAGCGGGCAGCACACAGGAGTAACTGTCGAGCATCTCATGCGCTGTGTGTGAGCCAGAGCCTGCTCCGCAGTGAGGCTCTGCACCTGCAGGCGCCAGCTGAGCTTGGGCTTAGCCGGCAGGGATGGCTCCACACCGGTGCAGGGCACAGCAGGACACCTTGCTCTGGGTGTCTGGAAGGGCAGTGCTCCGCTCAGGGCCGTGGAGCTCCGTGGTTTCAAGCACCTAGGTGGAGAGCGCCCTCAGAGAAGCCCAGAGAAAATCGTGTGCAGGTCGCTCGGTTTGCCTCGGCTGTCCTGTGTGCTAAGGCAGACTGACCGCGGGCACGGCAGTGCTGTTGGAACACACAGTTGATGGAGAAGGAGGGAGGGGATTCTGCCCTCATCGGAGGAAGGACGCTTAGAATCATAGAGACATAGAATCAGGCAGGCTGGCAGAGAGCTCCAAGCTCACCCAGCCCAACCTAGCACCCAGCCCTGGCCAACCAACCACAACATGGCACTCAGTGCCCCAGCCAGGCTTGGCTGCAACACCTCCAGCCACAGCCACTCCACCACCTCCCTGGGCAGCCCATTCCAATGCCAATCACTCTCTCTGACAGCAACTTCCTAACAACATCCAGCCTAGACCTGCCCTGGCACAGCTTGAGCCTCTGTCCCCTTCTTCTGGTGCTGGCTGCCTGGCAGCAGAGCCCAACCCCACCTGGCTACAGCCTCCCTGCAGGCAGCTGCAGGCAGCAATCAGCTCTGCCCTGAGCCTCCTCTGCTGCAGGCTGCACCCCCCCAGCTCCCTCAGCCTCTCCTCACAGGGCTGTGCTCCAGGCCCCTCCCCAGCCTTGCTGCCCTTCTCCAAACACCTTCCAGCACCTCAACAGCTCTCTGGAGACAGCACTGCAGGGGTGTCCTGAGCAGTGCTGAACACAGGGGCAGAAGAATCTCCCTTAGGTCAAAAGCAGGAGGTGAGGGTTTGGCTGTGCTCTGACATCAGAGGAAGCACCGTTAGGTGAAGAGCAGGAGGTGGGGGGTTGTCTGTGCTCTGACATCAGAGGAAGCACCGTTAGGTGAAGAGCAGGAGGTGGGGGGTTGGCTGTGCTCTGACATCAGAGGAAGCACCGTTAGGTCAAAGCAGGAGGTGAGGGGTTGGCTGTGCTCTGACATCAGAGGAAGCACCGTTAGGTCAAAGCAGGAGGTGGGGGGTTGTCTGTGCTCTGACATCAGAGGAAGCACCGTTAGGACAAAGCAGGAGGTGGGGGGTTGGCTGTGCTCTGACATCAGAGGAAGCACCGTTAGGTGAAGAGCAGGAGGTGGGGGGTTGGCTGTGCTCTGACATCAGAGGAAGCACCGTTAGGTGAAGAGCAGGAGGTGGGGGGTTGGCTGTCCTCTGACATCAGAGAAGCACCGTTAGGTGAAGAGCAGGAGGTGGGGGGTTGGCTGTCCTCTGACATCAGAGAAGCACCGTTAGGTGAAGAGCAGGAGGTGGGGGGTTGGCTGTGCTCTCTTCAGTTCCCCTACCCAAACTAGGTAAAGCTGCGTTCCATCCAAGCAGGGCAGAGCTCCTGACGGAGGCAGGACATCAGGTTGTTCTTTGCAAAGCCAGCCTGGTGCTTCCCATGCCAGTCGGTGTGGGACATGCTACAGCACACCCAAAGCGAGCTCAGCACTCTGCCGTCTTTCCCCTTTCTTCTTGCCTCGGGAATCAAAAGCAGCCGAGGGAGGAGGACTGGGCTCAGTGTGGGTAGGAGACGAGAGGAGGGTGCCATTAATCCCCGCTCGGCTCGGCCCGGTGCCTCATTTCCCGAAGGCTCCCTTGGAACAACAGCAGTTCTTGTCTGCCGCTTATGAAAGCCACTTTCTGCGCCGCTTTGCGGGGCCGGGAGCCGCGGCACAGCCTGGGCACGTAAATCACAGCCGCTCCCAGCTGCCGCCCGCCGCCTGGCCCTGCTGCTAGGCGGCTCCTGACAATTTGGCATCGAATTCCCGAACAAAGGCTGGCCTTCAGCAGTTTCGGGGTGTTTCGGGGTGTTCGCAGCTCCCCCGCGGCGTCTCCGGCTGGAGGAGGAGGCGGCTGCCTGCAGGGTGCACTGCTGCCCCGCACCGCCGCCCTGCCTGCGCCGGCTCGCAGAGCGCTGGGGGCTGGAGGGGACCTCCGCACATCATCCAGTCCAAGCCCCCTGCCGGAGCAGGATTACCCAGGGCTGGTCGTACAGGAGCACATCCAGATGGGTCTTGAAAGTCTCCAGAGGGGGAGCCTCTGTGTGCAAGGCTCCGTCAGCCTCGCAGTAAAGAAGCTTTTGCATTGCTTTTCCCTCCCACAGGAGCTTCTCCAGCTGGGCTTGCATGGATTTGATTTTTAAACCGCAGCAACGAATGCACAGAATTACCTTAGTTGCAGGCAAGGCTGTGCCATGCTTGTGGCAAATACTTGCTAAGTGGAGATATTCAAAGTGAGGCTCGACAGGGCTGTGGGCAACCTGAGCTAGATGAGGATGTCCCTGCTGACTGCAGGGACGTTGGACTGGATGAGCTCCGGAGGTCCCTTCCAGCCCAGACCATTCTATGATTCTCTAAGTGCTTACTTTGCCAGCTCAGCTCTTGAATCACTGGAGGACAAAGCAAATCCATGGGGTGGGGGGGAATCCAAACCCCAAAAAAAACACTTAAATGAATTCTAGTTCAACCTTTTGACACTGCCCAATGACTGCAGGACAGCTCCGAGGCTTCGCTCTCGCAAGTTTGCCCCCTTTGAAGGTGAAGTCTGTGGAAGGCTGAGGTAGAGGTCATGCTGCCACTTGGAGAGGCAACCTCTGGAGCTGGGAGCCAGTGGAACAGTTCCACGTGAGGCAGGGTGTGATGGTTTGGGTGTTCCCTGCCCCTCCACTCTTATGGGATCACCCAGACTAGACTCAGCCGAGCTGGACATTAGAATGGAGCTTTCTATCCACAGCTTAGCACAGGATACAAGCAGATAGTGATAGTATCTACAGCTACAGACAAGGTAAAGGCAATAGAGAAACACAGCAGCCCTCCCAGAAACCAGAGCCCCCAGGAGGGGCTCCCAGCCACCCTTCCACCCCCCTTCCACCCCTCTGCCTTTTCCCAGGCTTTGCCTTACGTTCGAGGTGAGTTTGGAGGATCAGCCAGGGGGGTTCGGAAGCAGAAGGATTGGTTACACAGACAGCAGGGTTGGGGAGAGAAGGGAGGCAGCCAGAGCCAGAGAGCAGCTCTGTCATCTGTGTTTGTGTTCTTGTTCTTCTGCATCTCAGCAAGCCTCTGAGTGCAGTAAAAGCATAGAATCACAGAATCAAACAGGTTGGAAGAGAGCTCCAAGCTTATCTAGCCCAGCCTATCACCCAGCTCTATCCAACCAACCAGACCATGGCACTAAGTGCCCCAGCCAGGCTTGGCTGCAACACCTCCAGCCACGGCCACTCCACCACCTCCCTGGGCAGCCCATTCCAATGCCAATCACTCTCTCTGCCAGCAACTTCCTCCTAACACCCAGACTAGACCTGCCCTGGCACAGCTTGAGGCTGTGTCCCCTTCTTCTGGTGCTGGCTGCCTGGCAGCAGAGCCCAACCCCAGCTGGCTACAGCCTCCCTGCAGGCAGCTGCAGGCAGCAATGAGCTCTGCCCTGAGCCTCCTCTGCTGCAGGCTGCACACCCCCAGCTCCCTCAGCCTCTCCTCACAGGGCTGTGCTCCAGGCCCCTCCCCAGCCTTGCTGCCCTTCTCCAAACACCTTCCAGCACCTCAACAGCTCTCTGCAATGGAGGAGCCCAGAACTGGTCACAGCACTCCAGGTGTGTCCTGAACAATGCTGAGCACAGGGGCAGAAGAACCTCCCTTGTCCTGCTGGTCACACTGCTCCTGCTGTTGCAGCTCCCTTCACTCTGACTCTGCTCCCCAGTTGAGAGGCAGCAGAAGTCTGCCCTGAGCCTCCTCTTCTGCAGCCTGCACACCCCCAGCTGTCTCAGCCTCTCCTCACAGGGTTTGTGTTGCAGGCCCTTCACCAGCCATCAGCATTGTTTCCTTTCCACAGCCTGTCCTCCAATCCCTTCTCACCCAAATATCCCAGCTCGCTTCAAACTAGCATGCAGGGTATGACTCATGCCAACGAAAGGAGTAAAGAAGCTCTCTCTCTATATATATGTAGATATAATAATTGTGATTATTATTTCTGTGAGGAATATATCTCAGCTAAATGAGTTCAGACAGCATGACATCAGAGAGCCATTAAATAGGTTTGTTGGAATTCCGTTTCCAATTCCTGAGCTCAGGTTTGTAAAAAGCTTTCTGAGCACCTGCAGGTCTGTGTGTGTGTGAAATATTTTCACTGGAAAGGATTCAAAACGTTTAAAAAAAAAAAAAAAAAGGCAGCAGCAAGCAGGCAAGGCCAAGGCTGCCTTTTAAGAGAGAGGCAGCATTACGCCATCCTTCCTCCGTGGAAAGAAAAAACACATGCCACCAAGAAAAAAAACAACCCCAGCCTCGGATTTAAACAGGGCTCCTTCGAGTTTTCAGGCAGTTTTACAGAAGAAAAGGAGGTGCTAAACTTTCTCTCTTCTCAAGAACCAGCCCTTGGAATAGCTGCGAAGCGAAGTCAGGGGGAGTCGGCGTCCGAGCAACAGGAGCGCTTCCACTATGGGACTGGATACAAATATTGAACAGGGTTTGAAATGTTTTAACCTCCAACCCAAGCCCTTTTTGCTGACTTTGTTTTTCATTTGCTTTCATGTTTTCTTCTGCCAAGCTGGAGGAACCTTTCCTGATTTTTTCTTCAGTGGCATTCAGAGGAAGACCAGAGGATGAAAATCCTGCGTTTTCTCACTTTACTGCTTTGGCATCTGACTTGGCTGCCTCTGGATCTGGTTCCCGGAGCACTGAGTGGTTCTGAAGCAGGCCAGGCTAATCCAGGATCTAAACGAGCTTTTCTGAAGGCAGAAGGGAAGGAGAGGAACCCCTCAGCACGGGCGGGCACGCTGAGGACTGCGAGCCATGGGTATAGCGCTGGCACCCCGAAGGCCAGGGCTAAGAGCGGCGCTGCTCAGACCGGAGCTCCACTGGCCAAGAACGATGAATCCAAGAAGGTTGTCTCAAGAACAGCAGGCACAGAGGGCAAGGTAGGGCACATCCCCAGCAGACCTCCTGCACTAAGGACGGTGACTCCCAAAGTTCAAAACCCCAGCAGCAAGGTGGCTCTGAAAAAACCTGCTGCAGGCACTGCCGACACCGAGTCCTTCAAAGGCAAAAAGAGCAAGGAGCCTGGGAGCCAGAGGGAAAGCAAGGAGGCTTTCAGACACCCCCCCATAACCCCCCACGAGTACATGCTCTCCTTGTACAGGACCCTCTCCGATGCCGAAAGGAAAGGTGTCAATGGAAGTGTCAAACTGGAGGCTGGACTTGCCAACACAATAACCAGCTTCATAGACAAAGGACAAGGTAAGGAAGGAGCTCTGTGTGTGTGTGCGTGGACAGAGAGAGATGCCTGAGTGTGTTTATGCAGTCAGAAACAAACCTGACTTGGTGAAGGCTCCTTTGAATCTGAGTGAAGCTCCTGCTGCAGGCGTTGTGCTCCTCGCCCCAGACCCAGGTGGTTGTGTGGCAGCCAAGCCAAACGCAGCCAACGTTTCAGATGCTCGTTGTTGAAAGTCAGCCTTTGCCTGCTTGGGTGCCTTAAAGCCCTTTACATTTGGCTCTTACTTGCTTTCAATAACTGGCTCCTGGAAACTGCTAACATTAGAAGCCCTTGGAAAGCAAATCTAAACCCATAGACAAACAAAGACCATGAGTTGAAACATCCAAGTGCCATCCTGGTTTGTTCGAGGCAGAACTGCCCTGGCACTGAGCACAGGGTGGGTGTATCTTGACCTCTTTGATCCTTTAATTAATACAGTTGAGACTGAACTGATGTCTGCATCCCACCTGCTCTGCCCAGTATGAAAAGACAAGAAGAGAGTCGTGGTGCCTAAAGAGAAGGCTGTGTGCTGGTGTGCTGCCAGCCTGGGGTGAATAGTTACACTATCATAGGATTGCTTTCTGAGTAGCTCTTGAACCTATGCACATAGAACAAAAGAAGAGTCACTAAGTAGTCTGTTGATTTAGTCTGAAGTTTGAGATGAAGATAGGTGGTGCAGGAGCTGTCTGCTTCCAGGGATGCTTTCCTCCCAGCTGCATCTCTTCCCTTAAGTGCCCACCTATCCATTCTTATGTAGCAAGATATATTATTCTGTGTGAGGTCCCAAGCTGTTCTCAAATGCTGATGGTAGAAGTGTTCAGTGGTGGCACAAGATGCAATGAGTTGTGGACTCAGTCCAGCTCTGCCTCACTGGCATCAAGCACAGGGTGGGTGTATCTTGACCAGCTCTAAGCTCATGCTTTCAGGCACCACCAACCCTTCACCCACAGAAGCCCTCAGCTAAGCCCAGCCTAACAAAGGTGATAACTTCTGGGACTCCAGGAACTTGGGGTTCAACATCCTGGTTCCAAACCTTTGGGGAAATTTGGACTAGTGTCTGCTTTCACAGGCTCCCAAAGGATGATTGTTCACCTTACTGCTCTGTCACTTTCAGCAATGGTGGGATCATGGAATCATAGAGCAGTAGGGGTCAGAAGAGACCTCTGGAGGTCATGGTGTTAGGAGGAGTTTTGTCATATGCTTAAGGATGCAGCAGAGGCTGCAGGTGATGAGGTAGTGGCAGAATCGTAGAGTGGGTTGGGTTGGGAGGGACCTTTAAAGGTTGCCTGGTCCAGCCCTCCTGCAGTAAGCAGGGACATCTGCAGCTAGATCAGGTCACTCAGAGCCCCACCCAGCACTACCTTGTTTCCAGTGGTGATGGAATAGTAAGCCTGGGCTGGATTTGTTTGCCAGCTGCTAGTGAGTAGCTTGGCTTGTGGGAAGGGAAGCTCCATGCTCAGAAGTGCTGAGTTGGTGTTCTCAGCTCCCCGCTGCAGTGTTGATGCCTGGTGGCTGGAACGCTGCTGGCTCAGCCTTGCCCCTTGGTAGTGCCTTTGGTAGTGCCCCAAGCAGGCAGATGTAACAGCAGGTCAGAGGCAGGTGAGCTCCTCTCATCTGTTTGGAAAAGCTGTGGATCATGCAGGGTGAGCAACTGTCCCTGTCTGGCAGCTCCTGGAGGATCTTTGTGTTAAAGACTACTTCACTGCTGCCTCAGCTCAGGGTAAATTTACTCCTGGGCACCACTGAGGCTCTGCTTTGGTAATTTGGGTAGGACATAAGTGGTGAACAGCCCCCCCCAGAACAGGACTGGGTTCCAACTGGCTCACTGATACTCTGAAGGTAGAAACTGCCCCACCAGAGAAAGAAAGGAGACCTCTACCAGGCCAGCTTGGAAACTCATCCCACTGCTGAGTCACTGAGTTCTCCTGTGGCCTTGCACAGAGCTGACCCCTCAGACACAAACTGCCCTTTCTGTTGGGTGGGCTAAGGAAGGAAACTCCTCAGCTTAGTGAGCAAAGTGCAGGAGAACTCTTCAGGGTCAGAGAGCTGCTGTTGGTCTGTGCCTGCTGTGCAGCTGAAAATGTCTCTGCTTCCTTTAGACGAGCGAGCACCAAGCATAAGGAAACAGAAGTACATCTTCGACATCAGCGCCCTGGAAAAAGATGGTTTGCTGGGAGCAGAGCTTCGGATACTGAGGAAGAAGCCTTCTGACTCCTGGAAGTCTCACTCTGCTGGAAGAACCTCCCAAGTGAAACTGTTCAGCTGCTCCACGAGCAGGCAAGCGGCGACGCTGCTGGACTCTCGCACCGTCAGCATCACAGATACGCCCAAGTGGGAGGTGTTTGACATCTGGAAGCTGTTCAGGAACTTCAAGAACTTGGCTAATCTGTGCTTTGAGCTGGAGACCTTGGAGAGGGGCAGAGCAGTGGACCTGAGGAGCGTGGGGTTCAACAGAACGGGCAGGCAGGTGAACGAGAAGGCTCTCTTCTTGGTGTTTGGCAGGACCAAGAAAAGGGACCTGTTCTTCAACGAGATCAAAGCCAGGTCTGGGCAGGACGACAAAACCGTTTACGAGTACCTGTTCAACCAGAGGCGGAAGAGAAGAGCCCCCCTAGCCACCAGGCAAGGGAAGAGGCCCAGCAAGAACCTGAAGGCAAGGTGCAGCAGGAAAACCCTGCACGTGAACTTCAAGGACATGGGCTGGGACGACTGGATCATAGCCCCCCTGGAGTACGAAGCCTACCACTGCGAGGGGCTGTGCGAGTTCCCGCTGCGCTCCCACCTGGAGCCCACCAACCACGCTGTCATCCAGACCCTGATGAACTCCATGGACCCCGAGTCCACCCCCCCGACCTGCTGCGTGCCCACCAGGCTGAGTCCCATCAGCATCCTCTTCATTGACTCTGCAAACAATGTGGTCTACAAGCAGTACGAGGACATGGTGGTGGAGTCGTGCGGCTGCAGGTAGCACCGCGGCTGCCGAGCTGGGTGTGCTGTGGGGGGCCACGTCAGCTGGCCAAGGTGGCCTCTCCTGGCCCAACAGTCGTTGGATTTCATCTCTTTGGGGGACTGCTGTCACAAGGAGGCAGCAGTAAATCCAGAGCTTCTCCGTGTCCTGTGCTGCTGGGGCAGACGTGAGGAGCGCTTGGATGCTGTCCTGCAGCTCGCTGGGAGGCCTTGCGTGGGTGACCTGAGACTGAAGTCCTTGCTAGAAGAGCTTCTAACTCCACACCTCTAGCTCACCTGCTTTCAGTCTGGGGGCAGAGGGTGAGGGGAGCATCTGTGAGCTGTGGATATGACCTCTTTGATCCTTTGATTAATACAGTTGAGACTGAACTGATGTCTGCATCCCACCTGCTCTGCCCAGTGCGAAGCACAGCGCCGTGGTGCCTAAAGAGAAGGCTGTGTGCTGGTGTGCTGCCAGCCTGGGGTGAATAGTTACACTATCATAGGATTGCTTTCTGAGTAGCTCTTGAACCTATGCATATAGAACCCAAAAAAAAAAAGAGTCATTAAATAGAGTCTGTTGATTTAGTCTGAAGTTTGAGATGAAGATAGGTGGTGCAGGAGCTGTCTGCTTCCAGGGATGCTTTCCTCCCAGCTGCATCTCTTCCCTTAAGTGCCCACCTGTCCATTCTTATGTAGCAAGATATATTACTCTGTGTAAGGTCCCAAGCTGTTCTCAAATGCTGATGGTAGAAGTGTTCAGTGGTGGCACAAGATGTAATAAATTATTGACACAGTCCAGCTGTCATCTCTGCGTCCTTCTGCTGCCAGCCAGAAACTGCCTTCGATGGGTTGGTACAACAAATACAGGTGAAGTGCTCCAGAGACTGCAGCACTGCCTGAGGAGGAGAGGCTGAGAGCCCTGGGGCTGAGAGTCTGCAGAGGAGAAGGCTGAGAGGGGACCTGAGCAATGTCTGTAGATAGCTGAGGGCTGGGGGGCAGGAAGGGAGGCACAGGGACAGCCTCTGCTCACCTGTGCCCTGCCACAGGACAAGGGCAAGGGAGGGAAACTGCAGCACAGGAGGTTGCAGCTCAGTATGGGGAAGAACTTCTTGGCTGGAAGGGTCCCAGAGCCCTGGCACAGGCTGCCCAGAGAGGTTGTGGAGTCTCCTCCTCTGGAGCCTTTCCAGCCCTGTCTGGATGTGTTCCTGTGCCACCTGTGCTGGATCCTCTGCTCCTGCTCTGAGAGATGTTGGAGTGGCAGATCTCCAGAGGTCACTTCCAGCCCCTAACACCCTGGGATCTGTGATCCCATGAAAGGGACATTTCAGGGTTAGGGGACTGGAACATTCTCCTACAAAGAGAGTCTGAGAATCCTGGGGCTGTTCAGACTGGAGAAGAGAAGGCTGAGAGGGGATCTGATCAATGTCTGTAAATGGCTGAGGGCTGGGAGTCAAGATCACAGAACCAAGCAGGCTGGAAGAGAGCTCCAAGCTCAGCCAGCCCAACCTAGCACCCAGCCCTGCCCAACCAACCACACCATGGCACTAAGTGCCCCAGCCAGGCTTGGCTGCAACACCTCCAGCCACAGCCACTCCACCACCTCCCTGGGCAGCCCATTCCAGTGCCAATCACTCTCTCTGCCAGGAACTTCCTCCTCACATCCAGCCTAGACCTGCCCTGGCACAGCTTCAGCCTCTGTCCCCTTGTTCTTTTTGGTGGTTCTCAGTGGCAGGACAAGGAACAGCAGGTACAAGCTGGAACACAGGAGGTGCCACCTCAACATGAGGAGAAACTTCTTTGGTGTGAGGGTTTTGGAGCCCTGGAGCAGGCTGCCCAGAGAGGCTGTGGAGTCTCTTTCTGTGGAGGCTTTCAAGACCTACATGGATGTGTTCCTGTGTCACCTGCCCAGGATGATCCTGCTCTGGCAGGGGCTTGGACTTGGTGATCTCTGGAGGTCCCTTCCAGCCCCTAGCATCTTTGATTCTGTGAATACCAATGGTGTGCAAAACATGTCCATGGATTTGCCTGCCTCTGACCCTGCTGCCACAGAGAGAACCTGGGGGATCTTTGGCAGTATGGCATGGTTCCATCTGGAGGCTGTGGCACTATCACTTGATGTGCCTGGGGCAGAACTGAGTTCTGCAGATGGCTGCAACAGAGCTCTGCTACCCTTCCACTCCACTCTGCAAGGGCTGTGTGTTTGCACATCCCCCTTGCCATTAGAAATGTCCTATGGGGCTATGCAGTCAGAGTCACAGAAGGGGTTGGACTGGAAGGTTGCTCCAAAGCTCATGCAGCCCAACTCCCTGCACTCAGCAGGGACATCCTCCACTGGAGCAGGCTGCCCACAGCCCTGTCCAGCCTCATTTTGAAGATCTCCAGGGCTGGGACTCAAGCACCTCCCTGGGCAACCTGTTGCAGTGTCCCACCACCCTCTGTGTATGTTTCCAGCTGCAAAACTAGGCAGCAGCCACCCAGCTGCAGGGGGACCAGAAGGGCTGTGAGAAGCATCAGCAATTACTGAGGCACTTCAGCAGCAGTATAAAAGACAAATGTTAAGGGCTGGTATTTTTTTCTCTCCCAGCTGAAACCATCCAAGTTAGATTATTTCCTTGGTCTGAGGTCTCCTCTGCACAGCACCACTGGTGTGGGTGGTGGCAGGAGGCTGAACACAGCCCCTGAGGCTCCTCCTGGTCAGGATTGCAGACTGGCTGTGCTCTAGGTCACATTAGTGACAAACCATCCCCAATTTCTGGTCAGTAGCCATAGAGAAACAGTGCCAAAAAGCTCTGCCCTTCCTCTTGCACTGACTGAGCCTTTTACCAGCTTAAGATACCTGCTTGCAGGACTTGCTGCCAGGGACATGGACTCCCCTGTGCAGGCAGACCCTTCGGAGACCATAACCCCCAGCAGGGTGACAGTGTGGAGTGCTCTCCTGTGTGTGACCTCCTTGTGAGAGCTCAGAGCTGGGATTCCTACCTGCAGGAGCTGATGCTGCTCAGTGCAGGCAGTGTGATTAGGTGGGCAGAAGGTTGTGCAGGAGCTGATGCTGCTCGGTGCAGGCAGTGTGATTAGGAGGGCAGAAGGCTGTGCAGGAGCTGATGCTGCTCGGTGCAGGCAGTGTGATTAGGAGGGCAGAAGGCTGTGCAGGAGCTGATGCTGCTCGGTGCAGGCAGTGTGATTAGGAGGGCAGAAGGCTGTGCAGGAGCTGATGCTGCTCGGTGCAGGCAGTGTGATTAGGAGGGCAGAAGGCTGTGCAGGAGCTGATGCTGCTCGGTGCAGGAGCTGATGCTGCTCGGTGCAGGCAGTGTGATTAGGAGGGCAGAAGGCTGTGCAGGAGCTGATGCTGCTCGGTGCAGGAGCTGATGCTGCTCGGTGCAGGCAGTGTGATTAGGAGGGCAGAAGGCTGTGCAGGAGCTGATGCTGCTCGGTGCAGGCAGTGTGATTAGGAGGGCAGAAGGCTGTGCAGGAGCTGATGCTGCTCGGTGCAGGCAGTGTCATTAGGAGGGCAGAAGCCTGTGCAGGAGCTGATGCTGCTCGGTGCAGGCAGTGTGATTAGGAGGGCAGAAGGCTGTGCAGGAGCTGATGCTGCTCAGTGCAGGCAGTGTGATTAGGAGGGCAGAAGGCAGTGCAGGAGCTGATGCTGCTCGGTGCAGGCAGTGTGATTAGGAGGGCAGAAGGCTGTACTTGAGGAGCTGATGCTGCTCGGTGCAGGAGCTGATGCTGCTCGGTGCAGGCAGTGTGATTAGGAGGGCAGAAGGCTGTGCAGGAGCTGATGCTGCTCGGTGCAGGCAGTGTGATTAGGAGGGCAGAAGGCTGTGCAGGAGCTGATGCTGCTCGGTGCAGGCAGTGTGATTAGGAGGGCAGAAGGCAGTGCAGGAGCTGATGCTGCTCGGTGCAGGAGCTGATGCTGCTCGGTGCAGGCAGTGTGATTAGGAGGGCAGAAGGCTGTGCAGGAGCTGATGCTGCTCGGTGCAGGAGCTGATGCTGCTCGGTGCAGGCAGTGTGATTAGGAGGGCAGAAGGCTGTGCAGGAGCTGATGCTGCTCGGTGCAGGCAGTGTGATTAGGAGGGCAGAAGGCTGTGCAGGAGCTGATGCTGCTCGGTGCAGGCAGTGTGATTAGGAGGGCAGAAGGCTGTGCAGGAGCTGATGCTGCTCGGTGCAGGAGCTGATGCTGCTCGGTGCAGGCAGTGTGATTAGGCGGGCAGAAGGCTGTGCTTGAGGGCTGGACAGAGTCACAGAGGGTGGAAGCATCCTCCAAAGACCCTCGAGCCCAGCCCCCAGGCAGCACTAGCTGGCAGTTGACAGGCATGCAGTGATGAGCACCTGAGGCTGCTTCATCTGCATGAGAAAACCTGGGATCTTACAGATCTCTTCTGTGCGTCAGAGGTGTCCCCAGGGCTCCTCTGGCTCCCTGCTGGACTCTCAGTGGTGTGCACCTCCCACGGCTTTGCTTCCTCGTCCCGATGGAGTCTTAGGCCAGGGCCAAAGTTGCTGTCCCATGCAGTAACTGCTTAGCACCATCCAACCTCCTGTGATTTTCAAACACTGAGCAGTTTTTCATGCTGATGTTCACTACAAACTTCTTTAGAGGTGATGTGGATCCTTTGGGTATGACAGGGACCCACTGGAGAGAGCCCCACGGTGGCTGTGGGCATGCTGAAGGCACTGGAACAGCTCTGCTGTGAAGCAAGGCTGAGAGCCCAGGGGCTGGAGAAGAGAAGGCTGAGAGGAGATCTGATCAGTGGTTACAAATACCTGAGGGGTGGGTGTCCAGAAGCAGGTGCCAGGCTCTTGTCAGTGCTGTCCTGTGCCAGGACAAGGAGCAATGGACACAAACTGGAACCCAGGAGGTTCCACCTCAGCATGAGGAGAAACTTCTTTGGTGTGAGGGTGCTGGAGGCCTGGAGCAGGCTGCCCACAGAGGCTGTGAGGTCTCCTGCTCTGGAGACTTCCAGGACCCTTCTGAATGCATTCCTGTGTGCCTTGCAATGAGTGATGCTGCTTTGGCAAGGGGTTTGGACTGGGTGGAATCATAGAATCAGCCAGGTTGGAAGAGAGCTCCAAGCTCAGCCAGCCCAACCTAGCACCCAGCCCTGTCCAGCCAACCACACCATGGCACTAAGTGCCCCAGCCAGGCTTGGCTGCAACACCTCCAGCCACAGCCACTCCACCACCTCCCTGGGCAGCCCATTCCAGTGCCAATCACTCTCTCTGCCAGCAACTTCCTAACAACATCCACCCTGAACCTGCCCTGGCACAGCTTCAGGCTGTGTCCCCTTCTTCTGGTGCTGGCTGCCTGGCAGCAGAGCCCAACCCCTCCTGGCTACAGCCTCCCTGCAGGCAGCTGCAGGCAGCAATGAGCTCTGCCCTGAGCCTCCTCTGCTGCAGGCTGCACCCCCCCAGCTCCCTCAGCCTCTCCTCACAGGGCTCTGCTCCAGGCCCCTCCCCAGCCTTGCTGCCCTTCTCCAAACACCTTCCAGCACCTCAACAGCTCTCTGCAATGGAGCAGCCCAGAACTGGACACAGCACTCAAGGGGTGGCCTGAGCAGTGCTGAGCACAGGGGCAGAAGAACCTCCCTTGTCCTGCTGCCCACACTGCTCCTGAGCCAGCCCAGGATGCCATTGGCTCTCCTGCCCACCTGGGCACTGCTGCCTCCTCTGCAGCTCCTCTCTCCCACCACCCCCAGCTCCCTCTCTGCCTGGCTGCTCTCAGCCACTCTGGCCCCAGCCTGGAGTGCTGCTTGGGGTTGTTGTGGCCAAAGTGCAGAACCCTGCCCTTGGCCTTGTTCAGTCTCATCCCATTGGCCTCTGCCCACCCATGCAGCCTGGCCAGGTCCCTCTGCAGGGCTCTGCTACCCTCCACCAGCTCCACACTGCTCCTACCTTGGTGCCATCTGCAAACTCACTGCTGCTGGACTCCATCCCCTGGCCCAGACCATCAATGCTGATACTGAACAGGACCACAGGCTCTGCCCTGCTGCTGCCCCTTCGGATTTACCTGAAAGCCAACCCCAAAGAAACTGCTTCTGAGAATGCCCTGCAGCACTGCTCTGGGCTGCCAAGGGAGAAGTCACCTCTTTGGTCACAACTGAAGTGACTTGGAGCCTGCCATTACTTCCAGCTGCTCCTAGCTTGGTGTCTGTCTTGAATGACCTCCAGAGATCTCTCCCAACCTTTCCCATTCTCTGACTGATTCTAGGACAGAAATCAGTAACTTCCCACCATCAGGGCCTGGTGCCCATCGTGTTCATTGGCACTGGTAAGCACAAAAGCACTGCCCAAGTGGCCTTCAGTCAGCCCTCTTTCCTCTTTGAAAACAGAAGTTTAGGGACAGGGCACAGACTGGGGCTGACATACAGCAGAGAGACTGGAAAGAAACAGAGAACAGAAGCCTGGCACAACACCTCCTTAGCCTTAAAGCCACTGCTCCTCATTCTGTCACCAAAAGCCTTTGTGGAAGCTCCCTCCCCAGCTCTTGCAGGCCCTCCTTAAAGAAAGCAGCAGCTTGTGACAGCATCACAGAATTGCCAGGGCTGTGAGGGACCTCAAGGATCATCCAGCTCCAACCCCCTGCCATGGGCAGGGACACCTCTAACTGTGATTAGCTGAGGGCCAGGCTCTGGGGTAAGAAGCCAAAGTCAGTAGATGCTGGGAGATGGAATTCCTCTGGATCCACCATGGGGCTTGGGTGATGAAGTTGTTCATGGAAGCAAACACCAAAAAGCTGCCATAGAATCAATCACAGAACTGGCAGGGCTGGAAGGGACCTCAAGGACTATCCAGCTCCAACCCCTGCCATGGGCAGGGACACCTCACTCTACATCAGGTTGCCCACAGCCACAGCCAGCCTGGCCTTAAACACCTCCAGGGATGAGGCTTCCACCACCTCCCTGGGCAACCTGTGCCAGGCTCTCAGCACCCTCATGCTGAGGAACTTCTTCCTAAATTCTAATCTCAATCTCCTCTAGCTTGGATCCATTCCCCCCAGTCCTATCCCTGCCTGACACCCTCAAAAGTCCCTCCCCAGCTTTCCTGCAGCCCCCTTCAGACACTGCAAGGTCACAGTGAGGTCTGCTTGGAGCCTTCTCCTCTGCAGCCTGCACAGCCCCAACTCTCTCAGCCTGTCCCCACAGCAGAGCAGCTCCAGCCCTCTGCTCATCCTCCTGGCCTGCAGACAGGGCAGTGAGTGGGTTTCTGCTGGCTGCTCATTATGGTCTGTCCCAAGGCAGCCCTCCCTAAGCCCCTGCAGCAGCAGCAGCATCCTTCCCGAGGGCGAGCTGATGCGAGCCACTGGATGGGAGCAGGGCAGCGAAACCTGAGCTGGCAAGCCATGGAGGTGAAAAGTTCAGCTTTCCACCTTCCCCACGGCAGCTTTCTCTCCCTGCCTCCCTCCCGGAGAATGCCTCATTTGTATTTACTTTCGAGGGTCATTATCTTTCCCCGGAGAGCCTTTTGTGCAGGGCCACGTCTCAAACGAGCAGCAGGGCTGCGAGACAGGTACCGGCGCGGAGCGTTCGGGGCTGTTGTGTTTGGCCCAAAGCTGGGGGGCTGAGCTGGAGGGGTAAACACTGAGCTATGCCATGGCAAACAATGCATCGCCCAGGAGTGCCCCGGCCTGTGCTGAGCCTCGTCGGACACTTTTTTGCCCTGGTTATGTCATTTCCCGTGTAAAAGGTGCTTGTTTGTACAGCAGCCCTATGAAAGGCGCAGCCAAAGGCTCCGTGGGCTATTTGAAGCCGACTTGAAGCAACATTTCGAACCCCCCTGACCCTTGTATAATAAAAGGTGTTAAAAGACACTGCTTTTATGACATCTTAGCCAAGACTAATAAGAATCTAGAAAGCAAACAATGATATTTTCTTTCCTCTCCCCCTTTTTAACTCCCTAGCCCTGCTCGGCCCCGGGTTTGTTTTATGGCTTTGCTGCTGCTGTTGGGCTGCAAAGTGATGGTTGCCAAGAGAACTGCATGAGGATTTCGTTGTGGCTCAACAAACTTCATAAGTAAGGACATCTGAACTTCTCTTTTCTGCTTTTTTTTTTTCCTCTTTGGTTTTTTCTTGGTGTCTCTTACAAAAGCTCCCAGTCCATGCCCTCTGCTGAGGGCTCAGGAGAGCTCTCTCCGAGTTGGCCGAACCACAGCATTGTCTGGGTTGGAAGGGAGCTCAAGGATCAAGGAATCATAGACTCGTAGAATCAGGCAGGTTGGAAGAGAGCTCCAAGCTCAGCCAGCCCAGCCTAGCACCCAGCCCTGCCCAACCAACCACACCATGGCACTAAGTGCCCCAGCCAGGCTTGGTTTCAACACCTCCAGCCACAGCCACTCCACCACCTCCCTGGGCAGCCCATTCCAATGCCAATCACTCTCTCTGCCAGCAACTTCCTAACAACATCCAGCCTAGACCTGCCCTGGCACAGCTTGAGCCTCTGTCCCCTTGTTCTGCTGCTGGCTGCCTGGCAGCAGAGCCCAACCCCACCTGGCTACAGCCTCCCTGCAGGCAGCTGCAGGCAGCAATGAGCTCTGCCCTGAGCCTCCTCTGCTGCAGGCTGCACCCCCCCAGCTCCCTCAGCCTCTCCTCACAGGGCTCTCCTCCAGGCCCCTCCCCAGCCTTGCTGCCCTTCTCTGGACATGCTCCAGGAATGCCAAGGGTCATCTCCAGGAATGCCAACACACTCTGACTGTGATTAGCTGAAGCCAAAGTCAGTAGATTCTGAGGGATGGAATTTCTCTGGATCCACCATGGGGCTTGGGTGATGAAGTTGTTCATGGAAGCAAACACCAAAGAGCTGCCATGGAATCAGTCACAGAACTGGCAGGGATAGAAGGGACCTCAAGCATCATCCAGTTCCAACCCCCTGCCATGGGCAGGGACACCTCACTCTACATCAGGTTGCCCACAGACACATCCATCCTGGCCTTAAACACCTCCAGGGATGAGGCTTGCACCACCTCCCTGGGCAACCTGTGCCAGGCTCTCAACATCCTCATGTTAAAGAATTTCCTAAGGTGTAATCTCAATCTGCCCTCCTCTATCTTGGATCCATTCCCCCCCAATCCTCACACCCTAAAAATCCCTCCCCAGCTTTCCTGTAGCCCAATTCAGATATTGGAGTTCATTCAGATGTCTCCCTCTAAGTGCTGGGTGTGTGGTGCCCATGTCTGGGCATATCTCTCTAGGTGCCGGGTGTGTGGTGCCCATGGCTGGGCACATCTCTCTCTAGGTGCTGGGTGTGTGGTGCCCATGGCTGGGCACATCTCTCTCTAGGTGCTGGGTGTGTGGTGCCCATGGCTGGGCACATCTCTCTCTAGGTGCTGGGTGTGTGGTGCCCAGGGCTGGGGACATACACAGGGAGCTGCTGCCACGGTGCCATCCGCACCCAGCGGGCAGCACAGGAGGTTGGTCAGCAGTGGGCAGATGGAGCCCAATCCAGAGCTGTTTGGGTTTGGTGCCAAACAGGACATTTGGAAGCAGAAGAGGATTTATTCCCACCCTGAGGTGCCTTGGTGGGGGGAGGATGTGGGGGGAAGGGCAAGTCCTGAAGAGCTGCTCCAGCAGGAAAGAGTCCCACGCTGGATGTGACCCCTGGTGCTGGCTGCTGCTGCTGGAGGGCAGATGGAGTGGGGGCAATTTTGTGAGAGTGGGAGAAATTGGGCAGTGGGGAGTGGCTGTGCTGAGTGCCAGGGTGGGAAGCATCACTTGGGTTTGTTTCAGAGCTGGTTTGATCTTTCCACCAGGATTTGGCTCCTGCAGACGTGGCAAATGTTCTGCCCAGGTCAGTGGGAAGGGCTCAGCTGTCAGGACATTGTGGCTCTGTTACCACCACCAGGGAATGATTGGCTGAGCCTCTGTTGGGGGGGCAGAAAGTCCTCTTGGTGCTGGTTTTTCTTTGCTCTGGTACCTTGTGCCAAGCTTTGCTGTCCAGGAATCCAGGCTGAGCAGATGCTGCCCATTGTGCTTCCAGAGAAATGCCAGTCAGAGATCCAGGGAATGGCTTGGGTTGGAAAGGACCTCAAAGCTCAGCCACTTCCAACTCCTCTGCCATGAGCAGGGACACTTCCCACCAGCACAGGCTGCTCAAGGCTTCATCCAGCCTGGCTTTGACCAACTCCAGGGAGGTTGTGGAGCACAGAAGCACCCAATGTGATCAAAGATCAAAGATCACATTGGGTGCTTCTGTGCTCCACAACCTCCCTGGGCAACCTGTGCCAGTGTCTCACACCCTCAGCCTGTGCCAGTGTCTCACCATCCTCCACCTGTGCCACTGTCTCACTACCCTCAACCTGTGCCAGTGTCTCACCACCCTCCACCTGTGCCAGTGTCTCCTCACCCTCCCTATCTTTGCTCCACAACCTCCCTGGGAAACCTGTGCCAGTGTCTCACACCCTCAATCTGTGCCAGTGTCTCACCACCCTCCAGCTGTGCCAGTGTCTCACACCCTCAACCTCTGCCACTGTCTCACACCCTCAACCTCTGCCACTGTCTCACCACCCTCAACCTGTGCCAGTGTCTCCCCACCCTCCACCTGTGCCAGTGTCTCCCCACCCTCAACCTGTGCCAGTGTCTCCCCACCCTCAACCTGTGCCACTGTCTCACCACCCTCAACCTGTGCCAGTGTCTCACCATCCTCCACCTGTGCCACTGTCTCACTACCCTCAACCTCTGCCAGTGTCTCACCACCCTCCACCTGTGCCAGTGTCTCCTCACCCTCCCTATCTTTGCTCCACAACCTCCCTGGGAAACCTGTGCCAGTGTCTCACACCCTCAATCTGTGCCAGTGTCTCACCACCCTCCAGCTGTGCCAGTGTCTCACACCCTCAACCTGTGCCAGTGTCTCGCCACCCTCAACCTGTGCCACTGTCTCACACCCTCCACCTGTGCCAGTGTCTCACACCCTCAATCTGTGCCAGTGTCTCACCACCCTCCAGCTGTGCCAGTGTCTCACACCCTCAACCTCTGCCACTGTCTCACACCCTCAACCTCTGCCACTGTCTCACCACCCTCAACCTGTGCCAGTGTCTCCCCACCCTCCACCTGTGCCAGTGTCTCCCCACCCTCAACCTGTGCCAGTGTCTCCCCACCCTCAACCTGTGCCACTGTCTCACCACCCTCAACCTGTGCCAGTGTCTCACCATCCTCCACCTGTGCCACTGTCTCACTACCCTCAACCTCTGCCAGTGTCTCACCACCCTCCACCTGTGCCAGTGTCTCCTCACCCTCCCTATCTTTGCTCCACAACCTTCCTGGGCAACCTGTGCCAGTGTCTCACACCCTCAATCTGTGCCAGTGTCTCACCACCCTCCAGCTGTGCCAGTGTCTCCCCACCCTCAACCTGTGCCAGTGTCTCGCCACCCTCAACCTGTGCCACTGTCTCACACCCTCCACCTGTGCCAGTGTCTCACCACCCTCAACCTGTGCCAGTGTCTCACCACCCTCCACCTGTGCCAGTGTCTCCCCACCCTCCACCTGTGCCAGTCTCTCACCACCCTCCACCTGTGCCAGTGTCTCACCACCCTCCACCTGTGCCAGTCTCTCCCCACCCTCCACCTGTGCCAGTCTCTCCCCACCCTCACTCTCAACCATCTCTTCCTCATCTCCACTCTCAGACCCCCCTCTCCCAGCTCAAACCCATCCCTCCTCATCCTAGCACTACAAGCCCCTGTCAAAATCCCCCTCCAAGCAGTCTCACAGGTCAAGGAAGTGCCAGCTTTAAATACCCAGCTGGGCATGAGGGAGATGTGAGCTTTGCTCCTCCACGCTCAGGGGCTGCTTGGTTTTCACACGATGCCATTTCTCCTGAGCCAAAGGCAGAAGGAAGCTTTGCCTTGCTGCACTCAGCCACGCTCAGGTTTGCTCTCTGCCAATGGCTTCAGAACATTCCACACTTCCCAACAACTGTGGAAAGAGAAACACACCTTGGGTCCTCCCTGGGCTTAGGGCAAGGGCTGTGTGTGTCTGGCCAGGAGCTTTCTTTCCTGCGAAGGTGCAATAAGGCTCATAAAGCTGAGAGGGCAAAAAGTCATTAAGTCATATGGTTGGTGCTCAGGTTACAGGAACCCAGCTAGAGAGGAGAAAAGCCTCATAATGGTAGTGTGGGGAGAGGCAGCAGGAGGAGGTGCTCCGAGGAAATGTGGTTTAAGAGAAAAGACTCAGGGAGAAGCAGCTGGGAGGAGGAGGCAGCCAGGCAGGGCCATGGCAGTCAGGCAGCATGGGTTGAGGACTGCAGCTCCCTGCCAGGAGGCTGCAGTGGGGTGGGGTTGGGCTCTTCTGCTTAGTCCCAGGGGATGGAAGGAGAGGAAATGGCCTGAAATTGTGCCAGGGGAGATGAGGACAAACTTCTTTGCTGCAAGAGCAGTCAGGGATTGGCACAGATGTCTCATCTCAGTCTGCCCTCCTCTGGCTTGGATCCATTCCCCCCAGTCCTATCACTGCCTGACAGCCTAAAAAGTCCCTCCCCAGCTTTCCTGTGGCCCCTTTCAGATATTGGAGTTCATTCAGATGTCCCTCTCCAAGTGCTAGGTGTGAGTCTCCATCCCTGAAGGTGTGCCAGAACCGTGTGGCCATGGCACTTGGGGTCAGGGTTTGGTGGCCCTGGTGGTGCTGAGTTGAGGGTTGGACTGGATGATCTTGGGGAGCTCTTCCAGCCACAATTCTCTGGTTCTATGAAGAAGATTCACCTCCTGGGGGAGACCAGAGGGTCCCAGCTCCATAAAGGACAAGAGAGAGGAGCCTGGCAGCTGCTGGTGCTGCCAGCACCACTGCCAAGGGATGCAGCAGGGCTCAGCAGCTGCCTGCACATCCTGCACTGCCAAACAAAGGCTCACACAGGGCTCAGGGCTCTGGCTCAGCTGATCAGCAGCAGCCCAGTGGGTGCATGGAGGCCACAAGCTCTGGCCCTGCCTCAGACCCCTGGAGCTCCACTGCTGCTTGAGCCCAGGGGAAATGGTGACAGGCAGCAAGGAGAGAGCTAAGGGGCACAGGCTGGGAGCATTCTCTGCTTCCCAGGCAGCTCCAGCTTGCTGCACTCCCTCCCCTCCCTCCCACCCAGCCTGGCCTTGAGGCAAGCCAGAGACTGGATGTGGGTGAAGGATGCTGGCTGCCAGGAGCAACCAGAACATCGAACTGGCACTGCCTACACTTCATCCATGCACCTGGGGCCGTGGTTTAGTGGCCATGGTGGTGCTGGGCTGAAGGTTGGACTGGGTGATCTCAGAGGGCTTTGCCAGCCAAACAAGCCTGTGATTGTATGCTCATGGCTGCAGTTGATGCCTGGGCCTGGGATGCTGTCCCAGCAGCACCAGGAGGGTGATCTGCCCTGCACTCCTGATGGAAATCACACAGAGGAAGGACTTCTCCTAAATGCTTCCACATCCAGCTGGTTCCTGTTGCTCCTGCCTTACAGCAGGCTGATGCCTTAGGCACACAGCTGCTGGAGGAGTCCTGCATACAAGAACTAGTGAGGGTGAGGAAGGAGAGGATGAAGGATTTGAGCATTTGGCAGCAGCATAGCTGAATGTCAGGCTCTGGGCATGCACCCAAATGGCTACTCCAGCACAGAAAGGCATTTGCAAGGAGGTGTCACTGCCACCAGTGCTGATCTGTGCCACGGTGCTTCTAGGAGCCCTGAGCTGCAGGCTGGTGCCCAGGCTTTGCAAGGCCTGAGCCTGCAGCCTGCCAATCCTCACTCCACAGCATCTGGAGTGCAATTTAAACCCACTTGGAGCGTGTTGGTGATGGAAGGTGGAGCTCAGGTGTCTGCAGAAATGGTACATGAGTGCTGCTCTGGGGCAGATGCCTGAGTCATACAGATTCTGCTCTGCTGGCAGCCCTCAGCTTTCTGGTCACTGAAGGCTTGCACCTCCTGCTGCGAGCCCATCAGGCCCCTCTACAGCCTGCTTCTTACTGCTTGTTTGTGGCCAGAGCCTTCCTGGCATGCAAAAGCCCTCACTGGTGCCCTGCTCCCCCTGCCCAGTGCCAGCTGCCCTGAGGAGGTGCTCATTCTGGGCTGGGTTTTTCCAGTGGTCTCCAGTGCAGAGAGCACAGCAGCAGTGCTGGGTCCCTGGTGCAGCAGGGCTGGGTGTGAGGCACACAGAGGACTCCTGTGCTGCTCCTGCTCGCCAGCCTCTGAGGAGCTGGGGGAGTGCACTGTGGGACACAGCCCTTCTAAAGGAGGCTGGGCCTCCTCTTTGCTTTCCCAGCATATGGGCAGTGCATTGGCACTGCATGAGCCATAGAATCACAGCAGGGCTGGAAGGGACCTCCAGAGACCTTTGAGACCAAGCCCCAAGACAGAGCAGCATCACCCAGGGCAGGTCACACAGGAGCACATCCAGATGGGGCTTGAAAATCTCCAGAGAAGACTCCACAGCCTCTCTGGGCAGCCTGCTCCAGGGCTCCAGCACCCTCACACCAAAGAAGTTTCTGCTGACATTGAGCTGGAACCTCCTGGGTTCCATTTTGTGTTAATTGTTCCTTGGTCTGTCATAGGACACCCCTGAAAAGAGCCATCCCTCAGATATTTATAACCAGGGACCAAATCTCCTCTCAGCCCTGCAGAAGAAAGCATATGAGGAGTGACTGAGCAAGCTGGGGCTGTCTGGGGGGCAGTTCTGGGCCCCTCAATTCAAAAGAGCTGTTGAGGTGCTGGAAGGTGTCCAGGGAAAGGCAGCAAGGCTGGGGAGGGGCCTGGAGCACAGCCCTGTGAGGAGAGGCTGAGGGAACTGGGGGGGTGCAGCCTGCAGCAGAGGAGGCTCAGGGCAGAGCTCATTGCTGCCTGCAGCTGCCTGCAGGGAGGCTGTAGCCAGGTGGGGTTGGGCTCTGCTGCCAGGCAGCCAGCACCAGAAGAAGGGGACAGAGGCTCAAGCTGTGCCAGGGCAGGTCTAGGCTGGATGTTGTTAGGAAGTTGCTGTCAGAGAGAGTGATTGGCATTGGAATGGGCTGCCCAGGGAGGTGGTGGAGTGGCCGTGGCTGGAGGTGCTGAAGAGGAGGCTGCAGGAGGCACTCGGTGCCAGGGGTTAGTTCATCAGAGGGGGTTAGTTGCTAGGTTGGACTCGATGATCCTGGAGGTCTTTTCCAGTCTGGTTAAGTCTGTGTTTCTGTGGTTCTGCCTGAGAGGAGGCTGTGCAGAGGTTGGTGCTGGTCTCTTCTCACAGGTAATCAGTGACAGAACAAGAGGGAATGGCCTCAAGCTGTGACTGGGGAGGTTTAGACTGGATATTAGGAAACTTTTATTCCCAGCAAGAGAGGTCAGGCACTGGCACAGGCTGCCCAGGGAGGTGGTGCAGTCACCAACCCTGGAGGTGTTTGAAAGCCCTTGGGACGTGGTGCTTGGGGCTGTGGCTTAGGGTGAACGCTGCAGAGCAGGGTGGTTGGAAAAGGGTTGGAAAGGACCTCAAAGCTCAGCCACTTCCAACTCCTCTGCCATGAGCAAGGACACCTCCCACCAGCACAGGCTGCTCAAGGTTTCATCCAGCCTGGCTTTGACCAACTCCAGGGAGGTTGTGGAGCACAGAAGCACCCAATGTGATCTTTGATCACATTGGGTGCTTCTGTGTTCCACAACCTCCCTGGGCAACCTGTGCCAGTGTCTCACCACCCTCAACCTGTGCCAGTGTCTCACCACCCTCCACCTGTGCCACTGTCTCCCCACCCTCAATCTGTGCCTGTGTCTCCCCACCCTCAAACTGTGCCAGTGTCTCCTCACCCTCCCTATCTTTGCTCCACAACCTCCCTGGGAAACCTGTGCCAGTGTCTCACCACCCTCCCTATCTTTGCTCCACAACCTCCCTGGGAAACCTGTGCCAGTGTCTCACCACCCTCCAGCTGTGCCAGTGTCTCACACACTCAACCTGTGCCAGTGTCTCACCACCCTCAACCTCTGCCAGTGTCTCACCACCCTCCCTATCTTTGCTCCACAACCTCCCTGGCTTTGACCAACCCCAGGGAGGTTGTGGAGCACAGAAGCACCCAATGTGGACCTGCCAGTGTGCCCCTGCCAGACTGTCCTGGGGAGCCAAACCCTGCCCCAATTCCGATGGCTTTCATCACAGACACAAATGTGCTTGGTATAAAGCAGAGGGGCAGGAAGGTTTAAGGCAGGGTCTTATGAGAAAACATTTTCCAGATCTCAGCTTCCTCCAAGGTAATATGCAAGTGTAATTAAAACAGAACCTGGAAATCTAGAGCACAGTGCCCTATTCAAAGTGTGTTGTGTGAGCTGAACTCCCTTCATTGACAGTCCTCCAAAACACACAGCTGCAATAATCTTTATCCAGGAGAAGGGAATAAATTAAGCCTGAACACCTCTGCATATAGTGCAGCACAGTGTGCAGCACTGCACCCCACATAACCTCTCAGAGGTAATGGAAAGCTGAAGGAGCCACAAGTGGAAAACCTGCCTGAGCAGCAAAGACCTTCTTCTTCAGACAGCAGGCGGATGGGAAGGGAAGCTGACGGAGCAGAGGTGGCTTTCCTGCTGGCATGGCTTGGTCCTGAAGGCTCTGCTCAAGTCGTTGAGACTCTGCAGGCTGCCAAAGCACACTCCAGTTATGACAGGTGGGGAGGGAAAGGCCTTGGGCTTGCCCCAGCCAGCAGTGAAGCTCGAGTGAACAGGCAGAGAAGTTCACCATATTTACCAGCAGCAGCAGCCACTGGCACAGAGAGGCTCAGAAAAAGCAACCAGGTCCTGTTTTAACTTCCTCCTGTAGCAGGAAGCTACTAGAACTGGAAGGGTCAGGAAGGGAGGCACAGGGACAGCCTCTGCTCACCTGTGCCCTGCCACAGGACAAGGGCAAGGGAGGGAAACTGCAGCACAGGAGGTTGCAGCTCAGCATGGGGAAGAACTTCTTGGCTGGAAGGGTCCCAGAGCCCTGGCACAGGCTGCCCAGAGAGGTTGTGGAGTCTCCTCCTCTGGAGCCTTCCCAGCCCTGTCTGGATGTGTTCCTGTGCCACCTGTGCTGGATCCTCTGCTGCTGCTCTGGCAGGGCTTGGATGGGCAGACCTGCAGAGGTCCCTTCCAACCCCTGACATCCTGGGATCTGGGATGCAGTGAACATGTGGAACTGATCCAATTTCCACCACTGTTGGGTGTAGTGGTTTAGGCTGTTCCCTGCCCCCCCACACTTTAGAAGGCACCCCAGCTAACTCAGCCAGCTCTGGGAATATCAATGAAGCTATTTATTTACAGCAGCACAATACACAAGCAGCTATTTACAGTCTATACAGTTATAGACACAAATAGACAAGGGAAAAACAATACAGAAGCACAACTCCCCTCCCAGGAACCTGAGTCCCCAGGAGGGGCTCTCAAACCACCCCAGCACCTCCCCCTGCCCCTCTCAACCTTACCCCAGTTCTCAGGAAAGAAAAGAGGTGCAGCCAAGAGGTTAAGGAGCAAGGTCAGTGGCAGTGAGGTTAGGGAGCTGTAGGTCAGTCTGAAGCCAAAAGCAGAGTGAGAACAAAATGGAGAATGTTATCTAATGTTTGCCCTTCTTGTTCCCATAGCTCTCAGTGAGACTGATGAGGGAAGGAGACACAAGCAATGTTTGCCCTTTTCAGCCAATTATCTAGTTCTTTTTACCAAAACATTCCACCACAATGGGGAAGCAGCAGGCATGGGATGTCTTGACTTGGACAGGGGTGTGCAGCTGTCCCATGGGACAGGCTCTTCAGTGTGGAAATCTTCCTTGAAGATCTCCAGAGGTCCCTTCCAACCCCTAACATCTTGGGATGCTGTGAGCTGAGCTCCTGTTGAGTGCAGCCATGAAGCTCAGGTGTGGCTTGCAGGGTATCACCAAACTCAGCGTGCAGCACTGAGGAGCCTGCTCTGCTTCCCCTCTGCTTTTCACAGCATCACAGTATCACAGTCTCACAGTATCATCAGGGTTGGAAGAGACCTCACAGCTCATCAAGTCCAACCCTTTACCACAGAGCTCAAGGCCAGACCATGGCACCAAGTGCCACGTCCAGTCCTGCCTTGAACAGCTCCAGGGACGGCGACTCCACCACCTCCCCGGGCAGCCCATTCCAGTGTCCAATGACTCTCTCAGGGAAGAACTTTCTCCTCACCTCCAGCCTAAATCTCCCCTGGCACAGCCTGAGGCTGTGTCCTCTCGTTCTGGTGCTGGCCACCTGAGAGAAGAGAGCAACCTCCTCCTGGCCACAACCTCCCCTCAGGTAGTTGTAGACAGCAATAAGGTCTGCCCTGAGCCTCCTCTTCTCCAGGCTAACCAATCCCAGCTCCCTCAGCCTCTCCTCGTAGGGCTGTGCTCAAGGCCTCTCCCCAGCCTCGTTGCCCTTCTCTGGACACGCTCAAGCATCTCAATGTCCCTCCTAAACTGGGGGGCCCAGAACTGAACACAGCACTCAAGGTGAGGTCTAACCAGTGCAGAGTACAGGGGCAGAATGACCTCCCTGCTCCTGCTGGCCACACCATTGCTGATGCAGGCCAGGATGCCACTGGCTCTCTTGGCCACCTGGGCACACTGCTGGCTCATGTTCAGGTGGGTATCAATCAGCACCCCCAGATCCCTCTCTGTCTGGCTGCTCTCCAGCCACTCCGACCCCAGCCTGTATCTCTGCATGGGGTTGTTGTGGCCAAAGTGCAGCACCAGCACTTGGAGCTATTGAACCCCATCCCCTTGGACTCTGCCCATCTGTCCAGGCTCCTGGGGAGCACTCCTTCCTGCAGACCAGGGCAGGGACCACTTTGCACCCCTGGCCAAGGAGTGCCAGATCAAGGAAGTGATCTCCACACCTACCAAATATTTCAAGGTCCTCAAAGCACTTTAAGGATTGTATTATCTGTAGACAAAAAGATCTTCTTCTACTGTGAGCCAGCATTTATGCTGGGAAACAGCAGTGCCAATGTCTGCACACTGCCATCCCAGGGGCCTGAGGAGGGGACCAAGCACCTTTATGTTGCTAATGATATAAAAAGCTTCCACTAAAAACCCCCTCCCAGCTTGGATGTTACCCTAAGGGCTCAGAGTGTCCACACTGACTGTATGCAGCAGAGAGAAATGCTGGGAAAGGGAATTAGGACAAACTCCTCCTAAAGTAGCAGTCACAGACTTGCAGAAGGGGCTGGGCTGGAAGGCACCTCCAGAGCTCAGCCAGTCCAAGCCCTGCACTCAGCAGGGACATCCTCCACTGGAGCAGGTTGCCCACAGCCCTGTCCAGCCTCACCTGGAACATCTCCAGGGCTGGGCCTCAAGCACCTCCCTGGGCAACCTGTTGCAGTGCTGCAGCAGCCTCCTGGGGCAGAACTTGTTCCTCACATCCAATCTCCATCTGCTCTGCTCTGCTTTGCAGCCATTGCCCTCGTCCTGTCCCTGCAGCCCTTTGGGCACAGCCTCTCTGCAGCCTGCTTGCAGCCCCTTCGGGCACTGCTCTAAGGTCTGCCTGGAGTCTTCTCCTCTGCAGGCTGCACCCCCCCAGCTCCCTCAGCCTGTCCTCACAGCAGAGCTGCCCCAACCCCCTGAGCGTTTTTTGCTGCCTCATCTGGACCCTCTCCATCAGGTTCATGTCCCTCCTGTATTGAGGGCTCCAGAGCTGGATGCAGTGCTCAGGTGAGGTCTCAGCAGAGCAAAGTGGCAGCCTCAGCAATGCCATCTCCTTGCAGCACAGCCAGAGCCAGGAACCCTGAGCAATCCCAGTTTACTTCCTGCAGTCAGACTGCCTCTGAGTGCATTTCTGGAACTGAGAGTTCTGAGAGCAGTGCAGAGGCATCCAGGCAGGCTCTGGAAGAAGCCAATACACACAGGGCTGAGGTTCAAGGGGCTGTTGTCACTGATCTAGACTCCAGCCCTAGAAGGGTGCCTTGACAGGACACAGTGCCAGCCCTGCACTGGCTCTGCTGGGAGCTACAAGGTCTTTTCAGGACCTGCAGTGCCAGGAAAGGGCACTGTAAAGAGTCTCCAACATCTGCAGGGGCCAGCTGGCAGCCTGGCACTGAGTATTGGCACTGAGTCAGGGCTAAGAAGACCTCCTGGGCCTGAACTGAGTTTTGCAGCTGAGTTTCTGTGTATCATGATCTCCAGAGCATGCAGGAATATCCACATGGACCTACTTTCCCTCTTGCTAGGTGGAGTGTCCCAGTTCTGCTTCTCCCAGGCAACATGGAGAGATCCTGAGCATGATCATGGAGAGACATGATCACGAGATTTCAGTTTGGCACATGGCATTGGCTTGAGAGGGACCCTCAAAAGGCAACTTGTCCAACCCCCCTGTGGTCAGCAGGGACAAATCCAACCAGGTCAGGCTGCCCAGGGCTACAGCAAGTCTGACCTTGAATGTCTCCACAACCACATCCCTGGGAGACCTGTTCCAGTGTTGTAGCACTCTCATTCTCCTGATGTCCAACCTAACTCTGCCCTGCTCCAGTTCCAAACCACTGCCCTCATCCTATCCCTGCAGGCTCCTCCAAACAGTCCTCCCCCCAGCCTGCCTGGAGGGCCCCTTCAGATACTGAAATGCAGCTCTAAGGTCTCCCTGGAGCCTTCTCTTCTCCAGGCTAATCAGACTCAACTTTCTCAGCCTGCCTTTGCAGCAGAAATTCTCCAGCTCTCCATCATCTTTGTGGCCTCCTCTGGACCTGCTCCAGCAGCTCCATGTCCTTCTTGTGTGGGAGTCCCACAGCTGGGCACTACTCCAGGTGAGGTCTCACCAGAGCAGAGAGGCATTTCCTTTGTTCTTCTCAGAAGCAGGAGCAGGTGGTTAAAAGGGACAAGGAATAGCATTTGAAACCTGCACTTTAGGGATTCCAGACTGAGCAGAGACTGGAATGAGCTTAACATGGAAACTGGGAATGCCCTTCCTGGAATTTTTAGGTGCAGTTAAGAGAAACATGCACCAGAGAGGTCTAAGAACATTTAGTGCTGGAAGTGGGAATGATTTTTTTGGCGACACACATAGAGGCTCTGCAAGTGTCTGAGAGTGATTGAGCTGACCAAGGAAGGACAGAGCACCACAGACCCCAAGTTCCAGTCTCCACTGGAACACCCAACAGTTTAAACCCAGCAAAGCATCAGAACCAGCTAGGAACACCTGGGCAATGCTTCTTAGAGTCACAGAATCAGGGAGGTTGGAAGAGAGCTCCAAGCTCAGCCAGCACAACCTAGCACCCAGCCCTGCCCAACCAACCACACCATGGCACTAAGTGCCCCAGCCAGGCTTGGCTGCAACACCTCCAGCCACAGCCACTCCACCACCTCCCTGGGCAGCCCATTCCAATGCCAATCACTCTCTCTGCCAGCAACTTCCTCCTAACATCCAGCCTAGACCTGCCCTGGCACAGCTTGAGACTCTGTCCCCTTCTGCTGCTGCTGGCTGCCTGGCAGCAGAGCCCAACCCCACCTGGCTACAGCCTCCCTGCAGGCAGCTGCAGGCAGCAATGAGCTCTGCCCTGAGCCTCCTCTGCTGCAGGCTGCACCCCCCCAGCTCCCTCAGCCTCTCCTCACAGGGCTGTGCTCCAGGCCCCTCCCCAGCCTTGCTGCCCTTCTCCAAACACCTTCCAGCACCTCAACAGCTCTCTGCAATGGAGGAGCCCAGAACTGGACACAGCACTCCAGGGGCGGCCTGAGCAGTGCTGAGCACAGGGGCACAAGAACCTCCCTTGTGCTGCTGCCCACACTGCTCCTGAGCCAGCCCAGGATGCCATTGGCTCTGCTGCCCACCTGGGCACTGCTGCCTCCTCTGCAGCCTATTCTCTCAGTACCCCCAGGTCCCTTTCCTCCTGGCTGTTCCCAGCCACTCTGTCCCCAGCCTGTAGCTCTGCATGGGGTTGTTGTGGCCAAAGTGCAGAACCTGCCCTTGGCCTTGTTCAGTCTCATCCCCTTGGCCTCTGCCCACCCATGCAGCCTGGCCAGGTCCCTCTGCAGGGCTCTGCTACCCTCCACCAGTTCCACACTGCTCCTAGCTTGGTGCCATCTGCAAACTTACTGATGCTGGACTCAATCCCCTGCTCCAGATCATCCATAAAGATACTGACCAGGACTGGGCCCAGCACTGATCCCTGGGGAACAGCACTGGTGCCAGCTGCCAGCTGGCTGTGGCACCATTCACCACCACTCTCTGGGCTCTGCCATCCAGCCAGTTACTGACCCAGCACAGAGTGAATCTGTCCAAGCCATGAGCTGCCAGCTTGGCCAGGAGCTTCTTGTGGCAGACAGTGTCAAAGCTTTGCTGCAGTCCAGGCAGACTCCATCCACAGCCTGCCCCACACTCACCAGGCAGGAACCTGAGCATAAAAGGAGCTCAGGTTGGTGAGGCAGGACCTGCCCTTCCTAAACCCCTGCTGGCTGGGCCTGATCCCTTGGCCATGCTGTAGGTGCTGTGTGATGGCACTCAGGATGCCCTGTTCCATGCCCTTGCCTGGCACTGAGGTCTTCACATCACAACGACTACTTCCCAAGGCTGAAGGTTTGGGGGTACTCAGTTTTGCCAAGGTGGGACTCTGGGAGCAGCATGGAATTGCTGGGCAGAATCCAGAGCCTTTGTCCCACTCTCCCTGGGGAGCAGGTTGGTGACCTAGGCTGGGACACTTGTGTGTGGTTCTATCAAGCTGCATGGTTTGAGCTGATTAACATCAAGGGGTTGGAATCTGATTGGGTTGGGAGGGGTTTTTTTAACCTGAATTTTTCACACCACTCAGTTTTGGGCCCCTCACTACAAGAAGGACACTGAAGTGCTGGGACTTGGCCACCAGAGGTGAAGTCTTGTGGGGAACAGCTGAGGGACCTGGAATTGCTTAGTCTTCAGAGGAAGCTAAGGGAAGACCTCGCTGCCTTCTACAACTCCCTGAGAGGAGGCTGGAGCCAGGTGGGGGTTGGGCTCTTCTCACATGCAACAAGTGACAGAACAAGAGCAAACAGCCTCAAGTTGTGCCAGGGGAGGGTCAGGTTGGATATTAGGAACAATTTCTTCCCAGCAAGGGCTCTCAGGCAGTGTCTCAGGCTGCCCAGGGAGGTGGTGGAGTCCCCATCCCTGGGGGGGTTTTGGAGCCACATGGACATGGTGCTGAGGTTAGTGGCAGTGGCTCAGCAGCAGTGGTGGTGAGCTCTGGGGGAGTGCTTGGACTGGATGGCCTCAGAGGTCTCTTCCAGCCTCAGCAGTTCCAGGGTTCTAAGGTTCTACACTAAGTTGAATGTGAGCCAGCAGTGTGCCCAGGTGGCCAAGAGAGCCAGGGGCATCCTGGCCTGCATCAGGAATGGTGTGGCCAGCAGGAGCAGGGAGGTCATTCTGCCCCTGTACTCTGCACTGGTTAGACCACACCTTGAGTGCTGTGTTCAGTTCTGGGCCCCCCAGTTTAGGAGGGACACTGAGATGCTTGAGCGTGTCCAGAGAAGGGCAACGAGGCTGGGGAGAGGCCTTGAGCACAGCCCTACGAGGAGAGGCTGAGGGAGCTGGGATTGGTTAGCCTGGAGAAGAGGAGGCTCAGGGGAGACCTCATTGCTGTCTACAGCTACCTGAGGGGTGGTTGTGGCCAGGAGGAGGTTGCTCTCTTCTCTCAGGTGGCCAGCACCAGAACAAGAGGACACAGCCTCAGGCTGTGCCAGGGGAGATTTAGGCTGGAGGTGAGGAGAAAGTTCTTCCCTGAGAGAGTCATTGGACACTGGAATGGGCTGCCCAGGGAGGTGGTGGAGTCGCCGTCCCTGGAGCTGTTCAAGGCAGGACTGGACGTGGCACTTGGTGCCATGGTCTGGCCTTGAGCTCTGTGCTAAAGGGTTGGACTTGATGATCTGTGAGGTCTCTTCCAACCCTGATGATACTGTGGAGTTTGGTCACAGTGATTACACTAGAGAGGCTTTCTTGTGGCACCTGCTGTCACCAGTGGGCATGCCCTGAACCAGGAAGCCAGCTGCCCAGTAACTGTCTCACTGCCAGCTATCCACCCCAGTCTCTCCACTGATAATGCTCAGCTCTCCTCTTCCAACTCCTTCTTCCTTACATGCTCTGCAAAGAGGCTGCCTGCACTGAAGCTGGGCTGTGGTCCTGAACAACTGCTAGGTGGGTAGAAAGCCAACTGAGACTGGATCAAAACAGCACTATGAGGGAAATTCCTCTGCTAAACCAAATCCAAACTGTTACAAAGAAATGCTAGGCACAGCTTGGCTTTGCCAGTGTTTTGAAGGGCTCAGTGCTGCCAGCTCACTTCATCTGGGTATAGGAATTTTAACACAGCCTATGTGATTTTAGCTCCAGCTGCCTCCTGCTTCGGGGCCAAAATCAATCACAGCCCCTCCCTGCCTCCACGGTGAGGGCAGCTGGATCTTTATCTCATTGTCACACATCTGGATAACATGTGGGCATGGAATTGTTTTCTCCAAGCTGAATTAGCTGCACACTCACCCTTGATGTGATTGCTGGAGTAAGGGTTTTACTCACAGGCTGGTGAAAAGGGATTGAAAGGAAAGCTGCTGGGGGAGAGGAATCTCAACCCATCTCACTCCTAACAGTTTGATGCCAGTGCTAGCAATAGATGCCCAGAGCCTGGAGAGGCATCACAGTGCAGCACCTGAAGGGCAGCAGAGAGGAGTTCCAGCCAGCCCCATGCCAGCTTCAGCAGGGCAGCAGAGAGGAGCTCCAGCCAGCCCCATGCCAGCTTCAGCAGGGCAGCAGAGAGGAGCTCCAGCCAGCCCCATGCCAGCTTCAGCAGGGCAGCAGAGAGGAGCTCCAGCCACCCCCATGTCAACTTCAGCAGGGCAGCAGAGAGGAGCTCCAGCCAGCCCCATGTCAGCTTTAGCAGGGCAGCAGAGAGGAGCTCCAGCTACCCCCATGCCAGCTTCAGCAGGGCAGCAGAGAGGAGCTCCAGCCACCCCCATGTCAGCTTCAGCAGGGCAGCAGAGAGGAGCTCCAGCCACCCCCATGTCAGCTTCAGCAGGGCAGCAGAGAGGAGCTCCAGCCAGCCCCATGTCAGCTTCAGCAGGGCAGCAGAGAGGAGCTCCAGCCAGCCCCATGCCAGCTTCAGCAGGGCAGCAGAGAGGAGCTCCAGCCAGCCCCATGTCAGCTTCAGCAGGGCAGCAGAGAGGAGCTCCAGCCAGCCCCATGCCAGCTTCAGCAGGGCAGCAGAGAGGAGCTCCAGCCAGCCCCATGCCAGCTTCAGCAGGGCAGCAGAGAGAAGCTCCAGCCAGCCCCATGTCAGCTTCAGCAGGGCAGCAGAGAGGAGCTCCAGCCAGCCCCATGTCAGCTTCAGCAGGGCAGCAGAGAGGAGCTCCAGCCAGCCCCATGCCAGCTTCAGCAGGGCAGCAGAGAGGAGCTCCAGCCAGCCCCATGTCAGCTTCAGCAGGATCTCACATGACTCTGTGCAGCACGGGGAACATAAGAAGCAGCTAAGAGAACAAACTCAGAGCAGCTAAGAGAGGTGCATGCCTCCAGGCTGGGATCTTGCCGACCTCAGAGATGTGGTGGGATGGCTCCCATGACTAGAATGTTGGAGTGGAAGGATGCAAGCTCTTTAGAAAGGACAGGCAGGGTCTCCTTTGGAGACCTGCTCCAACTGTTCCGTGTCCTTCTTGTGCTGGGGACACTAGAACCAGACACAGTGCTGCAGGTGGGGTCTCAGCAGAGCAGAGCAGAGCAGAGCAGAGCAGAGGCTCAGAATCCCCTCCCCCAGTGATTTGGTCAAACTGAAGCATGTCAAAGCCCTGTGCACCATCAGTTCAGACTAAGAAACCAGGCTGAGTGGCAGGAGCTGGCACAGTCAGTGTGTTTAGCAGAGATAGTGCTGGGCCCCATCCTCTTTAACACCTTCACAGATGATCTGGATGAGGGCATGGAGTCAGTCATCGGCAAGTGTGCAGATGACACTAAGCTGGGGGCAGATGTGGCTGGGTTGGAGGGCAGAAGGGCTCTGCAGCAGGACCTTGACCACCTGGACAGATGGGCAGAGGCCAAGGGGATGGGGTTCAATAGCTCCAAGTGCAGAGTGCTGCACTTTGGCCACAACAACCCCATGCAGAGATACAGGCTGGGGTCGGAGTGGCTGAGAGCAGCCAGACAGAGAGGGATCTGGGGGTGCTGATTGATACCCACCTGAACATGAGCCAGCAGTGTGCCCAGGTGGCCAAGAGAGCCAGTGGCATCCTGGCCTGCATCAGGAATGGTGTGGCCAGCAGGAGCAGGGAGGTCATTCTGCCCCTCTACTCTGCACTGCTTAGACCACACCTTGAGTGCTGTGTGCAGTTCTGGGCCCCCCAGTTTAGGAGGGACATTGAGATGCTTGAGCGTGTCCAGAGAAGGGCAACGAGGCTGGGGAGAGGCCTTGAGCACAGCCCTACGAGGAGAGGCTGAGGGAGCTGGGATTGGTTAGCCTGGAGAAGAGGAGGCTCAGGGCAGACCTTATTGCTGTCTGCAACTACCTGAGGGGAGGTTGTGGCCAGGAGGAGGTTGCTCTCTTCTCTCAGGTGGCCAGCACCAGAACAAGAGGACACAGCCTCAGGCTGTGCCAGGGGAGATTTAGGCTGGAGGTGAGGAGAAAGTTCTTCCCTGAGAGAGTCATTGGACACTGGAATGGGCTGCCCGGGGAGGTGGTGGAGTCGTCGTCCCTGGAGCTGTTCAAGGCAGGACTGGACGTGGCACTTGGTGCCATGGTCTGGCCTTGAGCTCTGTGCTAAAGGGTTGGACTTGATGATCTGTGAGGTCTCTTCCAACCTTGGTGATACTGTGATGCTGTGACACAGCCCCAGGTCAGACAGCATCTCCACTATGGAGGACAGACTACTGCAAGCCACTATGAGACTCCTCTGCTGTTGACAGATGCCTGTTCTCTGCACAACTACACACCATAATGACTCCTGAGCTTCATCACTCTTGATGACTAAGTTATTCATGGCAAAGAGGAAGCTTCAGGAAGGTACAATCATTCTCCCCCATTGCCCTCTCACACAAACCCAGCTGTTAACAGCAGTATTTCATATTGCTCTAGCCTAATGCACAGAGAACAGCCAAGCAAACAGAAAGCAGCAGAGCTTTGCCCTTCCTCCCCACAACTACCCCTACACCTAATCACAAAATGGAATGTGGCATGGCCCTGGCAGGGCCCTGAGCTGTTCCACACCCAGCCTCGTGTCCAGGGAACTCAGTCACTGCACCCCTCAGATGCACTAAAGCCTATTTCAGCAGATTCCAGCAGCGAGTCAGAACACCCTGGGAAAGACCAAGGGCAGAGACAGAGATCTGCCTGCAGAAAGGGAGCTCGAGCAGGTGATTCCATTGGCCTCCCGAGGCCTGACACTTCACAACAGATGAAAGATTTCTAAGGACTACTGTGGAATTTCAGGGCCATTAAAGCAGCTGCTATTGCCCTCTGGAGAAGCTGACATCCCAGTAAATGCACTGGAAGAGAGGAGTAGAACATTATAGTTCCCCAGCCCTTTAAGCCAGCCCTGCTGCTAAGAGCAGCCTTGCTCTCCTCGCCAGCTGTTCTTGCTCACATCTGCACCAGCCTCATGTACCAGGACCAACATTTGTGAGGTGATGTGGATGTGATCCAGATTAAAGAGGCATTCTGCTCCATTGGGCTGCTGCTCAGGTTCACTCTGCAGTCTCATGAAAGCTGGTGGCAGCTGAAGCAAGGGGTAGGAAACACACCGGGGGCAGGTGGGATGATGTCTGTCAGCAAGGTGCTGGCTCTGCAGCCTCTGGGGACACTGGCACGTGAGGCTCTGCCATGCTTTGGTGGTGCCACCACAGTGCAATCACAGAGCCACAGAAAGTACCTGGTTGGAAGAGACCTCTAGGATCATGAGTCCAACCTAGCCCATCTAACTAACTAACTGTGGCCCTCTCCTGCTGCTCTGAGCAGTCCTGGAGGGGCTGAGCAACAGTGTGGGTCTGGTCAGGGTGGGGAGACAGAATCACAGAAACACTCAGCTTGGCAAAGCCCCTCAGGATCCCCAAGGACAACCACCCTGCTCTACAGCGTTCACCCTAAGCCACAGCCCCAAGCACCACGTCCCAAGGGCTTTTAAACACCTCCAGGGTTGGTGACTGCGCCACCTCCCTGGGCAGCCTGTGCCAGTGCCTGACCACTCTTGCTGGGAATAAAAGTTTCCTAATATCCAGTCTAAACCTCCCCAGTCACAGCTTGAGGCCATTCCCTCTTGTTCTGTCACTAATTACCTGTGAGAAGAGACCAGCACCAACCTCTGCACAGCCTCCTCTCAGGCAGAACCACAGAAACACAGAATTAACCAGACTGGAAAAGACCTCCAGGATCATCGAGTCCAACCTAGCAACTAACCCCCTCTGATGAACTAACCCCTGGCACCAAGTGCCTCCTGCAGCCTCCTCTTCAGCACCTCCAGCCACGGCCACTCCACCACCTCCCTGGGCAGCCCATTCCAATGCCAATCACTCTCTCTGCCAGCAACTTCCTAACAACATCCAGCCTAGACCTGCCCTGGCACAGCTTGAGCCTCTGTCCCCTTCTTCTGGTGCTGGCTGCCTGGCAGCAGAGCCCAACCCCACCTGGCTACAGCCTCCCTGCAGGCAGCTGCAGGCAGCAATGAGCTCTGCCCTGAGCCTCCTCTGCTGCAGGCTGCACCCCCCCAGCTCCCTCAGCCTCTCCTCACAGGGCTCTGCTCCAGGCCCCTCCCCAGCCTTGCTGCCCTGCTCCAAACACCTTCCAGCACCTCAACAGCTCTCTGCAATGGAGGAGCCCAGAACTGGACACAGCACTGCAGGGGTGGCCTGAGCAGTGCTGAGCACAGGGGCAGAAGAAGCTCCCTTGTCCTGCTGCCCACACTGCTCCTGAGCCAGCCCAGGATGCCACTGGCTCTGCTGCCCACCTGGGCACTGCAAACTCACCTTCACTCAGCTGGCCACCAGCACCCTGCGCATGCTCACACAGCTGCTGCCTTCTGTTGGGGCGGGCAGAGGCCACATCGAACTCAAGCAGAGCAAGCCACAGCGGCTCTCACGCAGCCATGTTTCGCTGCCCAGCAGCAAGTCACAGCCACCACCGCTCTGCACCCCGAGCCTGCTGCCCAGCAGCAAGTCACAGCCACCACCGCTCTGCACCCCGAGCCTGCTGCCCAGCAGCAAGTCACAGCCTCCACCGCTCTGCACCCCGAGCCTGCTGCCCAGCAGCAAGTCACAGCCACCACCGCTCTGCACCCCGAGCCTGCTGCCCAGCAGCAAGTCACAGCCACCACCGCTCTGCACCCCGAGCCTGCTGCCCAGCAGCAAGTCACAGCCACCACCGCTCTGCACCCCGAGCCTGCTGCCCAGCAGCAGATCACAGGCACCACCGCTCTGCACCCCGAGCCTGCTGCCCAGCACCAAGTCACAGCCACCACCGCTCTGCACCCCGAGCCTGCTGCCCAGCAGCAAGTCACAGCCTCCACCGCTCTGCACCCCGAGCCTGCTGCCCAGCAGCAAGTCACAGCCTCCACCGCTCTGCACCCCGAGCCTGCTGCCCAGCAGCAGATCACAGCCACCACCGCTCTGCACCCCGAGCCTGCTGCCCAGCAGCAGATCACAGCCACCACCGCTCTGCACCCCGAGCCTGCTGCCCAGCAGCAGATCACAGCCACCACCGCTCTGCACCCCGAGCCTGCTGCCCTGCAGCCGCAGCTCACAGCCGCCCCCGCGCAGCTCACCCGCGGACGGGGCTCAGCCCTGCGCCTCCGCTCCCCGCCCGAACCGAAGCCGCCGCAGCCCGAGGCCCAGCGCCTCGCGCCCTTTCCCGCCTCCCGGGGCGGCGCGTGCGCAGGCGGCGGGCGGAAGGGGCCGGGCCGGCGGAAGCGGCGCCGGGATCCATGGCGGCGCTGGGCCGAGCCGCGGTGAGTGGCGGCGGCCGCGGCCGCTTTCCGCGCCCCGTGGCGGCGCGGCCCGACCCCCCCCGAGGCCGCGGGCGGTTGGCGTGTGTTGGCCGGGCGCGTCCCCCGGGGTGTGCCAAGCCGCGGGGGTGCCTGCTGGGACGGCCGCGGCGCCTCCCGTGCCTCCCCCCGGCTGCGGTCCGTGCGGAGGAGCAGGTCGAGCTTCGCCTGCGGAGTCTGTGCTTATGTAAGGAGGACACAAGGCTCAGTGCCCCGCAGTGGGGCCTGAGGGCTCCTCCGTCCGCTGCTTGCCCTGCTGCTTTGGGCAGGGTCCCTGTGCCCTTCGGTGTGGGCAGAGCCGTTGCGGGCGCTCGGCGGCTCCCGGCTGCTGCGTCTGGGCGCTTCTCTTCTCGCTGCCGTGGGTCTGTAGAGCCTTGGCAGCGCAGTGCTGCGCTTTGCTGTGGTCTAGGAAGGGCAGGCTTGTGTCTGGGGCCGGTTCTGTCACAACGCAGCGAGGGCTGGCCGGGGACAGCTTGGCAGGAAGGGCGAAGGGCTTCAGTGCGAGGGCAGTGCCCATGTGCCAGACCCATCCGCTTCGCTCTCTGCGCTGCGAGCGCGGGGTGTGGTCCGTACCAGCCTGGGCAGCCCTGTCCTTGCAGCCCTGTCCTTGCAGCCCTGTCCTTGCAGCCCTGTCCTTGCAGCCCTGTCCTTGCAGCCCTCGTTCAGCCCTGTCCTTGCAGCCCTCTCCTTGCAGCCCTCGTAAGCCCTGTCCTTGCAGCCCTCTCCTTGTAGCCCTCGTTCAGCCCTGTCCTTGCAGCCCTCTCCTTGCAGCCCTGTCCTTGCAGCCCTCTCCTTGCAGCCCTCTCCTTGCAGCCCTCTCCTTGCAGCCCTCTCCTTGCAGCCCTCTCCTTGCAGCCCTCTCCTTGCAGCCCTCTCCTTGCAGCCCTCTCCTTGCAGCCCTCTCCTTGCAGCCCTCTCCTTGCAGCCCTCTCCTTGCAGCCCTCTCCTTGCAGCCCTCTCCTTGCAGCCCTCTCCTTGCAGCCCTCTCCTTGCAGCCCTCGTTCAGCCCTGTCCTTGCAGCCCTCGGGGTGAATGCAGCAGGAGCAGGGCAGTCCTTCTGCCCCAGTGCTCAGCACTGCTCAGGCCACACCTTGTGTCCAGTTCTGGGCCCCTCGATTCAAGAGAGCTGTTGAGGTGCTGGAAGGTGTTTGGAGAAGGGCAGCAAGGCTGGGGAGGGGCCTGGAGCACAGCCCTGTGAGGAGAGGCTGAGGGAGCTGGGGGGGTGCAGCCTGCAGCAGAGGAGGCTCAGGGCAGAGCTCATTGCTGCTTGCAGCTGCCTGCAGGGAGGCTGTAGCCAGGTGGGGTTGGGCTCTGCTGCCAGGCAGCCAGCAGCAGAAGAAGGGGACAGAGGCTCAAGCTGTGCCAGGGCAGGTCTAGGCTGGATGTTGTTAGGAAGTTGCTGTCAGAGAGAGTGATTGGCATTGGAATGGGCTGCCCAGGGAGGTGGTGGAGTGGCCGTGGCTGGAGGTGCTGAAGAGGAGGCTGGCTGGGGCACTGAGTGCCGTGGGTTAGTTAATTAGAAGGTGTTAGGTGCTAGGTTGGGCTGGCTGAGCTTGCAGGTCTCTTCCCATCTGGTTAATTCAGTGATTCTGCGAGTGTGAACCTGCCTGGCAGCAGTTGGAATGCAGTGACCGTAATTTCTGCTCCCTCCTCCCTTCTGCTCTTCCTCCATGCTCTCCTCTGAGCTGCTACCTGTCACTGCCTCCACCAGAACGTTCCTTGGCCTCTGTGCTTCAAAAGCTTGAGCAGCAGAACTGTGGCAACATAAAAGGTTTCCTGCAGTTTTAATGACTCCAAGAGGTAGTCACTAGCGAACAGGGAGGAGGAAGCCAGGCAAGGGGGAGCAGGGAGAGTGGCAGAGAAGCAGGGAGTCACCAGATGGGTCCAGCTGTCAGTGGAGCTGTACCTTCCAGGCTGCCCTTTGCAGTGTAGCTCTGCCTGGGGAAGGTGAAGGACTTTTGTCCTAGCTTGCCCTGTCCCTGAGCAACTCCTCTCCCAGCTGCTTCTGGAATTCCATGAGGGCAAAATAAGCTGATTTAGCATTTCAGCCTGGCCAGGGTGGTTGGTTGCCATTTTTGTGATCTCAGTTGCCTTACTTTGGAATTAGGGAAGCATCTAAGCTGTAGTAAGTGGTGAGAGCACATAGCTGGGAGGAAGGGGACTCCTAACAGCATCAGCATGGCCCAGCTCAAGTTCTTGAGTTACCTGGACAGGCTGCAGAGGTGGCACAAGCCAACCCCAGGAGGTTCAACAAGACCAAGGGCAAGGTACTGCAGCTGGGTGGAGGCAATGTGAAGCACAGATCCAGGCTGGGCAGTGCCAGGCTGGAGAGCAGCCCTGAGGAGAGGGACTTGGGGGTGCTGCTGGAGGAGAAGCTCAGCAGCAGCCAGCAGTGTGCACTTGCAGCCCAGAGAGCCAAGCAGAGCCTGGGCTGCAGCAGCAGCAGTGTGGCCAGCAGGGCCAGGGAGGGGATTCTCCCCCTCTGCTCTGCTCTGCAGAGAGCCCACCTGGAGTCCTGCATCCAGCTCTGGAGCCCCTGGGACAAGAGGGCTGTGGAGATGCTGGAGAGTGTCCAGAGCAGGGCCAGGAGGATGCTGAGAGGCTGCAGCAGCTCTGCTGTGAGCACAGCCTGAAAGAGTTGGGGCTGTGCAGGCTGGAGCAGAGGAGGCTCCCAGGGGACCTTCTTGTGGCCTGCCAGGGTCTGCAGGGGGCTCCAAAAAAGCTGGGGAGGGACTTTTGAGGCTGTGAGGGAGTGGCAGGAGTGGGAGGAATGGAGCAAAGCTGGAGGTGGGGAGAGTGAGGCTGGAGGTGAGGAGGAAGTTGTTGGTGATGAGAGTGGTGAGAGGCTGGAATGGGTTGCCCAGGGAGGTGGTTGAGGCCCTATGGCTGGAGGTGTTTGAGGCCAGGCTGGCTGAGGCTGTGTGCAGCCTGCTCTAGGGTAGGGTGTCCCTGGGCATGGCAGGGGGTTGGAACTGCCTGATCCTTGTGTTCCCTTCCAGCCCTGATTGATTCTGTGATTTTATTCTATGATGCTTCTGACCTTTGTCAGATGCTGGGGGGAGAAAGCCCAAGCAAAGTACTTTTTGCTTAGATTGTAATAGTTGCCTGATCATGTGAAAACAAATCTTCAAACTTCAGTGTCTCTACTGGAAATAAAAGAGGACATTGGTTTGGTTTTTGCCTTCTGTCTTCATGCCTTCTGAGGAGCTCAGGGTGTGGTAGGGTTGTGGTCAGTGTCCAAGCATTTCAGCTCTACTACTTAATCCTGCCAGTGCCACAGAGCTGTTCTTTGCCTAAGGAGATCTCCAGCAGTTTGTGTGCTGCCTGAGGCTTTGCCATGGTTGCCAGGAGGATTTAAAGACCCTGGTGGTATTGTGTCACCTGTACCTTGGGAAGGCAGCTGGCTGCAGGAGGTGCTCCTGCTGGCTGCAGCCTGGTCCTGACTGTACCCTCTGCCACTCTGTGCTTGGTACTGCTTTCTTGCAGCCCAAGGGAGAAGTAAGAGGTGGTGGAGTCACCATCCCTGGAGGTGCTGAAGCCAAGCCTGGCTGGGGCACTTAGTGCCATGGTCTGGTTGGTTGGTTGGGCAGGGCTGGGTGCTAGGTTGGGCTGGCTGAGCTTGGAGCTCTCTGCCAGCCTGCTTGATCCTGTGATTCTATGAAGTAGCACCTGGAGGTTGAGGGGAAGGTTATGTCCTGCAAAGGGAAGATTCCTTAGCTGCTGGAGGTGTTTCTCTTCTGCTGGTGCCTTTTTCTTCATTACTTGATTTGTTGCACTGTATGTTACCTGGTAAGTGTGCCTGTGCTTATTTTAGCTTTACATATCTCTCTGTCCAGTTGGGTTTGCCTTTTTTGTTCTGGGGGGTGGTGGTGGTGGTTTTGAATGGTTTAGGTTGGAAGGGACCTGAAAGCTCAGCCAGTTCCAACCTCCCACCATAGGCAGGGAGACCTCCTACTAGAACAGGTCTCTCAAGGGCTCATCCATCTCCAGGGAGGGAGCATCAACAATGCATCTGGGCACTGTTGTATAGATGACTAAAACTTGTGGCAGCAGAATGCTGCAGCTGTTTGGAAGAACTTGGGTCCTTTTCTTCATTGCTGGTCCTTTTCTGTTTCAGAGCTGCCAGACTGGAGTGACTCAATGGATAACAGCATGCAGTGGATTATTGCAGGCAGCCACAGTCCAAGGCCAGTGCAGAAGGATGCTGCATGGTGTTTTTCAGGTAGGATAGCAGAATGTGTTCAAGTGCATAACCTAGTAAGGAAATGTCATAGTTCTTAAATAAAAAGGCTTCCAGAAGTGATCTCAGGGTGTCAGGGGCTGGAAGGGACCTCTGGAGATCTGCCAGTCCAACATCTGCCAGAGCAGCAGCAGAGAATCCAGCACAGGTGGCACAGAAACACATCCAGACAGGGCTGGGAAGGCTCCAGAGGAGGAGACTCCACAGCCTCTCTGGGCAGCCTGTGCCAGGGCTCTGGGACCCTTCCAGCCAAGAAGTTCTTCCCCATGCTGAGCTGCAACCTCCTGTGCTGCAGTTTCCATCCATTGCCTTTGCACATCCCAAGCACCAATCCAGGCTGGGCAGTGCCAGGCTGGAGAGCAGCCCTGAGGAGAGGGACTTGGGGGTGCTGCTGGAGGAGAAGCTTCACAGGAGCCAGCAGTGTGCACTTGCAGCCCAGAAAGCCAAGCAGAGCCTGGGCTGCAGCAGCAGAAGTGTGGCCAGCAGGGCCAGGGAGGGGATTCTCCTCCTCTGCTCTGCTCTACTCTGCTGAGAGCCCACCTGGAGTCCTGCATCCAGCTCTGGAGCCCCTGGGACAAGAGGGCTGTGGAGATGCTGGAGAGTGTCCAGAGCAGGGCCAGGAGGATGCTGAGAGGCTGCAGCAGCTCTGCTGTGAGCACAGCCTGAAAGAGTTGGGGCTGTGCAGGCTGGAGCAGAGGAGACTCTCAGGTGACCTTCTTGTGGCCTGCCAGGATCTGAAGGGGGCTCCAAAAAAGCTGGGGAGGGACTTTTGAGGCTGTGAGGGAGTGGCAGGAGTGGGGGGAATGGAGCAAAGGTGGAGGTGGGGAGAGTGAGGCTGGAGGTGAGGAGGAAGTTGTTGAGCAGGAGAGTGGTGAGAGGCTGGAATGGGTTGCCCAGGGAGGTGGTTGAGGCCCCATGGCTGGAGGTGTTTGAGGCCAGGCTGGCTGAGGCTGTGTGCAGCCTGCTCTAGGGTAGGGTGTCCCTGGGCATGGCAGAGGGTTGGGACTGGCTGCTCCTTGTGCTCCCTTCCAACCCTAACTGGTTCTGTGATTCCTATGGCAGGGCACAAGTGAGCAGAGGCTGTCCCTGTGCCTCCCTTCCTGACCCCCAGCCCTCAGCTGTCTACAGACACTGCTCAGGTCCCCTCTCAGTCTTCTCCTCTGCAGACTCTCAGCCCTAGGGCTCTCAGCCTCTCCTCCTCAGATTTGGAACAGCTTTAGAGGCTGTCTCTTGGTGTTTCCTTCCTCCATAGGCTGAAACAAGAGGAGGTTAAACCTCTTTTGCCCTCTTGTACATTACAACTTGTGTCACAGAGGCATGACCTGATAACAACCTTCCAGTACCTGAAGGGGCTGCAAGCAGGCTGCAGAGAGGCTGTGCCCAAAGGGCTGCAGGGACAGGACGAGGGCAATGGCTGCAAAGCAGAGCAGAGCAGATGGAGATTGGATGTGAGGAACAAGTTCTGCTCCAGGAGGCTGCTGCAACAGGTTGCTGAAAGAGGTGGCTGAGGCCCCATGCCTGGAGATACTGAAGCTGAGGCTGGGCAGGGCTGTGGGCAACCTGCTCTAGTGGAGGATGTCCCTGCTGAGTGCAGAGGCTTGGACTGGCTGAGCTCTGGAGGTCCCTTCCAACCCAAACCATTCTATGATTCTTGCTCCCCACTGCAGTGGGCAAAGTGTCACCATCCCAGGGTGCAGAGCCTGCTCCTGGATCCCTGCCACCCCAGGGAGTGCTGCAGTGCAGGCAGCTTCTAAGTGACCAAGCAGTGCTGGGCTCTACCAGCCCTAATTGTTGCCCTGTCCATGCAGAGGGGGTTGGCTTGGATGAGCTTGGGAGATCCCTTCCAACGCAGACCATGTGTGAATGTGTGAGAATCAGAGGCTCACCTGTAGGACCTTTGGCTTTTTTCAGATAGGACCTTTCAGTCCTGGGAGCATTCCCTGTGCTTGTGACACAATCACACTCTTAAAGCACCAGTCCCAATGTGAGGCTGGGAGTAGAGAGGGACAAGAGGAGCTGGGAAGTTGGTTGGTTGGTATGAAGCTGGGCATTGTCTGGGCCAGCAGCAGGTCCTGACACTTCTGGGGATGACTGCTCTGAACAAACCTCTCTATTTATTCTCTCTGAGGCTGTAGCCAGGTGGGGTTGGGCTCTGCTGCCAGGCAGCAACAGAACAAGGGGACACAGCCTCAAGCTGTGCCAGGGCAGGTCTAGGCTGGATGTGAGGAGGAAGTTGTTGTCAGAGAGAGTGATTGGCACTGGAATGGGCTGCCCAGGGAGGTGGTGGAGTGGCCATGGCTGGAGGTGTTGCAGCCAAGCCTGGCTGGGGCACTTAGTGCCATGGTCTGGTTGGTTGGGCAGTGCTGGGGGATAGGTTGGGCTGGCTGAGCTTGGAGCTCTCTTCCAGCCTGCTTCATTCTATGATTCTATTCACAACCACCTTCCTGCTAACCTGGCTGTGTAAGAGTGCAGCTTCCTGCCTGGGGATTCCACTTGCTGCTGCTTGGTAGCTTTCTTTACTGTGCAGTAGCTCTGTACTACAAATCACTGAGTTATAGCTCATAGACTGCACAGCGTTGGCAGGGATCTCTGGAGATCATCCAGTCCAAGCCCCCTGCAGTCAGCAGGGACATCCTAAACTAGATCAGGTTGTGCAGAGCCCAAATAAGTCTTGCCTTGTATATCTCCAGGTATGTGAGCTCCACCACCTCCTTGAGCAACCTGTTGCAGTGTTCCACCACTCTCATAGTAGAGAACATCTTCCTGATGTCCCATCTAAATCTACCCTCTCTAGTTTGAAACCATTGCCCCTCACATCCAATTGCTACAGGCCTTTGTTAATAGTCCCTCCTCAGCTTTCCTCTAGGCCCCCTTCAAGAAGACTGCTCTAAGGTCTCCCTGGAAGCTTCTCTTTTTCATGCTGAGCAGCCCAAATTCTCACCCTGTCTTCACAGGAGAGGTGCTCTGAACTTACAGAGGGTGTAGTGGTAGCTTTCACCCTGCCATTCTTTACTTCAGTCAAGAGAACTGAATGGATTATGAAGTTGTGGATGAGAACAGCATAAACTCTGCTGCTTTGCAAGGCCAAGAAAAGGAATGGTTCTCTATTAAGGAATTAATGCATAGAAATAGTGTGTGAGGAATTCAAAGCAGTGGGTTTTGAGAGTGGAGTGCCCTGCCAGACCATTCCATCCTTTATAGATCACTGGCAGGTGTATGGGGTGCAGCATTCAGCATCCAGTTCAGTTCTGTGCTCCCCAGGCCAGGAGGGACAGAGATCTGCTGGAGAGAGTCCAAGGATGCCGCAGGGACTGCAGCACTGCCTGAGGAGGAGAGGCTGAGAGCCCTGGGGCTGAGAGTCTGCAGAGGAGAGGCTGAGAGGGGACCTGAGCAATGTCTGTAGGTAGCTGAGGGCTGGGGGGCAGGAAGGGAGGCACAGGGACAGCCTCTGCTCACCTGTGCCCTGCCACAGGACAAGGGCAAGGGAGGGAAACTGCAGCACAGGAGGTTGCAGCTCAGCATGGGGAAGAACTTCTTGGCTGGAAGGGTCCCAGAGCCCTGGCACAGGCTGCCCAGAGAGGTTGTGGAGTCTCCTCCTCTGGAGCCTTCCCAGCCCTGTCTGGATGTGTTCCTGTGCCACCTGTGCTGGATTCTCTGCTGCTGCTCTGGCAGGGGCTGGGCTGGCAGATCTCCAGAGGCCCCTCCTAGCCCCTGACATCCTGGGATCTGTGACAACCGTGCTGGGAGGCAGGGAGATAATGAGGGAGACCTCCAGGGAGGCTTCATCCCTGGAGGTCTTCAAGGCCAGGCTGGATGTGGCTGTGAGGAACTTGATTTGCTGCGAGGTGTCCCTGGGCTGGAGCTGGCTGATCCTTGAGGTCCCTTCCAGCCCTGACAATTCTGTGATTCTATGATTCTCAGCTGTTTGTAACAGCTGTGCTAAGAGGTGAGAGATGTTTATGACAGAAAGCTTCTCAGGGTTAGATTTCACTGGAATTGACTTGGAAGCAAACTAAGGGGAACTGGGGAAGAGTGAAGCCTTCCCTAGTCGATGGTCATGCAATGATTTTCTCTCCTCCTTTTGCCTAGGCACACAATGCCAGCAAGGTCAGACCACCAAAAGCCTGTGGGGGGTTGATCCAAGCCAATGGAGCCATTGCACAGCCAAACAGATCCTTCTACACAACAAATAAGGTCAGCAGAACGATGCTTTTGTTGTGCTGTGAACGACGCAGGTACAGGTAACAAAAGACTCCGCAGAGCAGGCAGGAGGTGACAGAATTTTGTATCAGCTGTTTGAGTAGATGTGAACAAAGGCCCCAATCGTTTGAGAAGTGCTCTGTGTCGCTGCAGAAAATGAGGTCAGACAAGGAAGTCAGAACGGGAAGGTGCAGCTGCAGTTTGGTGCTCTGGAGTGGAGGTTCCAATCCCAGACTGCCAGGCTGGAAGGGACCCCAGGGATCAGCTGCCCCAAGCTCTCCAGGTGCCAGCAGAGCTGCCAGGAGCTGCCCCAGCACCCTGCCAAGCTGAGCCTCCCAACTGCCCAGTGCAGGGCATGGCACTGCTGCCCCTGGCAGGAGATCCCAGTGCCTGCCTGTGCTGATGGGAAACATTTCCTGCTGCAGTGCAATGGGAATGTCCCCAGCAGCAGCTTGTCCCCAGCAGCCCTTGTCCTTCCCATGGCACTGCTTGTCCTAAGGGAGTCTCCATCCTGCTGGGAGCCTTCCTGCATGGCCTGGTCCATGGTGCTAAGGTCTGCCCTGAGCCTTCTCTTCTCCAGGCTGCCCAGCCCCAGCTCTCTCAGCCTCTCCTCCCATGGCAGAGGGCTGCCTGTGCTCTGAGCACTCTCCTGGCCCTTCTCTGGACATTTTCCAGCCTGCCCACATCTTTTTTGTCCAGTAGGGCTCAAAGTCCAGGGTGATGAGAGCCTGGCACAGGTTGCCCAGGGAGGTTGTGGAGCACAGAATCACAGAGCTGGGCACAGAGGAGCCAGATGAGGTTCCCCAAGGACAAGAGCAGAGTCCTGCCCCTGGGGAGGGATAACAAAGTGCAGCAGCCCAGGCTGGGAGGTGACTGCTGGAGAGCAGCCCCAAGGAGAGGGCCCTGGGGGTGCTGGTGGCTAACAGTTGCCCATGGCACAGCAATGTGCCCTGGGGGCCAAGAGGCCAATGGGATCCTGGGGTGCATTAGGAGGATGTGTCCAGCAGAGCCAGGGAGGTTCTCCTGCCCCTCTGCTCTGCCCTGCTGAGACCTCATCTTGAGCACTGCCTTCAGGTTTGGGCTCCCCAGTTGCAGAGGGACAGGGACCTGCTGGAGAGGGTCCAGTGGAGGGCTGTGAGGATGATGAGGGGACAGGAGGGCTTCCTTATGAGGAGAGGCTGAGGGCCCTGGGGCTGCTTAGTCTGGAGAAGAGAAGACTGAGAGGGGATTGGATCAATGTTTCTAAGTGTCTGAGGGCTGCCAGGAGGGAGGGACAGGCTCTGCTCACTGCTCCCTGGGGTAGGACAAGCAGCAATGGATGGAAGCTGCAGCACAGGAGGTTGCAGCTCAACACAAGGGGAAACTTCTTGGCTGGAAGGGTCCCAGAGCCCTGGCACAGGCTGCCCAGAGAGGCTGTGGAGTCTCCCGTGGAGCCTTTCCAGCCCTGTCTGGATGTGTTCCTGTGTGAGCTGTGTTAGATAGGATTGTCAAAGATCCCATTCTGTGCTTCACGACCTCCCTGGAGGTGTTCAGGGCCAGGCTGGATGAGGCCTTGGGCAACCTGTTCTCATGGGAGGTGTCCCTGCCAATGTCAGGGGGTTGGAACTGGCTGAGCTTTGAGCTCCCTGCCAACCTAAACCATTCTGTGATTCTGTGGAGAGTGGGAGCCATAACTTGGAGAGCTGATTTGTGTACAGGGTGTTGGAGTAAAAGCAGTTTACATCCAGAAACAAAGATCTGGCACACAGGATAGGGTCAGGTTTTGCAGAGAAGAACTACAAGAAGGGTCCTAAGAGAAGGGCCATGAGGATGAGCTGGGGGCTGGAGCTGCTCTGCTGTGGGGACAGGCTGAGACAGTTGGGGTTGTTCAGTCTGGAGAAGAGAAGGCTCCAAGGAGACCTTATTGTGGCCTTGCAGTGTCTGATGGGGGCTACAGGAAAGCTGGGGAGGGACTTTTTGAGGTGTCAGGCAGTGATAGGAGTGGGGGGAATGGGTCCAAGCTAGAGGAGGGCAAATTGAGATTAGACCTTAGGAAGAAGTTGATCAGCATGAGGATGGTGAGAGCCTGGCACAGGTTGCCCAGGGAGGTGGTGGAAGCCTCATCCCTGGAGGTGTTTAAGGCCAGGCTGGATGTGGCTGTGGGCAGCCTGATGTAGAATGAGGTGTCCCTGCCCGTGGCAGGGGGTTGGAGCTGGATGATCCTTGAGGTCCCTTCCAGCCCTGCCAGTTCTGTGACTCTCTAAATGTGGTTTTGTTTTGCTGCAAACAAACCTCCTGAAATCCTCTGCTGGAACCTGTAGCTTTTGTGAGTGGAGAGATTTGTCATTGCCTTGCTGAGAGTGACAGATGTGACATTGCCATTCCACAGCATCCTTCTGCAAAGGATTCCTTGCAGCCATCAGAGGAGAAAGTGAGTGCTTTCACCAGGATCATAGAAGCCCTGGGTTTCACAGGCCCCCTGAAGTACAGCAGATGGGTAAGGCATTCATCTCCTCTTTCTTTTGGTCATTTGATCCTTTCAGAGGTCTAAAATGCAAATAAAAAACTCCACTGCTTTCTTGCCCTGTGACAAAATGAGAGCTCAGTGGAACACTTCTGTTTCTTACCCATCCACATTCCTGGTTTGTGATGTAAGGAATAATAATCCAGCTTCAGCCCCCCTTGATCTGTGCATTGCCATGATTGACACAGAGAGGAATAATGTGCTTGGCTTCTGGAGCCTGGAGCCTGCTTGAGTTTCTTCAGATGGTAGACCCCAAATACTGCCTCCAGCTCTGCTGTCCTCATCATCAGAAGGTCACAGAGCTGTGGGAGTGGGTCCAGAGGAGGCCACAAAGGTGATCCAAGGGCTGCAGCACCTCTGCTACGAGGACAGGTTGAGGGTGCTGGGAGTGTTCAGCCTGGAGAAGAGAGTCACAGCACACATCCTGTTGGCAGAGCTCTCCAGGCTCATCCAGTCCAACCCTTGAGCCAGCACTGCAGGCTCAGCACCAAACCATGGCCCTAAGCACCAGGGCCACAGCTGCTGGAGCACCCCCAGGGATGGGCACTGCAGCACTGCCCTGGGCAGACCACTCCAAGCTCTGAGAAGCCTTCCAGGGCACAAATAGTTCCTGAGCTCCAGCCTGAGCCTCCCCTGGGGCAGCCTGGAACCATTCCCTCTGCTCCTGGCCCTTGGCACCAAGCAGCAGAGGCTGCCCCCTGCTCACTGCCCCCTCCCTGCAGGCAGCTGCAGAGAGCAATGAGCTCTGCCCTCAGGCTGCTCTGCTCCACCTGCACACCCCCAGCTCCCTCAGCCCCTCCTCACCCCCAGCTGCTCCAGGCCTTTCAGCCCCCGGGGGGGTTGTTAGCACTGCTCCCAGTTTGATGCCATCAGCAGACTTGCTGGCAGTGCTCTCTGTGCCTGCATCCAGGCTGCTGCTGAATATGCTGAGTAGTGATCTGTGTTAGAAAGCGTTGTCAAAGGTCACCTTCTGGTGAGTAGTCCTGGTCCCAGTACTGACCCCTGGGGGACCCCACTGGACAGAGGCCTTTCTCTGGGCCTCCCTCAGCACTCTGTGACAGGAGAGTCTCCCAGACAGACAGCAGGGAGAGCAGTGATTGCTGTTTGAGTCACTGCTCACTGCCAGCTGCCTAGGGCAGGGTCACAAAGAGCTCTTCCCTTTCTCCCAGAGCAGTTGTTAGCATTGACTGAGGGAGAGCAGTTCTGCAAGAGCCTCTCCAGTCCTTCTGCAGAAGGAAGAAGAGAGGTGAAATGAATCATTTCTTTGCTCTGAACAGAGAATAGAGGCAGCTTGAAGGAAGAGCTGAACCCAGCTGTGCAGGAGTTAAAAGCTTTCAGATGCTTTGAACACCTGCGTGGTGGAATGGAACTTAGGAAGAGGTTCTTCAGTAGGAGAGTGGTGAGGCTCTGGCACAGGCTGCCCAGGGAGGCTGTGGGTGCCTCCTGCCTGGAGGTGTTCAAGGCCAGGTTGGATGAGGCTTTGAGCAGCCAAGTCTGGTTGAGAGCTGTCCCTGCCCATGGCAGAGGGTTGAGTAGATTTGCTCTGAAGCATCTTCCAACCTGAGCCGTTCTGGGCTGCTGTGACTTCTCACCTCAAAACCTTTAGGATGCTTTGAACATCTGCAGGGTGGAATGGACCTCCTCTGAGGCAGATGTGAAGCTGTTGCTGGTTGCATCTTCTCAGCAAGCAAACAGAAGCAGCTGAGTGCTGAGGTGTTTTGCTCCAGCCCAGTTGCTTGAAGTCAGCTAATGGCAAACCTGAGGGAGCAGTTTCTGCCTCTTGTGCTTGTGCACACAGTGTTGTAACAGAGATTCTTGTAAGCTCTAAGTGCTGATTCAGATCTCTCCTTAATTGCTACTCTTTACTGCCTGCTTTTGGCTGCAGAACTTGGCTTTGGAGGGTTATTTTGCAGTGAGGGCACAAGAGACCTGAGTTCATTTTTGGCCTTGCCAGAGCTCTCTCTGAGATCTCAAGGAAGTTTCTTCATATTTCTCTACTTCTTTCTAGTTCCTTCTCCCTTCCCCCACACTCCTCATACACCCTCAAACTTCCAGGATTGAATTTCAGCAGTTTCTGCTGTGTTGGTTGCCTGATTTAAGGGCTGACTTGCAGGGACTGTTCTGTACAATGTGTTTTTAATGTCCACTAATGCCTGGTCTGGGGCAGTGGCTTTCACCGAGGAGCTGTCTGCTCCCAGGCAGTGTTCCCTTTGAAAATGAAACCTTCAGAGCTCCACTAAGCAGTGTAAATTATTTTACTGCAAGAAGTTGAGACCTAGACTTGATTTTTTGACAAAGCCCTGACATTATAGAGTAGGAAAAATAATGGCTCCTGTGTTTCCACAGCAGGAGACCACTTGCAACAGTCTTAGTTTTCCCTTTGGTTGGAGGAGACACAAATAATTCCTTTGGTAATTTGAAGTGCTATAACCCCACCCCCTCCCAGCCCCAGCCCAAATTCAGTGCTGCTTCCTGGCTTAGGGGACCTTTGCTGGCCCTCTGGGAACTGAAGCTGGCAAAGGAAGTGAAACAGAACAAAAAAGGCTGCTTCAAATCCATCAGCAGGAAAAGGAAGCCCAGGGAAGGTGTGGGCAGTGCTGAGCCAGGAGGCAGCCTGAGAGCTGAGGGTGCAGAGAAGGCAGAGCTGCTGAATGCCTTCTGTGCTTCAGTCTTTACACCTGAGGCTGAGCTCCCCTATGGACTGCAGACCCTGGGTGAAGGAGAGGAAGCCTGGAGGAGGGAATGCTCCCCACTGGTCAGTGCAGACTGGGTCAGGGATCAGTGACACACATTGAACACTCACAAGTCCCTGGGCCCTGATGAGATGCACCCAAGGGTGCTGAGAGAGCTGCCCGAGGTTGCCACTCTGCCACTCTCCATCATCTTTGCCAACTCGTGGCAGGCAGGAGAGGTGCTGAGGGCTGGAGCAGAGCCAATGGCACTGCAGCCTTCAGAAAGGGCAAGAGAGAGGTTCCAGGGGACTACAGACCAGGCAGCCTCACCTCCATCCCTGGGGAAATGATGGAGCAGCTCCTGCTGGAGGGCATCTCAAGGCACTTGGGGGAGAAGAAGGTTCTCAGGAGTAGGCAGCATGGATTTACCAAGGGGCAGTCAGGCTTGGCTAACCTGAGAGCATTCTGTGATGCCCTAACTGAATGGGTAGCTGCAGGGAGAGCAGTGGCTGTAGTCTGCCTTGCCCTTAGCAAGGCCTTTGGCACCATCTCCCATGTCAGTTCAGTGAGCAAGCTGAGGAGGTGTGGGATGGAAGAGCAGGCAGTGAGGTGGGTTAGGAACTGGCTGCAGGACAGAGTTCAGAGGGTGGTGCTCAATGGTGCCAGGTCCAGCTGGAGAGCTGTGACCAGTGGAGTCCCCCAGGGCTCAGTGCTGGGCCAGTCCTGTTCAGCATCTTCATCAGTGCCCTTGCTGAGGGCACAGACAGACAGAGGCTGCTCAGCAAGTTTGCTGCTGACCCCCAGCTGGGAGGCTTGGCTGAGACAGCTGCAGGCTGTGAGGCCATCCAGAGAGCCCTGGGCACAGAGGTGGGCACAGAGGAGCCAGATGAGGTTCCCCAAGGACAAGTGCAGAGTCTTGCCCCTGGGGAGGGATAACAAAGTGCAGCAGTCCAGGCTGGGAGGTGACTGCTGGAGAGCAGCCCCAAGGAGAGGGCCCTGGGGGTGCTGGTGGCTAACAGTTGCCCATGGCACAGCAATGTGCCCTGGGGGCCAAGAGGCCAATGGGATCCTGGGGTGCCTTAGGAGGATGTGTCCAGCAGAGCCAGGGAGGTTCTCCTGCCCCTCTGCTCTGCCCTGCTGAGACCTCATCTTGAGCACTGCCTTCAGGTTTGGGCTCCCCAGTTGCAGAGGGACAGGGACCTGCTGGAGAGGGTCCAGTGGAGGGCTGTGAGGATGGTGAGGGGACAGGAGGGCTTCCTGGTGAGGAGAGGCTGAGGGCCCTGGGGCTGCTTAGTCTGGAGAAGAGAAGACTGAGAGGGGATTGGATCAATGTTTCTAAGTGTCTGAGGGCTGCCAGGAGGGGGGGACAGGCTCTGCTCACTGCCCCCTGGGGTAGGACAAGCAGCAATGGATGGAAGCTGCTGCAAAAGAGGTTCTGCCTCAACACAAGGGGGAAGTTTTGACTGGAAGGGTCCCAGAGCCCTGGCACAGGCTGCCCAGAGAGGTTGTGGAGTCTCCTTGTGTGGAGCCTTTCCAGCCCTGTCTGGATGTGTTCCTCTGTGCTCTGTGTCAGATAGGATTGTCCTGCTCTGGCAGGGGGTTGGACTCGATGATCTCCTTGGGTCCCTTCCAGCCCCTGACACCCTGGGAGCCTGTGAGTGGGCTCTGGAGCTTCCAAAGGTTTCATTTTTCTCTTCTTGGTGTTAGTAAGGAGGAAGGGCTGAGAGCTCTGCTCTTTGAGACCTCTGCTGCCAGTCACTGCTCTGCAAAGCTGGGCACATCCTGCTGTCTGCTGGGTCTCAGAGTGGTGGGGGGTGGAAAGGACCTCTGGAGGTCATCTGTTTCAACCCCCTGCCAGAGCAGGGTCACCTGCACCAGATCCCACAGGAACACATCCAGGTGGGTTCTGAACACCTCCAGAGGAGACTCCACAGCCCCCCTGGGCAGCCTGCTCCAGGGCTGTGTCAGCCTCACAGGGAAAAATTCCTCCTCCTGCTTCCATGCAACTTCCTCTGCCTCAGCTGCCACCACTGCCCCTGTGCTGCCCTTGGGCACCACCCAGCAGAGCCTGGCTGCAGCTCCTGGCTCTCACCTGCACAGCTTTAGAGCCATGCATGAGGGCAGCCCTCAGGCTCCTGCTCTGCAAGCTTCAGCCCCAGCTCCTCAGGCTCTCCTCCTCAGGAAGATATTCACTGCCTGCAGCAGCTTTGGGGCTCTGTGCTGGACCCTCTCAAGCAGCTCCTGAGGTCCTTCCTGAGGTGAGGGGCCCAAAAGTGGGCACAAGATTCCAGCTGTGGCCTCAGCAGGGCAGAGCAGAGCAGAGGGGCAGGAGAACCTCTCTGACCTACTCAGCACAGCCCAGGATGCCCTTGGCCTTCCTGGCCAGCAGAGCACATTGCTGCTCATGGGCAAGCTCCCACCCAGCAGGACCCCCAGGGCTTTTTCAGACCCTTCCCTGCTCTCCAGCAGCTCAGCCCCCAACCTGTCCTGCTCCATGAGGTTGTTCTTCCCCAGCTGCAGGACTTTCCCCTTGCCCTTGCTCAGCTTCATTCAATGTCTTCCTGCCCAGCTCTCAGCCTGTCTCAGCTTGCCTGAGTGGCAGCACAGCCTGAGGGGTGTCCCCACTGCTCCCACTGTGTGGTGCCATCAGCAGACCTGCTGGCAGTGCCTCTGTGCCCTCATCCAGGTCATTAATGAATACATTAACTGATCTTGGTCCCAGTACCAACCCCTGTGGGCTCCCACTAGATGATGCAGTGAAGGTGCTTCTGGTGCACTGTCAGGCCAAGAACAGAACTGGAAGTGCCAAAGCATCAGAGTGTGCCTCATGCCAGCAGCTGAGATTCCTTTCTCACTTGTGAAGCTTAACAGGTCAGGCAAGAAGATATCTTAGGCCATGTCTGCTATGTGACTTCTCCCAGGTAACTAATGACAGGACAAGAGCAAAAGGCCTTCATCTGTACCATGGGAGGGTTAGGTTGGAGATGAGGACAACTTTCTTTGGTGCAAGAGTGGTCAGGGCTTGGCACAGGCTGCCCAGGGAGGTGGTGGAGTGCCCAGCCCTGGAGGTGTTGAAGAAAGATAAGACCACGGCACCTGGGGGCAGGGTTTGGTGGCTGTGGTGGGGTTGGGTTGGTGGTTGGGTGGATGATCTTGAAAGCCTTTTCCAGCTTTAATGCTTCTGTGCTTCTTGCACCTGAAACACTTCCATCACACAAACCCTCTGTGTGGTTTGTATCAGCTCAGGCTGGTGGAGGACAGCAGCAGCTGTGGCTTGGCTCCTTTGGTGTCCCTGTAAGCAAAGCCATTTGGCTGCCTTGGCTGGGAGGGGAGTGCTGTGTTAAAGGAGGCTTGGAAGGGAACTCAGGAGGTCATTGAATACATTCTTCTGCCTCAGGCAGCACTGATGATACCTGTGGGGTTCCTGGGACATCAAACAGCTCAATCTGCTCCTGCAAACTCATCACCTGATGATGACTCTCAAAAGAAATCTTTCCAGAGTCCCAGAACCTGAGAACTGTTTGGGCTGGCAGAGCCCTCTGAGATCATCCACTCCAACCCTCAACCCAGCACCATCAAGGCCACCCAACCCTGTCCTCAAGTGCCTGGAACACCTCCAGGGATGGGCACTCCACCACCTCCCTGGGCAGCCTGTGCCAAGCCCTCACCACTCTGGCACCAAAGACATTTGTCCTCCTCTCCAGCCTAACCCTCCCCTGGCTCCACTTCAGGCCATTTCCTCTCCTTCTGTCACCTGATACAAGGGAGCAGAGCCCAAGCCCAGCTCACCACAGCCTCCTCTCCAGGAGCTGCAGAGAGCACTGAGGTCTCAGCTCAGCCTCCTCTTCTCCAGAGTGCAGTAACTGCCCAGTGCAGGACACAGCCAGAGGAAGCTGAAGTCAGCCCTACCCCTTTGGCCACTGCTCCCATGGGGTCACAGCCCAAATCTCCTGCAGGGCAGAGGTTCCTGCCTCCACCCCCAGGGCTGTGCTTCAGGAGCACTCCATTTAAACAGGGCCCACAGCCTGCTGCCTTCCAGAGCTCACTCCCCAGACAGCTGCAGGGCTTACAAGAGAGCAGAAGAGGTATCACAGGACAGCAGAGCAGGTTCCAGATGCTTCTGCCACTCCCATGGGAGCCAGGGATGGGTTTGGGAAGCACAGACACAGACCCCAGCATCACAGTGCCCTAAAAACACCAAGGGGTGCATCACTCACTGGCAACAAAGCAGCTGTCCTGTTCCTCACCTGACAGCACCCTCAAGTCAATGCAAACATGGTCTGGATGTAGCCCTTGGTGAGGACCCCAGCAGGTGGGTGTGAGATGGCAGAGCAGTGACTGTGGCTTATCTTGATCCCAGGACAGCATCTGCCAGCATCTGCCACAGCATCCTCACAGCTGCACTGAGGGAGTGAGGTCTGGGCAGCCAGGGAGTGAGCTGGGTGTGAACTGCTTGCAGGATAGAAGGCAGAGAGCTGTGGTTCATGGGACAGAGTCTAGTTGGGGCCTGCAGCCAGTGGAGTCCCTCAGGGGCCAGTTTTGGGACCAGTAATGTTCAGGCTGTTCATCAGGGACCCGGACAAGGGCAGAGAAGTTTGGCCTCATCTTCAGCCTAACCCTCTCCTGGCACAACTTCAGGTCATTTTCTCTGCTTCTATCGCTTGATACAAGGGAGAAGAGCCCAAGCCCTGCTCACCACAGCCTCCTCTCTGTGAGCTGTAGAGCAGGAGGTCTCTCTGGGCAGCCTTTGCTCCTCTGGGTGCTTCACCACCTGCCTTTGTTTCCCTGCAGAAGATCAAGGTGGCAGCGCTGCGCATGTACACCTGCTGCGTGGAGAAGACTGACTACGAGGAGTTCTTCAGCAGTAAGTAATGGCCTGGCTGCTGCTGGGCCCCTGCCCTGCTGGGCTGTGCCTGAGGAGAGCTCAGTCCATGCCTTTATAGCATTGAATAGGGGAGCAAATAGGGCTGGCAGAGCCCAGCACTGCACGGTCAGTTAGAAGCTGCCTGCACTGCAGCACTGCCTGAAGTGGCAGAGATCCAGGAGCAGCCTGGGATGGTGACACTTTGCCCACTGCAGTGGGGAGCAAGAATCATAGAATGGTTTGGCTTGGAAGGGACCTCCAGAGCTCATCCAGTCCAAGCCTCTGCACTCAGCAGGGACATCCTCCACTAGAGCAGGTTGCCCACAGCCCTGTTCAGCCTCAGCTTCAGTGTCTTCAGAGATAGACCTGAAGCACCTCCCTGGGCAACCTGTTGCAGTGCTGCAGCAGCCTCCTGGGGCAGAACTTGTTCCTCACATCCAATCTCCATCTGTTCTGCTCTGGTTTGCAGCCATTGCCCTCGTCCTGTCCCTGCAGCCCTTTGGGCACAGCCTCTCTGCAGCCTGCTTGCAGCCCCTTCAGGCACTGGCAGCAGTTCTGAGGTCTCCCAGAGCCTTCTCCTCTGCAGGCTGCACTCCCCCAGCTCCCTCTGCCTCTCCTCACAGCAGAGCTGCTCCAGCCCCCTGAGCATGTTTGTCGCCTCCTCTGGACCCTCTCCAGCAGGTCCAGGTCTTTCCTGTGTTGAGGGCTCCAGAGCTGGATGCAGCCCTGGCAGATGAGGTCTCAACAGAGGGGCAGGATCTCCTCTCTCCATCTCTGCCCACACTGCTCTGGATGCTTCCCAGGCTGCCCTTGGCCTTCTGTGCTGCAGTCTCACACTGTCTGCTCCTGTCCAGCTTCTCCCCTACCAACACCCCCAAGTCCTTTCCCTCAGCTGCTTTCCATCCCTCCTGCCCCAGCCTGTATAGGTAGTGATGTGACCCAGGTGCAGAACCCTGCACTTGCTCTTGTTGAACCTCCTGAGGTTCACCTGGGCACAGCTCTCCAGCTTGTCCAGGTCCCTCTGGGTGCCATCCTGCCCCTTTGGCATACTGACAGCAGCACTGAGCTTGGTGTCACCTGCAAGCCTGCTGGTGGATCCTACTGTCCATAGCATTGGTGAAAACACTAAACAGCTCAGGCTCAGAGAGGTAAGACCCAGAGCATCCTGGGCTCTGAAGGACAAAGGTGTGGCATCAAACTAAGAATCCAGATATCTCTTCCCATTTCACTGTGGCCTCCCCTACCCCATGGTCAGTTGTGAGGAGGTGCAGTGTGACTGGCTGCAGGGATGAGAACCTTCCCTGTCCACTCTTCACAACGTTTTGGTGTGAGAGAGTCAGTTAAATCTCTTCAGCCTGGAGGGGAGAAGGCTCCCAGGAGACCTTATTGTGACCTTTCAGTATTTGAAGGAGGCTACAGGAGAGCTCAGGAGGGACTTTTAGGATGTCAGGTAGTGATAGGACTGGGGGGGATAGATCCAAGCTAGAGGAGGGGAAATTCAGGTTAGACCTTAGGATGAAGTTCTTCACCATGAGAGTGCTGAAACACTGACACAGGTTGCCCAGGGAGGGTTTAAGACCAGGCTGGATGAGGCTCTGGGCAGCCTGATGTAGAGTGAGGTTTCCCTGCCCATGGCAGGGGGGGTTGGAACTGGCTGATCCTTGTGGTCCCTTCCAGCCCTGACTGATTCTGTGGTTCTCTGAAGTCACAGGGGCCTGTCTGCCTCTCTCCCTCATAGCTGGGGCTGGCTTGGCCCCAGCTTGAAGAGACTTCCTAGGTTTTACTGACCATGGCAGCATTAAAGCAGGACACATCTCTTGACTGGCCAGAGTATAACTGGAGCAGAGACACAGTCCCTCCTGTAAGGATACAGGAATTGGATTGGCTTAGAGAGAGGTAACCTTTGCATGTGATGTGCACTTTGGCAGCTGTTAGCTAACAAATCTCTTGCTGCCTTTGTTGCAGCATCACAGAACTGGCAAGGCTGGAAGGGCCCTCAAGGATCATCCAGTTCCAGCCCCCTGCCACGGGCAGGGACACCTCACTCTACATCAGGCTGCCCACAGCCACAGCCAGCCTGGCCTTAAACACCTTCAGGGGTGAGGCTTCCACCACCTCCCTGGGCAACCTGTGCCAGGCTCTCACCATCCTCATGCTGAACAACTTCTTCCTGACATCCAGGCTCACTTCTAGTTTTGCTCCATTCCCCTCAGTCCTATCACTATCTGACACCTCAAAAAGTCCCTCCCCAGCTTTCCTGTAGCCTCCTTCAGATACTGGAAGGCCACAGTAAGGTCTGCTTGGAGCCTTCTCCTCTGCAGCCTGCACAGCCCCAATTCTCTCAGCCTGTCCCCACAGCAGAGCAGCTCCAGCCCTCTGCTCATCCTCCTGGCCCTGCTCTGGACACCTTCCAGCACCTCCAGGTCTTTCCTGTCCCAGGGGCTCCAGAGCTGGGCACAGTGCTCCAGGTGGGGTCTGAGCAGAGGGGCAGAATCCCCTCCCTGGCCCTCTGCCCACACTGCTGCTGCTGCAGCCCAGGTCTGGTTGCTCTCTGGGCTGCAAGTGCACACTGCTGGCTCCTGCTGAGCTTTTCCTCCACCAGCACCCCCAAGTACTTTTCTTCAGTGCTGCTCTCACACCAGGCACTGCCCAGCCTATAGTGGTGACTGAGACTGTCTTGGCCCAGCTGCAGGACCCTGCACTTGGTCTTGTTGATCCTGATGAGGTTGTTAGTATTAAATCTGGCTGGTGGCTGGTGAAGATGTGCTTTAGAGACCTACCTAACTTAGTTCCTTCTTCTGGCAGTGTGGCCCAACCCTGATGTGGCCTGGCCCCTGAATGCCTGAGCCTTAGAGACCTACCTAAGCTTAGTTCCTTCTTCTGGCAGTGTGGCTTAGCCCTGGTCTGCCCTGGCCCCTGAATTCCTGAGCTTTATGATGCAGCAACACAGGTTTGGGCTGCCTCTCCAGAGACCTTCTGGTGACACCTCCACATCTTCATCTGGTGCAGAGCTTACTGAGGGTGGGTTGCTTACTGAGAGGCTTACTGAGGATATTGCTGCTGAAAGATATTTTTTTCCCAGTGGTTTCCAGGAGTTTTTCCACAGCTGTAATGTGGTTTGGGCAGTTGCAGGAGTGAGAGAACTCTGTGAGCATCATTTAGTGGTCAGCAAACCAGCAGCTGTGCTGTCCCCAGCTGTGAGCCATCCCAGGCTTGCTCAGAGAAGCTGGCTTCTGTGTGTCCTCTTCAGGAGAGGCTTTGCTGCTTGTGGCTGCTGTTTCCCTCTCTCTGCAGAACAGGTTACTCCTACAAAGATGTCTGAATGCTGCCCGAGGTTAAAATGAAAAGGAATTTCAAAGCATGTCCATGAATAAGCTACAGGCACAGATTTTCAAGCACAACACTGAGGAAAGTCACCTAAAGAGATGATTTCCAGAGCTCCACTCACTTCAGACACATCTCAGGCAGCAGGGAGCCTTTCCTTCTAGTCTCATCATTTGCTCCAGTGTCCCCCTTGCTCCTCTTTGCTCTGTAGCACAAGTTGTGGCCAGTCCATCTCTGAGTTTGCAGCCAGACAAACCTAGCATAGAATGTTAGGAGTTGGAAAGGAACCTGTGGAAATCGAGTCCAACCCCCTGCCAGGGCAGGGTCACCCAGGGCAGGGCACACAGGAACACATCCAGGGGGGTCTGGAGGTCTCCAGAGAAGGAGACTCCACAGCCTCTCTGGGCAGCCTGCTCCAGGCTCCAGCACCCTCACAGGGACAAAGTTTCCCCTCCTGTTCCCATGGCACCTCCTCTGCTCCAGCTGGCACCCAGTGCCCCTTGTGCTGCCCTTGCCCATCCATGAGCAGAGCCTGGCTGCAGCCCTGCACATCTTTAGCACAGCACTGAGGGCAGCCCTCAGGCTTCTCTGCTGCCAGCTGCCAGCCCCAGCTGCCTCTGCCTGGCCTCACAGGAGATGTTCACTGCCTGCAGCAGCTTTGGGGCTCTGTGCTGGACTCTCTCAAGTAGCTCCTGAGGTCCTTCCTGAGCTGAGGAGCCCAGAAGTGGGCACAAGATTCCAGCTGTGGCCTCAGCAGGGCAGAGCAGAGGGGCAGGAGAACCTCTCTGACCTGCTCTGCACAGCCCTTCTAATGCAGCCCAGGATGCCCTTGGCCTTCCTGGCCAGCAGAGCACATTGCTGGCTCATGGGCAAGCTCCCACCCAGCAGGTACCCCAGGCCCTTTTCCCCTTCTCTGCTCTCCAGCAGCTCAACCCCCAACCTGTCCTGCTCCATGAGCTTGTTCTTTCCCAGGTGCAGGACTCTCCTCTTGCCCTTGCTGAGCCTCATTCAGTGTCTCCCTGCACATTGAATTTCATTCAGTGTCCCTCAGCCTGTCTCAGTCTCCCTGAGTGGCAGCACAGCCTGAGGGGTGTCAGCCTCTGCCCCAGAGCTGCTGGCTGTGCCTCTGTGCCCTTGTCCAGGTCCCTGATGAACAGCCTGAACATTACTGGTCCCAAAACTGGCCCCTGAGGGACTCCACTGGCTGCAGGCCCCAACTAGACTCTGTCCCATGAACCACAGCTCTCTGCCTTCTATCCTGCAAGCAGTTCACACCCATCTCACTCCCTGGCTGCCCAGACCTCACTCCCTCAGTGCAGCTGTGAGGATGCTGTGGCAGATGCTGGCAGATGCTGTCCTGGGATCAAGATAAGCCACAGCCACTGCTCTGCCATCTCACACCCACCTGCTGGGGTCCTCACCAAGGGCTACATCCAGACCATGCTTGCATTGACTTGAGGGTGCTGTCAGGTGAGGAACAGGACAGCTGCTTTGTTGCCAGTGAGTGATGCACCCCTTGGTGTTTTTAGGGCACTGTGATGCTGGGGTCTGTGCCTGTGCTTCCCAAACCCATCTCTGGCTCCCATGGGAGTGGCAGAAGCATCTGGAACCTGTTCTGCTGTCCTGTGATACCTCTTCTGCTCTCTTGTAAGCCCTGCAGCTGTCTGGGGAGTGAGCTCTGGAAGGCAGCAGGCTGTGGGCCCTGTTTAAATGGAGTGCTCCTGAAGCACAGCCCTGGGGGTGGAGGCAGGAACCTCTGCCCTGCAGGAGATTTGGGCTGTGACCCCATGGGAGCAGTGGCCAAAGGGGTAGGGCTGACTTCAGCTTCCTCTGGCTGTGTCCTGCACTGGGCAGTTACTGCACTCTGGAGAAGAGGAGGCTGAGCTGAGACCTCAGTGCTCTCTGCAGCTCCCAGAGAGGAGGCTGTGGTGAGCTGGGCTTGGGCTCTGCTCCCTTGTATCAGGTGACAGAAGGAGAGGAAATGGCCTGAAGTGGAGCCAGGGGAGGGTTAGGCTGGAGAGGAGGACAAATGTCTTTGGTGCCAGAGTGGTGAGGGTTAGGGAGCTGCCCAGGGAGGTGGTGGAGTGCCCATGGCTGGAGGTGTTCCAGGCGTTTGGGGACAGGGCTGGGTGGCCTTGGTGGTGCTGGGTTGAGGGTTGGAGTGGATGATCTCAGAGGGCTCTGCCAGCCCAAACAGTTCTCAGGTTCTGTGACTCTGGAAAGATTTCTTTTGAGAGTCATCATCAGTTGATGAGTTTGCAGGAGCAGATTGAGCTATTTGATGTCCCAGGAACCCCACAGGTATCATCAGTGCTGCCTGAGGCAGAAGAATGTATTCAAAGACCTCCTGAGTTCCCTTCCAAGCCTCCTTTAACACAGCACTCCCCTCCCAGCCTAGGCAGCCAAATGGCTTTGCTTACAGGGACACCAAAGGAGCCAAGCCACAGCTGCTGCTGTCCTCCACCAGCCTGAGCTGATACAAACCACACAGAGGGTTTGTGTGCTGGAAGTGTTTCAGGTGCAAGAAGCACAGAAGCATTAAAGCTGGAAAAGGCTTTCAAGATCATCCACCCAACCACCAACCCAACCCCACCACAGCCACCAAACCCTGCCCCCAGGTGCCATGGCTCATGGTTCCCATGGATTCATAGAGTCAGTCAGGGTTGGAAGGGACCACAAGGAGCAGCCACTCCCAACCCCCTGCCATGCCCAGGGACACCCTACCCTAGAGCAGGCTGCACACAGCCTCAGCCAGCCTGGCCTCAAACACCTCCAGCCATGGGGCCTCAACCACCTCCCTGGGCAACCCCTGCCAGCCTCTCACCACTCTCCTGCTCAACAACTTCCTCCTCACCTCCAGCCTCACTCTCCCCACCTCCAGCTTTGCTCCATTCCCCCCACTCCTGCCACTCCCTCACAGCCTCAAAAGTCCCTCCCCAGCTTTTTTGGAGCCCCCCTTCAGATCCTGGCAGGCCACCAGAAGGTCACCTGGGAGCCTCCTCTGCTCCAGCCTGCACAGCCCCAACTCTTTCAGGCTGTGCTCACAGCAGAGCTGCTGCAGCCTCTCAGCATCCTCCTGGCCCTGCTCTGGACACTCTCCAGCATCTCCACAGCCCTCTTGTCCCAGGGGCTCCAGAGCTGGATGCAGGACTCCAGGTGGGCTCTCAGCAGAGCAGAGCAGAGGGGGAGAATCCCCTCCCTGGCCCTGCTGGCCACACTGCTGCTGCTGCAGCCCAGGCTCTGCTTGGCTTTCTGGGCTGCAAGTGCACACTGCTGGCTCCTGCTGAGCTTCTCCTCCAGCAGCACCCCCAAGTCCCTCTCCTCAGGGCTGCTCTCCAGCCTGGCACTGCCCAGCCTGGATCTGTGCTTGGCATTGCCTCCACCCAGCTGCAGGACCTTGCCCTTGGTCTTGTTGAACCTCCTGGGGTTAGCTTGTGCCACCTCTGCAGCCTGTGCAGGTTCTGGAGCAGCTGCAGGGCTGGGGACTCCACCACCTCCCCGGGCAGGCTGTGCCTTGCCCTGGCCACACTTGCACCAGAGACCTTTTCCAACCCAGCCACATCTCTGCTTCTCTGGATGAATCTTGTCCTCTGGTGACCTGCTGAGGTTCCTGGAGGCAACCAGCCTGGTTTGTTAGTGGCTGCTTTGCTGTGGCAGTGAAGCAGTGGGACATGGAGGGTGAGAGCTGCAGCTGTGGCATGAAGGAGCTGGTGAGGAGGGCAGGGTTAAGGGTGGGGGATGTGGCATGGAGCAGGACCTTCACCTTTCTCTTCATCACAGGAGGTCAGGCAGGAGCTGGGGGTTGTGTGTTCTGAGTTGCTCCTTTTGCAAGATCACCTCAACCAGGGCTGCTGCTCACTCCCTAAAGAGTAGCCTGGGCAGGAGGAAGAGGAAGGAACCAACTCTTAGCTCTTTCTTTAGGCCATGCAGTGAGCTCAGGAGTGCCTGAGGGTGCTGCTGTGGGGCTGCACCCCCAGCTGGTGGACTGCCCTGCTCAGGAACCCCAGGAGCAGCAATGGTGTTGCTTGGGAGCCAGCTGAGGTCTGCCTGAGCCAGAGCTGGCTGGAGCAGACCTGATGATGTGTTCATGCTTCCCTGCCCCCAGCACTTCTGGCTCTAGCTGCCTGCTGTTGAGATCTCCAGGTGACCTGCATGGGCTCAGCTCTGCTCTCTGGAGAGCTTATTAGCTCTTTCTCTGCTCTTTGTGAGAGCTGTAAACCTCCTGAGCTGGCCTTGGCCATCACACATCCCTGCAGGTGTAAAGGCAGCTGTGGGCTCATTAACCCTGTGTGACCAGAGCCAGGGCTTCACAGAGCCTTCTTCAGTGCTGCTGCAGTTGGGAGTGGGTGGTGTGAGGGTGCACACTGCAGGGTGACCTTCTGCAGCCTGGCTTGGCAGGTGCCTCTCTCAGCTCTGCTCTGACACGGGGCCCATGGACTGGGGCTGCCCTCCTGCCCTGTGCTGGCACTGGGGAGCCTTCACCTCCAGCACTGTGTGCAGCTCTGGGCCCTCACTGCAGTGCACTTCCCCGGGGTTAGGTTGGATGTTAGGAAGCACTTCCCCAGGGTTAGGTTGGATGTTGGGAAGCACTTCCCAGGCTCACAGATCCCAGGGTGTCAGGAGCTGGAAGGGACCCAGGAACACATCCAGACAGGGCTGGAAAGGCTCCACAGAAGGAGACTCCACAACCTCTCTGGGCAGCCTGTGCCAGGGCTCTGGGACCCTTCCAGTCAAGAAGTTCCCCCTTGTGTTGAGCTGCAACCTCCTGTGCTGCAGCTTCCATCCATTGCTGCTTGTCCTACCCCAGGGAGCAGTGAGCAGAGCCTGTCCCCCCCTCCTGGCAGCCCTCAGACACTTATAAACATTGATCCAATCCCCTCTCAGCCTTCTCTTCTCCAGACTAAGCAGCCCCAGGGCCCTCAGCCTCTCTTCACCAGGCAGTGCTCCAGACCCCTCACCATCCCTGTAGCCCTCCACTGGACCCTCTCCAGCAGGTCCCTGTCCCTCTGCAACTGGGGAGCCCAAACCTGAAGGCAGTGCTCAAGATGAGGTCTCAGCAGGGCAGAGCAGAGGGGCAGGAGAACCTCCCTGGCTCTGCTGGACACATCCTCCTAATGCACCCCAGGATCCCATTGGCCTCTTGGCCCCCAGGGCACATTGCTGTGCCATGAGCAACTGTTAGCCACCAGCACCCCCAGGGCCCTCTCCTTGGGGCTGCTCTCCAGCAGTCACCTCCCAGCCTGGGCTGCTGCACTTTGTTATCCCTCCCCAGGGGCAGGACTCTGCTCTTGTCCCTGGGGAACCTCATCTGGCTCCTCTGTGCCCACTCTGTGATTCTGTGCTCCACAACCTCCCTGGGCAACCTGTGCCAGGCTCTCATCACCCTCAACCTGTGCCAGTGTCTCACCACCCTCACTGCAAACAACTTCCTCCTGACATCTACCTTCAATCTCCCCTCTGCCACTTCAAACCCATTCTTCCTCCTCCTCCTCCTCCTCCTCCTCCTCCTCCTCCTCCTCCTGCTGCTGCTGCTGCTGCTGCGCCACTCCAAGCTGTCCTCCAAGCCTTCTCCTCTCCAGCCTGCACAGCCCCAACTCTCTCAGCCTGTGCTCACAGCAGAGCTGCTGCAGCCCTCTCAGCATCTTGGTGGCCTCCTCTGCACTGCCTCCAACACTTCCATATGCTGCTTGTGCTGGGGGCTGCAGAGCTGCCCCCAGGACTGCAGGTGGGGTGTGAGGAGAGCAGAGCCAAGGGGCAGAATCCCCTCCCTTGCCCTGTGCCCACACTGCTCTGGCTGCAGCCCAGCACAGGCTTGTGTCTGGGCTGCACTCACCCTGCAGGCTCCTGTGGAGCTTTGCATCAGCCCAGACCTCCAGGGTCTGTTCCTCAGGGCTGCTCTCAGCCATTCCCCACCCAGCCTGGAGCTGTGCTTGGGATTGCTCTGACCCAGCTGCAGGACCTTCCCCTTGGCCTTGTTGAATGCCATGAGGTTGGCCTGGGCACAGCTCTGCAGCCTGCCCAGCTCCCTCTGGATGGATCCCTGCCCTCCAGCACTAAAGAGCAGCAGTGCTGGGGAAGGGTATGGAGGAGCAGCCAGTGGAGGAGCAGCTGAGGGAGCTGGGGGGTGTTTGGTGTGGAGGAGTTGGAGGGGAGACCTCATTGCTGTCTGCAGCTCCCTGAGAGGAGGTTGGAGTGAGGTGGGGATTGGGCTCTTCTCTCAGCTCATGGAAGGAGGGGAAATGGCCTGAAATTGTTTAAATTGGATGTGAGGAACAATTTCTTTGCTGCAGGAGTGGTCAGGGATTGGCTCAGGCTGCCCAGGGGGGTGGTTCCCACATCCCTGGAGGTGTTCCAGCACTGTGTGGCCATGGCACCTGGGCCCAGGGTTTGGTGGCCATGGTGGTGCTGTGATGCTGGCTGGGCTGGATGACCTCAGAGGGCTTTGCCAACCCAACCAATTCTCTGATTCTATTGGAATGGAGCAGAGCATCCATTGATCCTTCCCTGTTTCTCCTGCTCTGAGTCCTCCCAGAGCTGGAATCCAGGTGTCTGATTCTCCACTTTGGAATTGTTGTTCCCCCTTTGTAAGTATGATCTGAGCAAGTTCCACACCCATGGCACCTTTCAGCATCTCCAGCACCCTGTGGCTGCATGCTCCTGATTTGAAGCCCTCTGCTGGAGCTCTGCACTGCTCAGGGCCAGAGAGGAAGCTGCTTGAAGTGTATTTTGGTGTTGGTGCAGTCAGTGATGGAACTGGCATTAACATTTAGTGTTGGTTCTCTGTTTGTGTGTGTTTGTTTGTTTTTCCCCTCCCCTCAAGGGTGCCACATGCCTGATACTTTGAATTCATGGTTTCTAGTTGCCCAGCTGCATGTCTGGTAAGTCAAAAGTCAAATAGTACTGTAAGAGTTGTCAGGAAGGTGAGCTGCATGTGAGCAGGGTTGGCTTCCAGGGGTCTGGATGAGAGTGGGATATGTTCCAGTGGGATACATTCCAGAGGGATACATTCCACTGGCTGATTACTGCAGTTTAGAATCACAGAACTGTGGTTGGAAGGAACCCTGAAGCTCATCCAGTGGGACACCTCTCACCAGCCCAGGGTGCTCAAGGCCTCATCCAGCCTGGCCCTGAACACCTCTAGGCAAGAGGCAGCCACAGGCTCCCTGGGCAGCCTGTGCCAGTCTCTCCCCACCCTCACTCTCAACAATCTCTTCCCCAGCTCCACTCTCCCTCTCCCCTCTCCCAGCTCAAAGCCATTGGCCCTCAGCCTGCCACTGCCAGCCCTTGTCCAGAGTCTCTCCCCAGCTCTCCTGCAGCCCCTCCAGGCACTGCAAGGCTGCTCTCAGCTCTCCCTGCAGCCTTCTCTCCTCCAGGCTGCACAGCCCCAACTCTCCCAGCCTGGCCCCACAGCACAGCTTCTGCAGCCTCTGCTCCTCTTGCTGGCCTCCTCTGGAGCCTCTGCAGCAGGACAGTTGATCAGCATTGATGAGGTCCCCCTCAGGCTGCTCTTCTCCAGACTAAACATCCCCAATGCTCTCAGCCTTTCCTCATGGAGGTTCCAGTCCCCTCAGGGCTGGAAGGGACCCCAGGGATCATCCAGTTCCTGCCATGGGCAGGGACACCTCACTCTAGATCAGGTTGCCCAGAGCCACATCCAGCCTCAGCTCCTGCCAGCCCAACAGGAGCCTGAGGCTGCAGCAGCAGGAGAAGCTGTGCCCAGCAGCACAGCCACTGCAGCTCTGGGTGCCAGCTTGCCTGCTCCTCACCTGGCTCTGCAGCTCAGCTCCCCGATGGCAGCAGTGTGTGGGGCACTTCTCCTGTCAGAGAACACAAAGATTGCTTTTCAGTCTGCAGTCTGCTCAGGGCCATGCTCTGTACTCACAGTCACAGAGCTGGCAGGGCTGGCAGGGCCCTCAAGGGTCATCCAGCTCCAACCCCCTGCCATGGGCAGGGACACCTCACACTACATCAGGCTGCCCACAGCCACAGCCAGCCTGGCCTTAAACACCTCCAGGGGTGAGGCTTCCACCACCTCCCTGGGCAACCTGTGCCAGGCTCTCAGCACCCTCATGCTGAACAACTTCTTCCTAACATCTAATCTGAATCTACTCTCTTCTAGTTTTGCTCCATTCCCCTCAGTCCTATCACTATCTGACACCTCCAAAAGTCCCTCCCCAGCTTTCCTGTAGCCCCCATCAGACACTGGAAGGCCACAGTGAGGTCTCCTCAGAGCCTTCTCCAGACTGAACATCCCCAACTCTGTCAGCCTGTCCCCATAGCAGAGCAGCTCCAGCATCTTGTGGCACTTCTCTGGACACCTTCCAGCACCTCCAAATCTTTCTTGAAGAAGATAAATCTTGCAAAGATAGATCCAGGATTGATTTAAAGGCTAATAATATTTAAAGTCTCACCACATTCAGCTCTAAGCTTCCTCAAGCACCCCTGGGCAAACCTGTTCCAGTGTCTTACCCACCCTTATGGTGGCAGCTTTCTACAGAAGGTCAGAAGGTGCCCCCTAGGGAAGTTCATATCTTGACCATCTCTGAGTCTCTCAGGACCAGAATGATCTTTGCCATCAGTTCTCCAAGAGCTTTGCTCAGCCTCTGTGAAAAAAAAAACTCTGACTTGAGTGTTCTTAGGGAAAGTTTCAATTCTTTAAGTGGTGTAAAAGTCTCTTCCATTGGGAGGATTTGTGGTAGTTGAAGTTGCTGCTCATCAGGAGCTGTCAAACAGGTTCCAGCACCTCCATTTATTCTCTCACCTCTCCCTTTGCTTTGCTAAGTTGGCAAATATGACCTCATTGCTGTCTGCAGCTGCCTGCAGGGAGGCTGTAGCCAAGTGGGGTCGGGCTCTGCTGCCAGGCAGCCAGCAGCAGAAGAAGGGGACACAGCCTCAAGCTGTGCCAGGGCAGGTCTAGGCTGGATGTTGTTAGGAAGTTGCTGGCAGAGAGAGTGATTGGCATTGGAATGGGCTGCCCAGGGAGGTGGTGGAGTGGCCGTGGCTGGAGGTGTTGCAGCCAAGCCTGGCTGGGGTACTTAGTGCCATGGTCTGGTTGGTTGGGCAGGGCTGGGTGCTAGGTTGGGCTGGCTGAGCTTGGAGCTCTCTGCCAGCCTGCTTCATTCTGTGATTCTGTATTTTGCACCTTCACTACCAAGGGTAGCTGGGGGTGGGGGTTGGGTTGTTTTTCTTCATCTGGGGGAACAGTAGCCAAAGGGCTCAGGTTTTCCTCCAGCATTCCATGCTGGGAAAGGTCAGAGGCATGCAGAAGGCACTGCAGTGCCAGAGCTTGCAGGAAACTGAAGTCCTCAGACTTACCTTCAGCTGACAGAAAGCTTCTACTGAAATAGCTGCACTTAAGCACAGGCCTCTTAATTCCTTGCCTCATTTTTTACCCCCTTCCATCCTTCTTTTCTCCTCAATATATTGAAAAGTGGAGCAGCTAAAGGAGGAATAAATCAGCAGAGGCACTGAAAGGAGCCACTTAATGAAAGCAGTGGAGTCAAGTACAGAAGAGCCTTGAGCTTTGCAGGTTTTTCTCACTGTTCCCTGGTGAAAAGGGCTTTAAACTTCACCTGCCTTTCATTTCCTTCCTTTAGGTTAGACTGGGCCTTAGGAAGAAGTTCCTTAGTACAGGGGTGGTGAGACTCTGGAATAGGCTGCCCAGGAACGTTGTGGATGTCCCCTCCCTGGGGGTGTTCAGAGACAGTCTCTGCAGACTTTCAAGCCCCATCTGGGTGTGCTCCTTTGTGACTTGTCCTGGGTGACCCTGCTCTGGCAGGGAGGTTGGACTCAGTGACCAAAGAATCACAGAATTAACCAGGTTGGAAAAGAGCTTTGAGACCATAGAATCAGAATGGTTTAGGCTGGAAGGGAGCTCAAAGCTCAGCCAGTTCCAACCCCCTGCCATAGGCAGGGACACCTCCCACTGGAACAGGTTGCTCAAGGCCTCATCCAGCCTGGTCCTGAACACCTCCAACCTGACACCTTCTAATTAACTAACCCTGGCACCAAGTGCCTCATGCAGCCTCCTCCTACACACCTCCAGCCACGGCCACTCCACCACCTCCCTGGGCAGCCCATTCCAATGCCAATCACTCTCTCTGCCAGCAACTTCCTAACAACATCCAGCCTAGACCTGCCCTGGCACAGCTTGAGGCTGTGTCCCCTTCTTCTGCTGCTGTCTGCCTGGCAGCAGAGCCCAACCCCACCTGGCTACAGCCTCTCTGCAGGCAGCTGCAGGCAGCAATGAGCTCTGCCCTGAGCCTCCTCTGCTGCAGGCTGCACCCCCCCAGCTCCCTCAGCCTCTCCTCACAGGGCTGTGCTCCAGGCCCCTCCCCAGCCTTGCTGCCCTTCTCCAAACACCTTCCAGCACCTCAACAGCTCTCTGCAATGGAGGAGCCCAGAACTGGACACAGCACTCCAGGGGTGGCCTGAGCAGTGCTGAGCACAGGGGCAGAAGAACCTCCCTTGTCCTGCTGCCCACACTGCTCCTGAGCCAGCCCAGGATGCCTTTGGCCTCCTTGGCCAGCTGGGCAAGAATCTCCAGAGGTCCCTTGCAGCCACTCTGTGGTTGTGTGCTCTGGGCTGGCCTGAGGCACACAGGCTCCTCTTTTCAGGCCTTCATTCACAGAATTTCCTTCTAACACAATCTCTCCACATAACTCCAACACAGCAGAAATGACTCAAGCCAAGCCAGGGCAGGCAGGCAGCTTCCTAAAGATAGTTTGGAATCATTTAGGTGGTTTGCTGAAGATGAGTCAGGGTTTGCCTGAAGTACAGAGCAGATTCTGTAGTGCCAGGGTGAAATGTTCCAGGCTGTGTTGATCTGGTTGGAAGGTTACAGCCTTGCAAGAAGCTGTGGCTATTAAAGCTCAGCCAGCAGGTGTAGGAACAAACTTGATTTTGTTTCAGGCTTTCAAATAAACTGCAGGAATTCCATGATCTCACTCGTGGTGCTGCAGAACAGCTCTGACAGCACCACACAGCCAAACACAGAGCTGCCTTTTAGGCTTGAGGAGTAGCAGGGTTGACTCTCAGCACCGCTCCAGGTCTGCTGCTCGTCAGTGCCCAGTTGTTGGCTGTTGGGCTGTGCTCTGCTCTCTCTCCTCCTGCTTCAGCACCACTGAGGGGTAGGAACTGTTCTTCCTCTCTTTTTCCCCTGAGCTTGTGTAGTCAGCAAAAAGAAATTCAATCACAGGGTGCCAGAGTGCCAGGCTGGAAGGGACCCCAGGGATCAGCTGCCCCAAGCTCTTCAGGTGCCAGCAGAGCTGCCAGGAGCTGCCCCAGCACCCTGCCAGGCTGAGCCTCCCAACTGCCCAGCACAGGGCACTGCACTGCTGCCCCTGGCAGGTGATCCCAGTGCCTGCCTGTGCTGATGGGAAACATTTCCTGCTGCAGTGCAGTGCCAATGTCCCCAGCAGCAGCTTGTCCCCACCAGCCCTTGTCCTGCCCATGGCACTGCTTGTCCTAAGGGAGTCTCCATCCTGCTGGGAGCCTCCCTGTATGACCTGGTCCATGGTGCTAAGGTCTGCCCTGAGCCTTCTCTTCTCCAGGCTGCCCTCCCCCAGCTCTCTCAGCCTCTCCCCACATGGCAGAGGGCTGCCTGTGCTCTGAGCACTCTCCTGGCCCTTCTCTGGACATTTTCCAGCCTGCCCACATCTTTTTTGCACAGTGGGTCCCAAAACTCTTCTCAGTGCTCCAGCTCTGGGCTGAGATGCACTTTTCTCAGTCCAAAATTCATCTTTTCAGCTGAGTCTTTTTCTTTTTGACTTGTTAATATTGGGGCAGATTTTGGGATACTCACACTGAGGTTGGTATCCAGCTCAGTTATGTAAATGCAGAAGAGGAGCAAAGGTTTTGAAACTGGTGGAAGGCAGACATCCAAATGTTGTTTCTTTGTGCATTTCTGTTGTGGAAGTGCTGGTGACTGGCAGCTGCTCTCTGACTTTGGACCACTGAGCAGAAAGATTTGTCAGCTTTCCATGAGCAAGATGAGGATTAATTTCCTGATGCCATCTCAGTTATTTGCTAGTCTACAATTGCTGTTGGACAGGAGCAGAGCTGTGACTGCCTCAGTGTAAGCCTGAGGAATCCCAGATCCCAGGCTGTCAGGGGTTGGAAGGGACCTCTGGAGATCTGCCAGTCCAGCCCCTGCCAGAGCAGCAGCAGAGAATCCAGCACAGGTGGCACAGGAACACATCCAGACAGGGCTGGGAAGACTCCAGGGAAGGAGACTCCACAACCTCTCTGGGCAGCCTGTGCCAGGGCTCTGGGACCCTTCCAGCCAAGAAGTTCTTCCCCATGCTGAGCTGCAACCTCCTGTGCTGCAGTTTCCCTTGTCCTGTGGCAGGGCACAGGTGAGCAGAGGCTGTCCCTGTGCCTCCCTTCCTGCCCCCCAGCCCTCAGCTACCTACAGACATTGCTCAGGTCCCCTCTCAGCCTTCTCCTCTGCAGACTCTCAGCCCCAGGGCTCTCAGCCTCTCCTCCTCAGGCAGTGCTGCAGTCCCTGCAGCATCCTTGCAGCCCTCCCTTGGGCTCTCTCCAGCAGATCCTTGTCTCTCCTGAACTGGGGAGCCCAGAGCTGGATGCAACATTCCAGATGGGGCTCAGCAGGGTAGAACAGAGGTGCAGGAGAACCTCTCTCAGTGAGCTGTTCCCTGAGACAGAAATTGCCACAAGCTTCCCAATGTTCCCTTCACTGACTGCTGAGCTTCTCCTTCTGCACACTCCCCCTGTCCAGATTCCCTTGGATAGTTCATCTGCTGGTCCTGCCTCTGACTCTCCACTCTTCTGACCTCTCTCCACTTGTCTGCCCCTGGTGTGGCCAGGGCCAGTTTGTAAAGCTCTCCATCTAGGAATCAGAGTCTGGGCAAGAGGCTTAATTCCTGCAGCTTTGGTGTCTGTCTGGAATGGTTCTCATACAGGACTCACTTGTGTGCTTCTAATCAGAAAAAGGGATACAGCCCTGCAGGAAAGGGGAGGAGAGCCTCTTACCCTGGGAGTGGAGGGGCAGGGTGAGGGGCAGTGGTTTCACATGGGAAGGTTAGGTTTAGGTTAGAGCTAAGGAAGCAATCACTGACTGTGAGTGCTGTGATGGAGAGACAGGGAGCAGCTTGATGCCACCTGAGTTCCCTTTGTTGTACTGTCAGCACTTGGTTATATACCTTAACACATGAGCTGAAAGGTCATGCCAAAGCCTTACTGGTCAGGAAGACAGACCTCAGTAGAGACCTCAGGACAGACCTCAGTAGAGACCTCAGTACAGACATCAGGACAGACCTCAGTACAGACATCAGGACAGACCTCAGTACAGACCTGAGTACAGTCATCAAGACAGACCTCAGTACAGACCTCAGTACAGTCATCAAGACAGACCTCAGTAGAGACCTCAGTACAGACATCAAGACAGACCTCAGGACAGACCTCAGTACAGACCTGAGTACAGTCATCAAGACAGACCTCAGTACAGACCTGAGTACAGTCATCAAGACAGACCTCAGTAGAGACCTCAGTACAGTCATCAAGACAGACCTCAGTAGAGACCTCAGTACAGTCATCAAGACAGACCTCAGTACAGACCTCAGTACAGTCATCAAGACAGACCTCAGTAGAGACCTCAGTACAGACATCAGGACAGACCTCAGTACAGACCTGAGTACAGTCATCAAGACAGACCTCAGTACAGACCTCAGTACAGACATCAGGACAGACCTCAGTACAGTCATCAGGACAGACCTCTGTACAGACATCAGAACAGACCTCAGTACAGGCCTCAGGACAGACATCAGGACAGACATCAGGACAGACCTTAGCCACTGGGTAAGCAAGGGTTAACCGAAAGCGCCGGTTCCTGCTTTCCATTGTTTCATCTGCTGCAGCATCCCTAAGGTGGTTTCCATCCTCTGTTTTACTGATCTCAGTACTTTTCCACTTAGGCATTCTGAACCCATGGCTTATGTTCCAGTGTGTCAAGATCAAGCAGCTGTACAGCACTACAAGTCCTGCCATTCCCAACCTTTCCCCCTTTCTGTTGTACCAAAAGGATCTGAGCAGAGCATTCTATCATCTCCTGAGTGCATTGCAATAAGCAGGGCAAAAGCAGAGCTAAGAAGAGCAGCCAAGGCATGTGCTAAGGTTTTTACAGAGCTCCTAATCCATCCTGGGAATCCCCTCTCCCCAAATGCCTCACCAAGCCAGTCCCACCCATCTGATCCCCTTAATGGAGAAATTCCTGCCTCAGTCTGTGGAATGCCTGCAGGAATTGACTGTGAGTGGTCAGGGAGATCCATGCAGCACATTCCCTCAGAACCTTCCCAGCCGTGGCCTTGAGCAGGCAGTACAAAAGCCCCAGCAGCTCTGGTTTGCAGTGCAGCTTGGTGCATGCCATCACTGCCTAACAGAAGCCCAGAGGGTGCAGCACTGGTAGCATCTCCTTTAGCAAACCAGCATCCCAGCTGATCCAAAGGTTTAAGCTCTTTGGCAGCAGCAACCCATGGTAAAAGGCCAGAGGCTGTAAAACGTTGGCCTGGCATTCCCAACTCGTGAGAGTGCTGAGACACTGGCACAGGCTGCCCAGGGAGGCTGTGGATGCCCCCTGCCTGGAGGTGTTCAAGGCCTTGAGCACCCTGGGCTGGTAGGAGGTGTCCCTGCCCGTGGCAGGGGGTTGGAACTGGCTGAGCTTCGAGCTCCCTTCCAACCCAACCCATTCTAGGACTCTGTGGTCATGCAGGGTTTGTTCCTTTCAGTTTGTTTTGTCTCTGGGGCTCAGCAGTGGCCTTAAGTTTTGCTTCTTCTGCAGGTTAAAAAGTCTCTTTAGTTAATCAGTAGACAAGGCAGAAGCCATCAGGAGGGTTGGCATCTGTCCTCTCACAGGACAAGTGCTTCTGGTTCTCCCTGTTGCACTGACACTCATGAATCACCAAGCCACAGGTCTTAGGTCTCCTGAAAAAGTGAACACATTAAAAAGAAGCTTTTTTTGCCTCTTCACTCTTGAGGAACATTCACCATTGTTGGTGTGCAGCTGCTTTGTGGTGGCCTCCAGCACCTCAGCTCTGTTGTTTTGTGAGCTGTAGGAAGAGACTCCTGTGAGCAGTTTCCCACCTGCAGCATCTCTCTTTGCACTGCAGTGAATTCTTCAGCTCCAGTTTGGAGCATCTCTTCACCTACAGCAGCTCAGTCAGTCCTGCACAGCCCCTTCTGACTCCACACACAGGAGCAGAGCTGATCAGAGGGGTAGAGAAGGTGGCACTGGTGACCACAGAACTGGCAGGGCTGGAAGGGACCTCAAGGACCATCCAGCTCCCAACCCCCTGCCATAGGCAGGGACACCTCACTCTACATCAGGCTGCCCAGAGCCACATCCAGCCTGGCCTTAAACACCTCCAGGGATGAGGCTTCCACCACCTCCCTGGGCAACCTGTGCCAGGCTCTCAGCACCCTCATGCTGAAGGACTTCTTCCTAATGCCTAAACATCCAGTCTGAACCTACCCACTTCTAGTTCTGCTCCATTCCCCCCACTCCTATCCCTGCCTGACACCCTCAGAAGTCCCTCCCCAGCTTTCCTGCAGCCCCCTTCAGACACTGCAAGGCCACAGTAAGGTCTCCTCCAAGCCTTCTCCTCTGCAGCCTGCACAGCCCCAACTCTCTCAGCCTGTCCCCACAGCAGAGCAGCTCCAGCCCTCTGCTCATCCTCCTGGCCCTGCTCTGGACACCTTCCTGCACCTCCAGACCTTTCCTGTCCCAGGGGCTCCAGAGCTGGGCACAGTGCTCCAGGTGGGGTCTCAGGAGAGGGTGCATTGCTCTGTCAGCCTGCTGAGGGCTTGGCCTCTCTTTCAGTTCCTGCTCTCTACAGAAGTTGGAAAAGAGATCATTTTTTTTTGTCCTGATGATTTCTTGTGTAGGCAGAAGAGCAGCACTGGAGTGCAGGAGTCTTCAGTGATGACCAGGAGAGTAGTGCAGCCTGCAGCTGGTGCTCTCCTGAAGCTGTCACCATGCTTGCACACTTCTAGCAGCATGTACAGCAGGCAGGGGTTTGCCAAGTGCTCAGACATGGATCCAAACTACCCCTGGAGCTGAAGTCGTTTAGGAGGTTGCTAATATGAATCTGGGAAAAGAAAGGAGCTTGCAGCAGCTCTCACAGGTTGGCTGGGCTGGACTCCCAGCACTTCAGCAGAGCAAAGCTGCATTAGAGCTGGCTTGCAGCCTAGCATTAGACAAGGCATTTGTTCCTGCTCCAAAGGCTGAGGTCTTCTGAAGGCTGAGGAATTTAGATTGCAGTGCTTTTTAACTAGATTGCAGCACTGACAGACAGAGTAGAGTCCAGTGCCACTCTTCCATAGCTGGGCTGGCCCAAATGCAGCAGATCCAACTCTTGAGCACAGAACAGAAGAGATTGCAGCTGTTTATTTTGGCCCTTGGCTTGGGGCCAGATGCCCACCGAAGCTTAGATGAAAGGGGGGAAGGGGAAAATATGACCAGAAGTCTGTGGATGAAGATGGAAGCAGTTTAGTAGGATGAAGAGCCAAAGCCAAGGCTGCACCTGGAAGCAGAGCAAACAAAGATCTGTCCCCTGCTCCCCATCAGCAGAGGATGTGGGATCACTCCTGGGAAGCAGGGCTCTGACAGGTGAAGCAGCTGCCCTGGAGGCCAAAACCCATCGACCAATGTCCCCACACTGCCTCCTTTCACTCAGCTTTTGTGTCTGAGCTGATGCCAGAGGGCACTGAGCACCCCTTTGGGCAGTTTGGGTCAGCTGGCCTGGCTGTGTCCCCTCCCTAGGTCTCACCCAACCCTCAGCCTGCTCCTGGGGGGAAGAATGCTGGAAAAGCACAGCCTGGGTGCAGCAGCCAAGTGCTGGTGTGGGGTCAGCACCCAGCTACAGCACTGGAAAGATGCTCTGGGGAGGATTAACTCCAGCTCAGCCAAACCCAGCTCAGGGGAGGTTTCTTCATCACAAACCCACATACAGTTAAGACAGATATGAAATTAGGACAGCAGTCTGCTCTGGGGGGCAAGGAGACCAATGGGGTCCTGGGGGGCATTCAGAAGAGTGTGGCCAGCACATCCAGGGAGGTTCTTCTCCCACTCTACTCAGCTCTGCTGGGGCCCCACCTGGAATGCTGCATCCAGCTCTGGGCTTCCCAGTTCAACAGGGACAAGGATCTGCTGGAGAGAGCCCAAGGGAGGGCTCCAAGGATGCTGCAGGGACTGCAGCACTGCCTGAGGAGGAGAGGCTGAGAACCCTGGGGCTGAGAGTCTGCAGAGGAGAGGCTGAGAGGGGACCTGAGCAATGTCTGTAGGTAGCTGAGGGCTGGGGGGCAGGAAGGGAGGCACAGGGACAGCCTCTGCTCACCTGTGCCCTGCCACAGGACAAGGGCAAGGGAGGGAAACTGCAGCACAGGAGGTTGCAGCTCAACATGGGGAAGAACTTCTTGGCTGGAAGGGTCCCAGAGCCCTGGCACAGGCTGCCCAGAGAGGTTGTGGAGTCTCCTTCCCTGGAGCCTTCCCAGCCCTGTCTGGTACAAGGGGACACAGCCTCAAGCTGTGCCAGGGCAGGTCTAGGCTGGATGTTAGGAGGAAGTTGTTATCAGAGAGAGTGATTGGCATTGGAATGGGCTGCCCAGGGAGGTGGTGGAGTGGCCGTGGCTGGAGGTGTTGCAGCCAAGCCTGGCTGGGGCACTTAGTGCCATGGTCTGGTTGGTTGGGCAGGGCTGGGTGCTGGGTTGGGCTGGCTGAGCTTGGAGCTCTCTTCCAACCTGGCTGATTCTCTGATTCTATCTGCTGGATTCTCTGCTGCTGCTCTGGCAGGGGCTGGGCTGGCAGCTCTCCAGAGATCCCTTCCAGCCCCTGACATCCTGTAACCCTGTGAAACGAGCTGTGCTGTGTTTCCCTGCCTCTTTGGAGCTGAAGGAGAGGCAGGAGCCCTGAGCCTGCTGCTGCTGTCCCCGCAGGATGTGCCTGGTGCGGATGCGGCAGGAGGGGCGCACGGGCAAGTACATGTGCCGCTACATCGTGCACTGCATGTGGGAGGACATCGAGCAGCGCGGCAAGTTGATGGGGGTAAGTTGATCCTCTCGCTGATTCCTCATCCTTCAGTGCCTCAGAATCAACCTGGAGCTGCTGGTTGGTATCTTTAGTAGCTCAATGTGTAGCCCTGCCTTGCGACAGGTCGTTCCCGCAGCCTGCTCCGCTCCCTGCGGCGCTGAGACTGCAGCATGGCCTGATGGAAGGTGTTGACTGGTCTGAAAGGAGTTGATTTACCCTCTGGTTGCAGAAGAGGATGCTGCTGTGAACAGAGTGGGAATCTGCAGGGAGGAGTCAGCAGTGGAGGTAGGGAGGTGGTGTGGATTCCAGCAGCACACCACAAGCGGCTGCTGCAAAGGCTGAGTTGTCTTCGGGAGGCTGAGTGGAAAGAAAGTTAAGGGTTTGGGGTAAGCTGCAGAGGAAATGTCTTATGGGCAGCAGCTGAGGGAGCTGGGCTTGTGTGGCCTGGAGAAGGGGAGGCTGAGGGCAGAGCTCATTGCTCTCTACAGCTCCCTGAAAGGAGGCTGCAGTGAGGTGGGTTTGGGCTCTGCTCCCTAGGATCAGGTGAGAGGAAATGGCCTGAAATTGTGCCAGGGGAGGGTTAGGTTGGAGAGGAGGACAAATGTCTTTGGTGCCAGAGTGGTCAGGGATTGGCACAGGCTGCCCAGAAAGGTGGTGGAGTGCCCATGCCTGGAGGTGTTCCAGAACTCTGTGGCCATGGCACTTGGGGCCAGGGTTTGGTGGCCATGGTGGGGCTGGCTTGAGGGTTGGACTCTGATCTTAGAGGTCTTCTCTAACCCAAAGAATTCTGTGACTCTGGTTCTACAAGTGAGGCTCTAAGGGGAAGGAAAGCAGTAGTGCTGGCAGACAGCTCTTTGTAATGGGGAGCACATTTCTGCAAACCAAACTGTGCCTTTGCTCCCCACAGCCCTGCCACTCTGCTCATCTCTCCACCCAGTCTGGGGCCTCAAGTGTTAATAGATCATAGAATCAGAGAATCAAGCAGGTTGGAAGAGAGCTCCAAGCTCATCCAGCCCAACCTAGCACCCAGCCCTGCCCAACCAACCAGACCATGGCACTAAGTGCCCCAGCCAGGCTTGGCTGCAACACCTCCAGCCACAGCCACTCCACCACCTCCCTGGGCAGCCCATTCCAGTGCCAATCATTCTCTCTGCCAGGAACTTCCTCCTAACATCCAGCCTAGACCTGCCCTGGCACAGCTTGAGGCTGTGTCCCCTTCTTCTGGTGCTGGCTGCCTGGCAGCAGAGCCCAACCCCACCTGGTTACAGCCTCCCTGCAGGCAGCTGCAGGCAGCAATCAGCTCTGCCCTGAGCCTCCTCTGCTGCAGGCTGCACCCCCCCAGCTCCCTCAGCCTCTCCTCACAGGGCTGTGCTCCAGGCCCCTCCCCAGCCTTGCTGCCCTTCTCCAAACACCTTCCAGCACCTCAACATCTCTCTGCAGTGGAGGCTGTGGGGGGTTCTGTGTGATGCAAGCATGAAGAGCTCTTCAGTTTGATGCCATTCATTCTCTGTCTTGGCACCGAGGCATCTTCCCACTTGATCCTTAACTTTAAACTTCCCAGTCTGTCTTTGCAATAGTACTGAGCAGGCAGTGCAGTGATGAGGATGAGATTGCAGTGGTTCCTGTAATAGCCCAAGGGACACAGACAGGCTGGAGGCTGCCTCAAGATCTCCTGCCCTTGTTCTTGTGGGCAACTTTAGCCTGCCAGACATCTGCTGGGACTTTAATACTGCAGAGAAGAGGCAGTCTAGAAAGTTCCTAGAGTGTGTGGAGGATGACTTCTTATCCCAGCTGTTACATGAGCCTACCAGGGGTGCAGCCCTGCTTGACCTGCTGCTCACAAATAGAGAGGGGCTGGGGGTGGGAGGCTGCCTGGGGTCCAGTGACCATGAAATTAGAGAGTGAAACCAGGAGGGACATCAACAGAACCTCCACACTGGACTGTGCATGGGCAGACTTCAGTCTGCTTAAGGAACTGACTTGGAAAGTTCCTTGGGAAACAGCCCTGAGAAACAAAAAGGTCCAGGCAGGCAGGAGCTGCTTCAAGAGAGAACTCCTGCAGGTACAGGAGCAGCTGTGCTGATGTGCCAGAAGGAGAGCCAGGGAGGGAGGCAGCCAGGCTGGATGGGCAGGGAGTGTATCACTGCTGCTGTATGGAACTGCTGCTTGGGTGCCCTTAGCCTGAGCTGCTGACAGAGCTGCAGTTCGCTCGTTTCCATACCCAGCAACAACTCCCACACTTGATGCAGCCAATGGATTCCTGCCCTGATACTGATACAGGATGGCAGGGGCTGGAAGGGGCCTCTGGAGATCTGCCAGCCCAGCCCTGGCCAGAGCAGGAGCAGAGAATCCAGCACAGGTGGCACAGGAACACACCCAGACAGGGCTGGGAAGGCTCCAGAGAAGGAGACTCCACAACCTCTCTGGGCAGCCTGTGCCAGGGCTCTGGGACCCTTCCAGCCAAGAAGTTCTTCCCCATGCTGAGCTGCAACCTCCTGTGCTGCAGTTTCCCTCCCTTGCCCTTGTCCTGTGGCAGGGCACAGGTGAGCAGAGGCTGTCCCTGTGCCTCCCTTCCTGCCCCCCAGCCCTCAGCTACCTACAGACATTGCTCAGGTCCCCTCTCAGCCTTCTCCTCTGCAGACTCTCAGCCCCAGGGCTCTCAGCCTCTCCTCCTCAGGCAGTGCTGCAGTCCCTGCAGCATCCTTGGAGCCCTCCCTTGGGCTCTCTCCAGCAGATCCCTGTCCCTGTTGAACTGGGAAGCCCAGAGCTGGATGCAGGATTCCAGGTGAGGCCTGAGCAGGGCAGAGCAGAGGGGCAGGAGAACCTCCCTAGCCCTGCTGGCCACACTCTTCTGAATGCCCCCCAGGACCCCACTGCCCCTCCTGCCTCCCAGGGCACACTGCTGCCCATGCAGAACTTGGTGTATACTTGTTTGGTGCCTGCTCTTAAATACCCAACTGCCCTGGAGCCCGAAGTGAGAGAACCTGAGGCATTTTAACTCCTAATTTCCATCAGCTCCAGCTCCAAGTGGAGTTTGTATCATTTCCAGCCCTGGTTGTTAAATTGCCGAGATCTAAATCTCAAGCTCCAAAGTTTTGGGACCTGTTTGGTCTGAGCTCCTTCAGCACTCCTGAACGTCCACAAGAGTCAGAAACCCAAACTTGACACAGCTGTAAAAACACCCTGAGAGCCTCTGGCCTCAGCAAATTCTACTGCTGCAGGCATATTTCAGGTATAAATTTTACTCTGCTGTCCCTGCTGCTAATGAAGTCAGTCTCTTTTAGTGGGTTTGCAGCCAGGTGTGTCCAGCTCTGTGGCTAACCAGTGCTCTTGACTTCATTTTTCCACTAGTGACATTTCTGTCAAACCTTCAAAAACAAACAGAAGAAATTGGCTTGATGCAAGGGCTCCAAGTGTTAATTGTAACCTTGGGCTGGCTGCGAGACTCCCCTGGCATCTGCTTGGCCAGAGATCTCCACCTTGTGGCTTGCAGTGCAGGGAGTTGTGCTGCGCAGGCTGCTGGCTGCTTTGGGAGGGGGATTGAGGCAGTGCTAGGAGCTGCTGCTGCTGCTGCCTGCCCTCTGACCACAGCCCTCTAGCAGCCCGAATGTGAACCTTACTCACCTGAGCATTGTCTGAGTAGCTGTGTGTATAGAGAAGCAGTTGTATGTTAAGAGGTTGTAGGATCAGTCAGGGTTGGAAGGGACCTCGAGGATCATCCAGTTCCAATCCCCTGCCGTGGGCAGGGACACCTCACTCTAGGTCAGGTTGCCCACAGCCACATCCAGCCTGGCCTTAAACATCTCCAGGGATGAGGCTTCCACCACCTCCCTGGGCAACCTGTGCCAGGCTCTCACCACTCTCATGCTGAACAACTTCTTCCTAACATCCAGTCTGGATCTACCCATTTCATAGAATCAGAGAATCAGGCAGGCTGGCAGAGAGCTCCAAGCTCAGCCAGCCCAACCTAGCACCCAGCCCTATCCAGTCCCCCAGACCATGGCACTCAGTGCCCCAGCCAGGCTTGGCTGCAACACCTCCAGCCACAGCCACTCTACCACCTCCCTGGGCAGCCCATTCCAATGCCAATCACTCTCTCTGCCAGGAGCTTCCTCCTAACATCCAGCCTCAACCTGCCCTGGCACAGCTTGAGGCTGTGTCCCCTTCTTCTGGTGCTGGCTGCATTTCTATCTTAGATCCATTCCCCTCAGTTTCATCACTACCTGACAGCCTAAAAAGTCCCTCCCCAGCTTTCTTGTAGGCTCCCTTCAGATTCTGAAGGGCCACAGGTTTGGGTTGGCAAAGCCCTCTGAGGTCATCCAACCCAACTCTTAACCCAGCACCACCAAACCCTGGCCCCAAGTGCCATGGCCATAGGTTTCTCCAATACCCCCTTGGGCAGCTTGTGCCAATCCCTGACCACTTGGGCACCCAAGGAATTTGTCCTCCTCTCCAACCTAACCCTACCCTGGCACAATTTCAGGGCATTTCCTCTGCTGGTCCTGGGGAGCAGAGCCCAACCCCAGCTCACTGCAGCCTCCCCTCAGGGAGGAGGTCTGCCTTAGCCTCCTCCACACCAACCCCCCCAGCTCCCTCAGCTACTCCTCTCCACCCCTGTTCTCCAGACCCTTCCCCAGCTTTGTTGCCCTCCTCTGGATCAGCTCCAGCTCCTCAATGACCTTCTGAGAGTGAGAGGCCCAAAGCTGAAGCCCAAATTTGAGATGTGGCATCAGTAGTGCCCAGTCCAGGAGCACAATCACTGACCTGCTCCTGCTGCCCACATCATTGCTGGTGCAGCTGCAGAGCTCATCTGAGCAACTTGTAGGTGCTGGAGTTCCCTGGAACAGGATTTCAGCTTGGAATTCGACAGTGGCAGCCTGGCTGGGATCAGGAATGCTGTGCCCAGCAGGAGCAGGGAGGGGATTGTGCCCTGGCACTGGGCTCTGATGAGGCCACAGCTCAGCAGCTGTGTCCAGTTTGGGGCACCTCAGTACAAGAGAGCTGTGGAGGTGCTGGAGGCAGTGCAGAGGAGGGCAGGGAAGCTGGGGAAGGGCTGGGGAAGAGATCTGATGAGGAGAGACTGAGGGAGCTGGGCATGGTTGGTGTGAGGAGGAGGAGGCTGAGGGCAGAGCTCATCACTGCCTGCAGCTGCCTGAGAGGAGGCTGTGCAGAGGTTGGTGCTGGGCTCTGCTCACAGGTACTTAGTGGCAGAAGAAGAGGGAATGGCCTCAAGCTGCAGCAGGGCAGGCTTAGGCTGGCCAGGAGGAGAAGTCCTTTGGCAGCAAGAGTGGTCAGGCCCTGGCACAGGCTGCCCAGGGAGGTGGTGGAGACCCCAAGGCTGGAGGTGTTTAAAGGTGTTTGGCTGTGGTGCTTGGGGCTGTGGCTCAGGGTGAGCCTTGCAGAGCAGGGTCAGTGCTTGGGCTTGGGGGTCCCAGAGGTCATTCCCTACTGGAATGTTTGTGATTCTGTGGATGGATGGGAGATGAATAAAAAGGACACTTTCCTCCCTACAGAAGACCCCAACCAAGCAACCACCTCCAAAGGCAAACCTGAAAAGCCAAACACCCAAAGCCCCAACCCCTCCCATGCTCTTCCCAGGGCCCCACACTGGTCCTGCTGCCTGCAGGTCACTTGCTGCCTTAGGCAGATCTATCAGCATTTGTAGTCCAGGACCTGGGAACTGTTAGAGGCTGACTTGAACAGGATTAGTCTTGTGGTGGCCTTTTGCTTCTGCAGTGTTTTCAGTGCTAGGGCAGATTCCTCTTCTAACCATTCATGTTCTCAGAGCTTCAGAAGAGGGGAGAATGGGAGGGGCTCTGGAGCCCAACGTGCCAAACCTGGTTTAATTTATCTCAATCTCGCTTTCCTGTTTTCCCACCAGACCACTTGAGATCCCTGCCCCCCTCCCTCCCCTCTCTTTTTCCCAGGAACACATTTGGGTGTCTTTTGAATTCGTTTATTGGTTCTGCTGGGCCCAGCACAATGCAGCCTTTGTTGTGCTTTCAGCTGGAGCTGTTCATATGCAGCCACCCATAATTTGCTCTCACTTACCTTGGTGTACCTCTGAAGTAACCCCACCAGAATCAATACCCAGGCTCACAGCAGTGCAACTGAGAGCAGATTTTAGCTCTGTGTGAACTTGAACACCACAATTTTCTGCCTTGAAACAGCCTTTCACAACTAGCAGGTTATAAATAACCACTTGGCCTTACAGTAGCTGCAGAACTTCCTAACCTTGCTCTAGCTCACAGCATCACAGAACTGGCAGGATGGAAGGGCCTTCAAGGGTCATCCAGCTCCAAACACCCTGTCATAGGCAGGGACACCTCACACCAGAGCAGGCTGCCCACAGCCACATCCAGCCTGGCCTTAAACACCTCCAGGGATGAGGCTTCCACCACCTCCCTGGGCAACCTGTGCCAGGCTCTCAGCACCCTCATGCTGAACAACTTCTTCCTAATGCCTAAACATCCAATCTGAACCTACCCACTTCTAGTTCTGCTCCATTCCCCCCACTCCTATCCCTGCCTGACACCCTCAGAAGTCCCTCCCCAGCTTTCCTGCAGCCCCCTTCAGACACTGCAAGGCCACAGTAAGGTCTGCTTGGAGCCTTCTCCTCTCCAGCCTGCACAGCCCCAACTCTCTCAGCCTGTCCCCACAGCAGAGCAGCTCCAGCCCTCTGCTCATCCTCCTGGCCCTGCTCTGGACCCCTACCAGCACCTCCAGATCTTTCCTGTCCCAGGGGCTCCAGAGCTGGGCACAGTGCTCCAGATGGGGTCTCAGCAGAGGGGCAGAATCCCCTCCCTTGCCCTCTCTCCACACTGCTCCTGCTGTGCTCTGGGCTGCAAGTGCACACTGCTGGCTCCTGCTGAGCTTTTCCTCCACCAGCACCCCCAAGTCCTTCTCTTCAGCGCTGCTCTCACACCAGGCACTGCCCAGCCTCTCTGTGTAGCTCAGCTCAAGTTACTCTCCCTGTTCAAAACAAAAGCTCTGACACCTCTGTTAAAGACTCAGCCTGGTCAGAGCGAGGTGAGCAAATTCTTGAGTGCCTGGAGAGGCTGAGAGGAGAGGGCACAAAACTGAGTGTTTGAAAACAGAGCTTGGGTTTTGTACTCATTGAGCTACTGCAGCTGGTTCAGCTGTGGTGGAAAGCTGCTCTGCTGGAATACTCAGGAGGTCTCTGAAGTCTGCTGGGAAGCCATGGAATCAGTTTGGGATGCACAGAGCTGGAGAAGGAAGTGGTGTTTGGCTTTTGTGTTTTAACTGAGCTTGAGGTCTGAAGAACAAAAGAGGATCAGGAGTTTGCTGAACACTTTTTTTCTCAGGGGTCTTGAAAGCTCAGAAGAAGTTTCCAGGATGCTGTCACTTCATAAATCAATGGCAAGGTCCTGGTGGCTGCTGCAGAGGGAGTTCAGTGAATTTCACAGTACCACAGTACCACAGTATCACAGCATCACAGTATCATCAGGGTTGGAATAGACCTCACAGATCATCAAGTCCAACCCTTTAGCACAGAGCTCAAGGCCAGACCATGGCACCAAGTGCCACGTCCAGTCCTGCCTTGAACAGCTCCAGGGACGGCGACTCCACCACCTCCCCGGGCAGCCCATTCCAGTGTCCAATGACTCTCTCAGGGAAGAACTTTCTCCTCACCTCCAGCCTAAATCTCCCCTGGCACAGCCTGAGGCTGTGTCCTCTTGTTCTGGTGCTGGCCACCTGAGAGAAGAGAGCAACCTCCTCCTGGCCACAACCACCCCTCAGGTAGTTGTAGACAGCAATAAGGTCTCCCCTGAGCCTCCTCTTCTCCAGGCTAACCAATCCCAGCTCCCTCAGCCTCTCCTCGTAGGGTTTGTGCTCCAGGCCCCTCACCAGCTTTGTTGCCCTTCTCTGGACATGCTCCAGCACCTCAACATCTTTCTTGAATTGAGGGGCCCAGAACTGGACACAGCACTCAAGAAGTAAGATGGAAAAGCCTCAGCATCTCACCATGCAGCTTTCATGCTTCCCTCCTTTGCCATTCGCTTCGGGGGCAGAGCTGGGCTAAAGCAATCATTTTTGTTCGCTCCTGAAAGGTTACAGTAAGAAAGGAACTCTTGTTAACATCAGAGTGCATGGCAGGCAGGGCTCTGCACAGTCTGGCATTGTTTGTTTTACCAGCAATTTGGAACCTTCTGCACTCTTAAAATACTGGCAAGAAAATATTTTCCCTGTTAACTGTTGTGTGGCGAGCGTGTGTTTGAAGCCCTGGGGAGGAGCCGTGCTTGGGCAAAGTGCTTGCTCAGCTTCTGATTGAAACCAGAAGGTGCAGAATATTGGGAGAAGGTGAAAGCAATATGACTGCAAATTAGAGTCTCAGCCCGGCGTGGAGCTGATGGGAGAGTGTCAAACAGGTCATGTCTGAGCGGGGCTGTGCTGAGGGAGTGGTGCGAAGGCTGAGGGAGCAAACAGGAACAAGCCAGGCTGCAGGGGCAGCGTCTGCTCACCCGCTGGGCAGAGCTGCTGGCACTCTTAGGGGGCAGCAGCAAGGGTTAGGCTGCTTGCTGCTTTTGTTGCTTGCTGCTGTTAGCTGCTCGCTGCTGTTAGCTGCTTGCTGCTTTTGCTGCTTGCTGCTGTTAGCTGCTTGCTGCTTGTTAGATGCTCACTGCTGTTAGCTGCTCGCTGCTTGTTAGATGCTTGTTAGCTGCTTGCTGCTTGTTAGCTGCTCGCTGCTGTTAGCTGCTTGTTAGCTGCTTGCTGCTGTTAGCTGCTCGCTGCTGTTAGCTGCTCGCTGCTTGTTAGCTGCTTGCTGCTGTTAGCTGCTCGCTGCTTGTTAGATGCTCGCTGCTGTTAGCTGCTCACTGCTTGTTAGCTGCTTGCTGCTGTTAGCTGCTTGCTGCTGTTAGCTGCTCGCTGCTGTTAGCTGCTTGCTGCTGTTAGCTGCTCGCTGCTTGTTAGATGCTCGCTGCTGTTAGCTGCTCGCTGCTGTTAGCTGCTTGCTGCTGTTAGCTGCTCGCTGCTTGTTAGATGCTCGCTGCTGTTAGCTGCTCACTGCTTGTTAGCTGCTTGCTGCTGTTAGCTGCTTGCTGCTGTTAGCTGCTCGCTGCTGTTAGCTGCTTGCTGCTGTTAGCTGCTCGCTGCTTGTTAGATGCTCGCTGCTGTTAGCTGCTCGCTGCTGTTAGCTGCTTGCTGCTTGTTAGATGCTTGCTACTGTTAGCTGCTCGCTGCTGTTAGCTGCTTGCTGCTTGTTAGATGCTTGCTACTGTTAGCTGCTCGCTGCTGTTAGCTGCTCGCTGCTTGTTAGCTGCTTGCTGCTGTTAGCTGCTTGCTGCTGTTAGCTGCTCGCTGCTGTTAGCTGCTCGCTGCCTGTTAGCTGCTTGCTGCTGTTAGCTGCTTGCTGCTGTTAGCTGCTCGCTGCTGTTAGCTGCTTACTACTGTTAGCTGCTTGCTGCTTGTTAGCTGCTTGCTGCTTACTAGGTACTTACTGGTGTTAGCTACTTGCTGCTGTTAGCTGCTTACTGCTGTTGGCTGCTTGCTGCTGTTAGCTGCTTACTACTGTTAGCTGCTTCCTGCTTGTTAGCTGCTTGCTGCTGTTAGCTGCTCGCTGTTGTTAGCTACTTGCTGCTCTTAGCTGCTTGCTGCTTGTTAGCTGCTCGCTGCTGTTAGCTGCTCTCTGTTGTTAGGTACTTACCACTGTTAGCTGCTCGCTGCTGTTAGCTGCTTGCTGCTCTTACTTCTCCATCATCTTCCTCCTGATTTCTTCCTGACTATGAGGAGTGGTTCCTCGCAGCTCTGCTCACCTTGCTCTCTTCTGTGTGTTCTCTGGTTTTAAGAAGTGAGTTCTGAGATGAAAAGGTACCAAATCTCTGCAGCATTTTCGTTGTGGGGACACTGAATTTATGGCAGAAAAAGGCTCCCCTTGCAGTGCTGGTGGCCAGCAATGTGCCCTTGTGGCCAAGAGGAGCAGTGACATCCTGAAGTGCATTAAGAAAAGTGTGGCCAGTAGGGCTAGGGAGGTTCTTCTACTCTGCTCTGCCCTGGCGAGACCACATCTGCACGCAGCCAGATCTGGGCTCCCCAGTTCAAGAGACAGGGACGTGAACATGAGGCAGCAGTGCCCAGGTGGGCAGCAGAGCCAATGGCATCCTGGGCTGGCTCAGGAGCAGTGTGGGCAGCAGGACAAGGGAGGTTCTTCTGCCCCTGTGCTCAGCACTGCTCAGGCCACCCCTGAAGTGCTGTGTCCAGTTCTGGGCCCCTCGATTCAAGAGAGCTGTTGAGGTGCTGGAAGGTGTTTGGAGAAGGGCAGCAAGGCTGGGGAGGGGCCTGGAGCAGAGCCCTGTGAGGAGAGGCTGAGGGAGCTGGGGGGGTGCAGCCTGCAGCAGAGGAGGCTCAGGGCAGAGCTGATTGCTGCCTGCAGCTGCCTGCAGGGAGGCTGTAGCCAGGTGGGGTTGGGCTCTGCTGCCAGGCAGCCAGGGACAGAAGAAGGGGACAGAGGCTCAAGCTGTGCCAGGGCAGGTCTAGGCTGGATGTTGTTAGGAAGTTGCTGGCAGAGAGAGTGATTGGCATTGGAATGGGCTGCCCAGGGAGGTGGTGGAGTGGCCCTGGCTGGAGGTGTTGAAGCCAAGCCTGGCTGGGGCACTTGGTGCCATGGTCTGGGTGACTGGATAGGGCTGGGTGCTAGGTTGGACTGGATGAGCTTGGAGCTCTCTTCCAGCCTGCTTCATTCTATGATTCTGTGAGCTGCTGGTGGAGTCCAGCAGAGGCTATGAGGAGAGCAGGGTTTCACTGGATCTGAGGAAGAAGCTCTTTAGTATGAGTGTAGTGAGACTCTGGAACAGGTTGCCCTGGGAGGCTGTGGATGTCCCCTCCCTGAGAGTATTCAAGGACAGGTTGAGCAGCCAAGTCTAGTTGAGAGGAGTCCCTGGCTGTGGTGGTGAGGTTGGAGTAGATGAGCTCTGAGGTCCTTTCCACCCTGAGCCGTTCTGTGGTCATGGATAGTATCACAGTGTAGTAGGGGTTGGTTACAGAGGAACAGGTCCAGGTGGGGTTGGGATGCCTGCAGAGGTGGAGACTCCACAGCCTCTCTGGGCGGCCTGCTCCAGGCCTCCAGCACCCTCACACCAAAGAAGTTGTTCCTTATCTCTGGATGGAGCTTCTGATGTTCCAGTCTGTGCCCACTGCCCCTTGCCCTGTCCATGGGCACCACTGAGCAAAGCCTGGTGCCACCCTCCTGGCATCCACCCTGTGAGTGTTGCTGAGCCCTGCTGAGCTCCCCTCAAGACTGCTCCTCTCCAGGCTAAGCAGCCCCAATGCTCTCAGTCCTTCCCCAGCAGAGCTGTTCCAGTCCCCTCAGCCTCTCTGCAGCCCTCTGCAGTCCCCTCTCCAGCAAGTCCCCTTTGTTTTGTGAACAGGGAAGCCCAGAACTGGACACAACACTCCAGGTGTTGTCTCACCAGGGCAGAGCAGAAGGGAGGAGAACTTCCCCCAGCCTGCTGCCCACACTCCTCTTACTGCACCCCAAGATGCCTTTGGCCTCCTGGGCCACGAGCACACCTTGCTGGCTCCTGGGCATCCAGGGCTCTTCTGGCTGAGGCATGGTGTGCATGCAGAAAGCTTAGTGGATGAGTTGCTTGGCAAGGAGACCTTTTCAAGGTTCCTATAGAAACAAATCTCGAGGCCTGAGAATTGTCCCAAGCTGAAGCTGGTTGGGAGAATGCTTAGAGGAAGGCTTTCAGTGTTAGCTGGCTGCTGCTGAAGGCAAGAGACCTCCTCAGCTGGACCCTGGGCTTAATCCAGGCCTGTCTGCCCTGTGTCTGACTGCTCCTGACAGGTTCTGAGGTTTGTCTCAGACCACATCTGCAGTTACCATAAAAGAGATTGGAGTGAGCCCAGGCTTGGCCTCTTCTCCCAAGATCTGTGACTTGCTCTGAGGATGCTGATGGTGATTATGCACTTAATAGGACATGCAATTAATGTTCTCCAGTGTGCCCTTGTGGCCAAGAAGGGCAATGGGGTCTTGGGGTGCACTAAGAAGAGTGTGTCCAGCAGATCCAGAGAGGTTCTCCTCCCCACTCCACTCTGGCTTGCTGAGGCCTCACCTGGAATGTTGCATCCAGCTCTGGGCTCCCCAGTCCAGGAGGGACAGGGATCTGCTGGAGAGAGCCCAAGGGATGCTGCAGGGACTGCAGTACTGCCTGAGGAGGAGAGGCTGAGAGCCCTGGGGCTGAGAGTCTGCAGAGGAGAGGCTGAGAGGGGACCTGAGCAATGTCTGTAGGTAGCTGAGGGCTGGGGGGCAGGAAGGGAGGCACAGGGACAGCCTCTGCTCACCTGTGCCCTGCCACAGGACAAGGGCAAGGGAGGGAAACTGCAGCACAGGAGGTTGCAGCTCAGCATGAGGAAGAACTTCTTGGCTGGAAGGGTCCCAGAGCCCTGGCACAGGCTGCCCAGAGAGGTTGTGGAGTCTCCTCCTCTGGAGCCTTCCCAGCCCTGTCTGGATGTGTTCCTGAGTGCCCTGTGCTGGATTCTCTGCTGCTGCTCTGGCAGGGGCTGGGCTGGCAGATCTCCAGAGGCCCCTTCCAGCCCCTGACATCCTGGGATCTGGGATCCTCTAGTTGTCATGGAGGTGGCAGAGCATGCACAAGTCTCCTTCCATGGACATGCTGGTTTGTGCCCTGGGGAGCTGGGCAGGAAGCAGCTGTGAGGCAGTCTGGCACTTGGCTGTTGGCTGGGGTCAGTCAGCAGTGAAGGAGCTTGGCACTGATCCTCCAGGAAAGGTTTAAGGAGCACTGTCTGAGCTTAGTTCTCTTCTGGAGGGCCTTACAAAACGACTGGCTCTTAATAAGAGAGTTCAGCAGCAAAGTCAGCCTGTAAAGGCTGTGGGCACTGACAGCTGCAGGCAATTACAGGCCAGGAGCTGGGGTTTTTCAGGTGAAGGAACAGAGGGGTTAATAAATACTCAGAAAGTGGAGGTTGGAGAAGAACTTGCTGCAGTGTCTTTGTTTCTCTGAGGCTGCCTGGAGGAACTGAGCTCCTGGGCCCCTTGCTGCAGAGATACTGATGTGTGGCACTGTGGGACGTGGTCCAGTGGTCATGGCTTGGACTTTTGATGGTCTTAGAGGGCTTTGCCAAGCTTAGTGAGTCTCTGGCTTCACAAGGAATGGTTATGTTAGTGCAGGGAGCAAAAGGATTGTCTGCAGCTTTCCCCAGTTAATGTCCTTTAGCAGAAGGGCAGCAAATGCATGTGCTCTGTCTGGACTTCAGCAAGGCCTTTGACACTGTCCCCCACAGCAAACTGCTGGCTAAGCTGTCAGCCCATGGTTTGCATGGCAACACTCTGTGCTGGGTTAGGAACTGGCTGGAGGGCTGAGCCCAGAGAGTGGTGGTGAATGGTGCCACATCCAGCTGGCAGCTGGCACTAGTGGTGTCCCTCAGGGATCAGTGCTGGGCCCCATCCTCTGTAACATCTTCATAGATGATCTGGATGAGGGCATGGAGTCAGTCATCAGCAAGTGTGCAGATGACACCAAGCTGGGGGCAGATGTGGCTGGGTTGGAGGGCAGAAGGGCTCTGCAGCAGGACCTTGACCACCTGCACAGATGGGCAGAGTCCAAGGTGATGGCTTCAATAGCTCCAAGTGCAGGGTGCTGCACTTTGGCCACAGCAACCCCATGCAGAGATACAGGCTGGGGTTGGAGAGGCTGAGAGCAGCCAGACAGAGAGGGATCTGGGGGTGCTGATTGATACCCACCTGAACATGAGCCAGCAGTGTGCCCAGGTGGCCAAGAGAGCCAGTGGCATCCTGGCCTGCATCAGGAATGGTGTGGCCAGCAGGAGCAGGGAGGTCATTCTGCCCCTGTACTCTGCACTGGTTAGACCACACCTTGAGTGCTGTGTTCAGTTCTGGGCCCCCCAGTTTAGGAGGGACATTGAGATGCTTGAGCGTGTCCAGAGAAGGGCAACGAGGCTGGGGAGAGGCCTTGAGCACAGCCCTACGAGGAGAGGCTGAGGGAGCTGGGATTGGTTAGCCTGGAGAAGAGGAGGCTCAGGGCAGACCTTATTGCTGTCTGCAACTACCTGAGGGGTGGTTGTGGCCAGGAGGAGGTTGCTCTCTTCTCTCAGGTGGCCAGCACCAGAACAAGAGGACACAGCCTCAGGCTGTGCCAGGGGAGATTTAGGCTGGAGGTGAGGAGAAAGTTCTTCCCTGAGAGAGTCATTGGACACTGGAATGGGCTGCCCGGGGAGGTGGTGGAGTCGCCGTCCCTGGAGCTGTTCAAGGCAGGACTGGACGTGGCACTTGGTGCCATGGTCTGGCCTTGAGCTCTGTGCTAAAGGGTTGGACTTGATGATCTGTGAGGTCTCTTCCAACCCTGATGATACTGTGGTACTGTGATACTGTGAAATGCTTGGAGAGCCTACCTGTAGGAAAGCCTTGGCATGGCTCTAGCGCACTGTGGTCCTCTCTGGGCTCCAGGACTATTCCCAATAGAAAGGAGAGCATGAGAAGGGAGGAGGGGTGAGGAAAGCTTGTGTTGAGTCCCCTAGCACAGGCTGCTAGGGTCTTCATGCTGTCTTAGAGGTGCCAGAGATGCTGTATGGGCCCATAGGCACTGATGGATCATCTCTCTGAGGAGGCAGCAGTACTGCTGCCTTGCTTGGCTCTTCTGCTGCTTGCCTGGCCATGGCTGGCTTACAGCAATCATAGAGCCACAGAGTGATTTAGGTTGGAAGGGAGCTCAAAGCTCAGCCAGTTCCAACCCCCTACCATAGGCAGGGACAGCTCCCACTAGAACAGGTCACCCAAGGCCTCATCCAGCCTGGTCCTGAACACCTCCAGGGAGGTTGTGGAGCACAGAAGCACCCAATGTGATCAAAGGTCACATTGGGTGCTTCTGTGCTCCACAGCCTCCCTGGGCAACCTGTGCCAGTGTCTCACCATCCTCAGCCTGTGCCAGTGTCTCCCCAGCCTCACTCTCAACAATCTCTTCCCCAGCTCCACTCTCCCTCTCCCCTCTCCCAGCTCAAAGCCATTGGCCCTCAGCCTGCCACTGCCAGCCCTTGCCCAAAGTCCTCCTGGAGCCCCTCCAGGCACTGCAAGGCTGCTCTCAGCTCTCCCTGCAGCCTTCTCTCCTCCAGGCTGCACAGCCCCAACTCTCCCAGCCTGGCCCCACAGCACAGCTTCTGCAGCCTCTGCTCCTCTTGCTGGCCTCCTCTGGAGCCTCTCCAGCAGCTCCAGGTCCTGCTTGTGCTGTGTTCCCAGAGCTGGAGGCAGTGGTGCAGGTGAGGGCTGAGCAGAGCAGACTGGAGGGGCAGAATCCCCTCCCTGTGCTGCTGCTCTCCCTGCTCTGGAGACAAGTTCCCAGCTGTGCCCAAAGACAGCTCACTGAGGCAGCTCCATGGAGTGCAGTGGTCAGAGGGTCAGAATTGCTGATCTAATGATTCTCTGGCTGAAACTCCTTCATTCCAAATCCCTGCTCAGCCACAGCTTCCAGGCTAAGAAGAGGAACTCCTGCATGGAATGCAGTGATCAGCACTTGCAGAAGATGCAGTTGGACTCCAAAGCCAGAAGGGACACTTGTGTGGCTGGGCTGGTGTGGCACAGCAGCTGAGGGGGCAACAGCTGCTGGCAAGAGTGATAGCGGAAGGAGCCTCCTGCTGCAGTGCTTTCAGGAGCTGGCCCCTGGGCAGCACAGCTGTGTCTGCCCTGGCCTTGGCTGTGGGCTCACAGGAAGGGGGTTTGGTGATCCTGCTCCGCAGGGCTGCACCTTCAGCTGCTTCTGGCTGCTCCTCTCAGCTGCATCCCTCAGCAGGCAGAGCACATCAGAGCACATCGCCTGGCTGGACCCACGCGTGGGGGTGGGGACTGGGAGGAGATTCACTGCAAACCAACGGGCTCAGGCCAGCAAAGGGCTTAACATGGGCTCCTCCTAGAGCAGCTTTTGTATAGCATGGACCAGGCCATGCAGGGAGGCTCCCAGCAGGATGGAGACTCCCTTAGGACAAGCAGTGCCATGGGAAGGACAAGGGCTGCTGGGGACAAGCTGCTGCTGGGGACATTCCCATTGCACTGCAGCAGGAAATGTTTCCCATCAGCACAGGCAGGCACTGGGATCACCTGCCAGGGGCAGCAGTGCAGTGCCCTGCACTGGGCAGTTGGGAGGCTCAGCTTGGCAGGGTGCTGGGGCAGCTCCTGGCAGCTCTGCTGGCACCTGGAGAGCTTGGGGCAGCTGATCCCTGGGGTCCCTTCCAGCCTGGCACTCTGGGCTAGAGCAGCTTTCCCTTCAAAACCTCTGCCCCCATCAGGTGTTTCCTCTCATCTGCAGCAGGTGTGCCCCTCCTGGAAACCCTTAGAGTCCCAAAGCCTAACAGGGGGTGGATGCTGTGAGGGTCAGCTGGAACACCCCCTGTGAGGCCAGGCTGAGGCAGCTGCCCAAGGTCCTTTAGCTGGAGCAGAGGAGCTGCTCAGTGCTGTGCTAAAGATGTGCAGGGCAGAGCCAGGCTCTGCTCATGGATGGGCAAGGGCAGCACAAGGGGCACTGGGTGCCAGCTGGAGCAGAGGAGGTGCCACAGGAACAGGAGGGGAAACTTTGTCCCTGTGAGGGTGCTGGAGCCTGGAGCAGGCTGCCCAGAGAGGCTGTGGAGTCTCCATCTCTGGAGACCTCCAAACCCCTGTGGATGTGTTCCTGTGTGCCCTGCCCTGGGTGACCCTGCCCTGGCAGGGGGTTGGACTGATGATCTCCAGAGATCCCTTCCAACCCCTGCCACTCTGTGATCTGATAGAGCAGAGAATCTCAGCACTTGGCTGTTGTACCACAGAATTAGCCAGGTTGGAAAAGGCCTTTGAGACTCAACCTATCACTCAGCACCTCCTAATTAACTAACCCCTGGCACCAAGTGCCTCCAGCAGCCTCCTTTTAAACACCTCCAGCCACGGCCACTCCACCACCTCCCTGGGCAGCCTATTCCAGTGCCAATCACTCTCTCTGCCAGCAACTTCCTAACAACATCCAGCCTAGACCTGCCCTGGCACAGCTTGAGGCTGTGTCCCCTTCTTCTGGTGCTGGCTGCCTGGCAGCAGAGCCCAACCCCACCTGGCTACAGCCTCCCTGCAGGCAGCTGCAGGCAGCAATGAGCTCTGCCCTGAGCCTCCTCTGCTGCAGGCTGCACCCCCCCAGCTCCCTCAGCCTCTCCTCACAGGGCTGTGCTCCAGGCCCCTCCCCAGCCTTGCTGCCCTTCTCCAAACACCTTCCAGCACCTCAGCATCTCTCTGCAATGGAGGAGCCCAGAACTGGACACAGCACTGCAGGGGTGTCCTGAGCAGTGCTGAGCACAGGGGCAGAAGAACCTCCCTTGTCCTGCTGCCCACACTGCTCCTCAGGAGCAGGCCAGGATAGAAATGATGGGATGCACACTGACCTTGTTGAGGTGCAGATGAGGTCTCCTGCAGTGCAGCAGTGGGAATGGAGCAGCCCTGAGCTGCAGTTGTCCCACAGGCAGCATTTTGGCTCTTGAAGCCTCTCAGTGACAGTTTGTGACTTGTGGCAGGAAGGGAGGGAGCTCTGCATTGCCTTGTTTGAAAAGGTCTTGTCCCTGTGAGAGCTGCAGCAGAAATGTGTTGCCTGTTTGGAACTCAGCTGGTTCTGTGTGCCAGCTGGGTCTGGGGGGGTGGCAGTCTCTTCTGGTGCTACCTCTGCAGTGGCTTGCTCCAGAGCAGGCAAAGCCTCTACAAGAGCTCCAGGGGTTGGTGCTTTCTGCCCTCCTCACCAGCACTTCTCCTCTGGGGATTGCCTGGCAGGCTCTTGGGAGAGTCAGCAGGGCTGTAAGCAGCCAGACCATGAGCTGGAGAAGAGAAGGCTGAGAGGGGATCAATGTCTGTAAATATCTGGGGGCTGGGGGTCAAGAAGAAGGGGAGAGGCTCAGTGGTGTCCTGGGACAGGACAAGAGGCAATGGGCACAAAGTGGAGCACAGGAGGTGCTGCCTCAGCATGAGGAGAAACTTCTTTGGTGTGAGGATTCAGGAGCCCTGGAGCAGGCTGCCCAGAGAGGCTGTGGAGTCTCCTTCTCTGGAGGCTGCAAGCCCCACCTGGATGTGTTACTGAGTGATGCTGCTCTGGCAGGGGTTGGTCTGGATGACCTCCAGAGGTGCCTTCCAACCCCTGCCAGTCTGTGTTTGGGTGAAACTCAGCCGTGGCCAGAACATGTACAAGCTTAAAAAGAGGCCATTTCCAGCAAGCCCTGCTTGGGTTTACTCCCATGGCTTGTTTCATAAGGAAGGAGTCTTTGTCCTACACCATTTCTGCTGCTTGTGTACTGCAGAGTCACAGAACCAGGCAGGGTTGGAAGGGACCACAAGGAGCAGCCAGTCCCAACCCCACTGCCATGCCCAGGGACACCCTGCCCTAGAGCAGCCTGGCCAGAGCCCCAAGTGGCACTACCTAAGACACTGCTGCAGCCCCAGAAGCAGGCTTTGAGTTCTCAGCTGTCCCTTTAAGGTGTCCTTATTGTCTAACTTGGTCACCTCCTCCTCCACTCTCTTTCTTGCTCACTTCAAGCTGCTGCTCTTTGGTTTCAGCACCGAAAGCTGCTTCCCTGGGGGGGGATTGTCCAGCCCAGGACCTGTCTCTGTAAGGGGACTGTTTTGTTTGCTTTGCCCCTTGCAGTTGCCTGCTGTAACATTTGGAGCATGTGTTAAGTAATCCTCGAGGTAACATTTTTATGGTGCCATAAAAAAGTGCGTGGCAAATCTATAATAACTCCTGGAATTTGTTTGGTTTAAAATGGAAAAGGATAATTTATGGAGTGTGTTACATGAGACCTGCTCCCCCTTATTAGAGCTGCAGAAGTGCAGCTTGTTTAGGAGTTATGTTCTACTGAAGGGGAGGGGGGGGGGGGGGGGGGGGGAGAGGAGGGAGAGGAGGAAAAATAACTCCCCCCCCCCCAGCCCCAGCATCTCTGCCATGCACTGAGCATGGCTGCCTAGAAATGACATCATAGTTTATGTACTCAATAAAAAGTTAATTAAGTCATTACAGAAGTTGCAGTCATCATTTTGCTCTCTGATTTCTCTTTTTTTTTCTGTTTAGGAGGTGGTTTCCTACCCCCTCCCCCCTCCTTTTTATTTCACAGTCAGCAATAAGCAGGCTCTGAATCATGGTAGCTTATAAAGCATCTGTGTGGATTTTAATAGCTTATAGGCATGGAAAACTCACAGTAACTGACATGAAAGGGGAGGAGAAGGCTCTGAGGAGACCTTGTTGTGGCCTTCCAGTATCCAAAGGACAGGCTGAGGGAGTTGGGGTTGTGCAGTCTGGAGCAGAGAAGGTTTTAAGGAGACCTTGTTGTGACCTTTCAGTATCCAAAGGACAGGCTGAGGGAGTTGGGGTTGTGCAGTCTGGAGCAGAGAAGGTTTTAAGGAGACCTTGTTGTGACCTTTCAGTATCCAAAGGACAGGCTGAGGGAGTTGGGGTTGTGCAGTCTGGAGCAGAGGAGGTTTTAAGGAGACCTTGTTGTGACCTTTCAGTATCCAAAGGACAGGCTGAGGGAGTTGGGGTTGTGCAGTCAGGAGCAGAGGAGGTTTTAAGGAGACCTTGTTGTGACCTTTCAGTATCCAAAGGACAGGCTGAGGGAGTTGGGGTTGTGCAGTCTGGAGCAGAGAAGGCTCTGAGGAGACATTATTGTGACCTTTCAATATCCAAAGGACAGGCTGAGGGAGTTGGGGTTGTGCAGTCTGGAGCAGAGGAGGTTTTAAGGAGACCTTGTTGTGACCTTTCAGTATCCAAAGGACAGGCTGAGGGAGTTGGGGTTGTGCTGTATGGAGCAGAGAAGGCTCTGAGGAGACCTTATTGTGGCCTTCCAGTATCTGAGGACCAGGCTGAGTCTTTAACAGAGGTGTCAGAGCTTTTGTTTTGCACAGGGAGAGTAACTTGAGCTGAGCTACACAGAGAGGCTGGGCAGTGCCTGGCTTGAGAGCAGCACTGAAGAGAAGGACTTGGGACTGCTGGTGGAGGAGAAGCTCAGCAGGAGCCAGCAGTGTGCACTTGCAGCCCAGAGAGCAACCAGACCTGGGCTGCAGCAGGAGCAGTGTGGGCAGCAGGGAGAGGGAGGGGATTCTGCCCCTCTGCTGTGCTCTGCTCAGACCCCACCTGGAGCACTGTGCCCAGCTCTGGAGCCCCTGGGACAGGAAAGGTCTGGAGGTGCTGGAAGGTGTCCAGAGCAGGGCCAGGAGGATGAGCAGAGGGCTGGAGCTGCTCTGCTGTGGGGACAGGCTGAGAGAGTTGGGGCTGTGCAGGCTGCAGAGGAGAAGGCTCCAAGCAGACCTTACTGTGGCCTTGCAGTGTCTGAAGGGGGCTGCAGGAAAGCTGGGGAGGGACTTCTGAGGCTGTCAGGCAGGGATAGGAGTGGGGGGAATGGAGCAGAACTAGAAGTGGGTAGGTTCAGATTGGATGTTTAGGCATTAGGAAGAAGTTCCTCAGCATGAGGGTGCTGAGAGACTGGGACAGGTTGCCCAGGGAGGTGGTGGAGGCCTCACCCCTGGAGGTGTTTAAGGCCAGGCTGGCTGTGGCTGTGGGCAGCCTGATGTAGTGTGAGGTGTCCCTGCCCATGGCAGGGGCTTGGAGCTGGATGGTCCTTGGGGTCCCACCCAGCCCTGACCATCTGTGATTGTGTGAGTTGTCCTTGGGCTTGCTGTGTGTGCATTGCCATGAAGGCTTGAAGGCAGTGGTTGAGAGGAGCAGTGCTGGAGGTGGAGCTTTGCTAACCCAGCAAGGCAAAAGCTGACTCCTATCTTGGTAGCAAAGCTGCTGCATAATGAGCAAGGGAAGACCTCTGGTGGAGTGGCCGTGGCTGGTGGTGCTGCAGCCAAGCCTGGCTGGGGCACTTAGTGCCATGGTCTGGTTGGTTGGGCAGGGCTGGGTGCTAGGTTGGGCTGGCTGAGCTTGGAGCTCTCTTCCAAGCTGTTTGATTCAGTGATTCTCTGATTCTCACATGGGCTCAGTTTTGCAAGGCAATGTGGTGGCTGAGGCCAAGCCTGCAGCTGTGCCATTGAGTGAGAAATCAGTCAGGCTTGCCCTGATGCACAGCTGAAGCAGAGGGAGAAGAAGCTTGGAGCTTCAGGAGCTCTTGCAGAAGCTCAGTCATAGTCTGAGCCCCTGGCGAGGTGCTGTGAGTGCCAGGAGGCTGGAGCCAGGTGCTTCTTGGTGATGCCCAGTGACAGGACAAGGGGAAAGGGATGGAAGCTGAGGCATAGCAGGTTCCATGTGAACTGAGGATGACAGAGCCCTGGAGCAGGCTGCCCAGGGGGGTGTGGAATCCTCCTCTCTGGAGATACTCAAAACCCACCTGGATGTGTTCCTGTGGGATCTGGTGCAGGTGACCCTGCTCTGGCAGAGGGTTTGGACTGGAGGAGCTGTGGAGGTCCCTTCCAGCCCCTGAGCTGCTGTGGCTCTGTGCTTCTGTGAAAGAGAATTTGTGCAGCTCCTGCAGGAGGAAGTCAGAATGGAGAGGGAAGAGCAGTGGTGGGCATGGGGCCTCGGCCTCAGCACTGCAGCACTTTCACGGCCATACAGTCTCAGCCTCTGGAAAAAAGGCTCCTGTGAGGATGAAGGAAGGGCTGGGAACGCTGGCAGGCAGCTCCCGTGCAGCAGCCTCGGTTTGTTAGCCTGTGCTGCCCCTGCCAGGGCTCCTCCTGCTGCTGTTCCTCTGCGCGCACAGCTGGGGCAGTGCTGCTGCCTGAGCTCTGCCCTGCCCCACTGCCTTCAAACCCCTCTGCCACTGCCTGCAGGTCAGAGCTGCCTTCGGTGCTGTCCTGCACTCTCTGACTGCACTGCCATCCTCATGGACACCTGAAGGAGAGGCAGCAAGAGCAAGGGCAGGGATCTGCACCTGGGCCACAGCAGTCCTCACTGCCAGTGCAGGTTGGGGCAGGAGGGGATGGAAAGCAGCCCTGAGGAGAAGGGCTTGGGGGTGCTGGTGGGGGAGAAGCTGGACAGGAGCAGGCAGTGTGAGACTGCAGCACAGAAGGCCAAGGGCAGCCTGGGCTGCATCCAGAGCAGTGTGGGCAGAGATGGAGAGGAGATCCTGCCCCTCTGCTCTGCTCTGCTCTGGGGAGAGCTCAGCTGCAGGGCTGGGACAGCTCTGGAGCCCTCAATACAGGAAGGACCTGGACCTGATGGAGAGGATCCAGAGGAGGCCACAGAAATGCTCAGGGGTTGGAGCAGCTCTGCTGCAGGGACAGGCTGAGGGAGCTGGAGGTGTGCAGCCTGGAGAGAAGACTCCTGGGAGACCTCAGTGTGACCTACCAGTGCCTGAAGGGGCTGCAAGCAGGCTGCAGAGAGACTGAGCCCAAAGGGCTGCAGGGACAGGACGAGGGCAATGGCTGCAAAGCAGAGCAGAGCAGATGGAGATTGGATGTGAGGAACAAGTTCTGCCCCAGGAGGCTGCTGCAGCACTGCAACAGGTTGCCCAGGGAGGTGCTTGAGGTCCGTTGTGATGGTTATGAAATCATCCAGACTAGACTCAGCTGGGCTGGAGGTTGAGGGCTGAAGCTTTCTATGCACAGCTTAGCACAAGATCCAAGCAGACAGTGCCAATAGTTACAGCTACAGACAGACAGAGACAAGGTAAAGGTGATACAGAGACACAGCAGCCCTCCCAGAAACCAGGGCCCCCAGCAGGGGCTCCCAACCACCCTTCCACCTCCTTCCCACCCCTCTACCTTATCCCAGGGTTTGCCTTATGTGAGCTTGGAGGATCAGCATGGGGGGGTTAGGAAGCAGAAGGATTGGTTACAGACAGCAGGCCAGGGGGACAAGTGCAGGCAGCAGCTGTGGCAGAGAGCCACTGCCACTGTGTGAGCTGTGCTTTGTGTTCCTGTTTTATCCATCCCAGCAAGCCTCTGAGTGCAGCAGCCACCAGCACTGGCTCCTGTTCACAGCCTGGCATCATTCATCTCACCAAAACATCCCAGCTAGCCTCAAACTAGCACATCCATCCCTGGAGGTACTGAAGGACAGGGCTGTGGGCAACCTGCTCTAGTGGAGGATGTCCCTGCTGAGTGCAGGAGCTTGGACTGGGTGAGCCTGGGAGGTGCCCTCCAGCCCAGCCCCTGCTGTGACTCTGTGAATCCTAACCCAGGGCAGCCAAGGCTGTTTCTGCCTTGCCTCCTCAGAGTGAAACTGCTGTTTTCTCAGCATCTCCTCCTTAAAGCCTGCACTAATGGTTTGCTTTTTCTTTTGCAGATGAACTCTGTTGCTCTCAAGGAAGATATGAGAAGCATGGTAGAGAATTTCTACGCAGCTCTCTTTGGGTACGATGAGGTACGAGGAGCAGAGCAGTTTGTGAGCAGAGTGCTGCAGATGGGAAGTGTTTGCCATGGGTCTGTGGGGAATTGTTCCATTGTGGAACCACAGAGCCACAGCATGGCTTGGGTTGGAAGGGACCCTAAAGCTCCTCCAGCTCCAACCCCCTGCCATGGGCAGGGACACCTCCTACCAGCACCCTCAGCCAGCCTGGCCCTGAACAGGCAGGGGACATCCATAACCTCCCTGGGCAGCCTGTGCCAGTCTCTCCCCACCCTCACTCTCAACCATCTCTTCCCCAGCTCCACTCTCCCTCTCCCCTCTCCCAGCTCAAAGCCATTGGCCCTCAGCCTGCCACTGCCAGCCCTTGTCCAGAGTCCCTCCCCAGCTCTCCTGCAGCCCCTCCAGGCACTGCAAGGCTGCTCTCAGCTCTCCCTGCAGCCTTCTCTCCTCCAGGCTGCACAGCCCCAACTCTCCCAGCCTGGCCCCACAGCACAGCTTCTGCAGCCTCTGCTCCTCTTGCTGGCCTCCCCTGGAGCCTCTGCAGCAGCTCCAGGTCCTCCTTGTGCTGTGTTCCCAGAGCTGGAGGCAGTGGTGCAGGTGAGGGCTGAGCAGAGCAGACTGGAGGGGCAGAATCCCCTCCCTGTGCTGCTGCTCTCCCTGCTCTGGCTGCAGCCAGCACACAGCTGGCTCTGGGCTGCAGCCACCAGTGCTGGCTCCTGGGCACTCTGGCACCACCTGACCCCCCCAAGGCCTTCTCCTCAGCACTGCTCTCAGCCACTGCTCACCCAGCCTGGAGCTGTGCTTGGATTTGCCCTGACCCAGGTGCAGGAACCTTGCACTCGGTGTTGTTGAACTGCATGGGGATGGTATGGGCACAGCTCTCACTGCTGCCCAGGTCCCTCTGGATGGATCCCTCCCTCCCAGAGTGCCAGCTGCGCCACGCAGCTCAGTGCCATCCTCAGGCCTGCTGCTGGGTAGTGTGGATGTCTTCTGCTCTGAGCCTCTCCACGGGCAGTGTTTCATCTCCCTCTGTTCTTCCCTTAGGGAATCCTGTCTGATGACCACGTCCTGGCAGCAGCTCTCTGGAGGAACCTCTTTAACAAGAACTGTGAGGACCCTCGGCACCTGGAGCTGCTCGTGGAGTACGTCCGCAAGCAGGTAGGGCACAGCTCCTGGGGCAGCCTCTCTGCACCCTCCTGGGTACAGCATCAAAGACTTCCTTTTGTTGCATCAGACTTTAGCTCAGTTCTCCCCAAAATGAGACCTGAGGTGAATGTTCAGAAGAAAAAGATCAAGATGTAAAACCTGCCTGACAGGCAATGGAACTGGCTGCGGAGGAGCTCAGGGGATCTGGGGAGCAGTCCTGCTCGTGGGTCTTAGACCTGTGCTGTGGAGGGACTTGGTGAAATGGGCTGCAACTTGTTGTAGAGTTAACATCACATGTGGCAGAGTTGAGATCCTCTTCATTTAGGCTGGATGTGAGGAGCAAGTTCTGCACCAGGAGGCTGCTGCAATGCTGCAACAGGTTTCCTAGGGAGGTGGTTGTGGCCCCAGCCCTGGAGGTATTCCAGGTCAGGCTGGACAGGGCTGTGGGCAGCCTGCTCTAGTGGAGGATGTCCCTGCTGAGTGCAGGGGTTTGGGGCTGGGTGAGCTTTGGAGGTTCCTTCCAACCCAGGCCATTCTGTGATACTGGAACCTCAGACAGGGCAGGAAGTCTCCTGATGAGCTTTGTGGGATAGAGTTAGAAGTTGCTGCTTTTTAACAGGATTGTTCCTGACTCTTTCAGTTCATACCTGGAGGAAGCAGGTAGTGAGTCAGGTTTCTTGGTCAGAAAGTCAATCACAGCCAGGGCTGCACCAAAAGCAGTGGGACCAGCAGGTCGAGGGAGAGGATTCTGCCCCTCTCTGCTCTGCTGGGGCCTCACCACAAATTCTGTGTCCAGCTGTGGTGCCACCAGCACAAGGACATGGAGCTGCTGGAGCAGGACCAGAGGAGGCCATGAAGGTGATCAGAGGGCTGGAGAACCTCCTCTGGTGAGACACTGGCACAGGTTGCCCAGGGAGGTTGTGGAGCACAGAAGCACCCAATGTGATCAAAGATCACATTGGGTGCTTCTGTGCTCCACAACCTCCCTGGAGATGTTTAGGACCAGGCTGGATGAGGCCTTGAGTGACCTGTTCTAGTGGGAGGTGTCCCTGCCCATGGCAGGGGCTGGAACTGGATGAGCCTTGAGGTCCTTTCCAACCTAAGCCATTCTGTGATTCTGTGGCAGGCTGGGAGAGTTGGGGCTGTTGAGCCTGGAGGAGAGAAGGCTGCAGGGAGACCTTACAGTGGCATGCAAATAGCTGAAGGAGGCTTCAGGAGAGCTGGGGAGGGACTTCTGCCAAGGGCTGGGAGTGCCAGGACAAGGCACAATGGCTTTGAGCTGCAACAGGGTGGATTTAGGTTGGACATCAGGAGGAAGCTGTGCCCAGTGAGGGTGGTGGAGCACTGGGACAGCTGGCCTAGCAAAGATGTGGTGAAGCTCCCATCCATGGAGATGCTCGAGGTCAAACTTGACAGGGCCCTGAGCAACCTGATCTGGTTGGAGATGGCTCTGCTGGCTGCAGGGAGGTTGGGCCAGGTGGCCTTTGAGGGTCCCTCCCAACCCAGTGCATTCTGTGGTTCTGTGAAGCATTGGTACAGTGGCAGTCAGGTGGGTGCAAAGCACAGGAAAAGGTTGGGAGAGGTTCAGCAGGAAGGGTGCAGGCAGTTGGGCAGAGAACTGCAGCCCCAAACCTCCACAGCAGCATTCTCTGTAATGTTCCCAGGGCTGTGCTCAGCACCAGCTGGAGGTCTGGAGAGAGTATTTCTGAGTATGTTGGACAGAATGGCATGGCAAGTAAAGGGGTGAGCTTTGTGAGGGCCTGAGGATGCTTCTGGGCTGCTGGAGGGCTTCACAGGAAGGGAAAGGTTGGATTTAATGCTTGAGGTCACTGATGGTTAACGTTGATGAGGCTGCAGGGAAGTGAAGGTAGGCAGGGAGCAGAAAAGATGAGGCTGGGGAGAATCTGCTGCACTTGTGTGCAAGCAGAGGGCAGGACAGAAGCTGTCAGTGCCTGGTGAGGAAGCAGGAGTCACACAGAGGAGTGCTGCACGCTGAGGAGGATCCAGCACAGCTGCTGTGAAGGCAGCTCTGAAGTGGTGCCCTGGAGAGAGGCAGTCCCAGCCCTGTGTGCACGTTGCTGAGCTCTAAGCTCTCTGTTAGCAGGCAGGGCTGAGGCCCACAGGTCTGGGCTGTTAGCAGCATCTGAGCTCTGCACTCTGGAGTGCTTCAGAAAGGAAAACACCTCCTGAGCACTACGAGGCAGGGTTAGAGGATCAAAGAGTGTTGTCACTTCTGAAATGCAGGGACCCTCCCAGGCTGGGGTCTTGTCTGTGCTCTGGCGGCTGAGCATCAGGAGAGATGGAAACCAGGCTGAGGAATCACAGAATCAAACAGGTTGGAAGAGAGCTCCAAGCTCCTCCAGCCCAGCCTAGCACCCAGCCCTGCCCAACCAACCACACCATGGCACTAAGTGCCCCAGCCAGGCTTGGCTGCAACACCTCCAGCCACAGCCACTCCACCACCTCCTTGGGCAGCCCATTCCAATGCCAATCACTCTCTCTGCCAGGAACTTCCTCCTGACATCAGCCTGAACCTCTCCTTGCTTATGAGGAGAGCCTGAGGGAGCTGGGGCTTGGAGTTTGGAGCTTGAAGAGGAGGAGAATAAGGGCTGAGCTCGTTAATGTTTCTAAGTAGGTGAGGGGTGCCAGGAGGCTGCAGCCAGGCTCTGCTGGGTGGTGATGCCCAGTGCCAGCACAAGGGGCAATGGTAGAAGTTGAGGCAGAGGAGGCTCCATGTGAACCTGGGGAGGATTTTTTTCCCTGTGAGGGTGACAGAGCCCTGGAACAGGCTACCCAGGGGGGTTGTGGCAGAGGGGCTGGGCCAGATGAGCTTTGGAGGTCCCTTCCAGCCCCTGACATTGTGTGGTTCAGTGAGAAGAATGCAGATCAGAGCAAGCCTGGGGGCAGTGTGCCTGGGCAGATGTAGCAAGCTGGTTCTTGGCTCCCTGAGCCCGGGTGGTGCTTTGTCTTTTACTGACCTCTGATGGACTTCCTTTTTCCCTTCCTCCTCTGGCTCTTCGCAGTGGCCTGTGGCAGCAGCTTGGCTCTGTGTGTGTGACAGGAGGTTTTCTCCTTCACTCACACTGCACCTTGACCCTTCCTTTACAGCCTTTCTTGTACGGCAGCGCTGAAGGCTCACTCCCTGTTGACCTCAGCTGCTACTAGAGGGCTGAGGAGCTCCCTGCTGGGCAGCCTTTTCTCCCGTAGTGAAGAGCCTTGGTCAGTGTGGAAGCAGCTTGATGAGCACTCCATGCAGATGATGGTACCAGCAGTGTGTCATCTGCCTTACCTGCCAGGCAGAGCAAGTGAGTCATGCTTGCCTGGCTCCTCTGTGTCCAGAGGAAGCATTAGCTGAGGTGTTAGCCCTGGCACAGTTACCTTGGGTGGCTCTGCAGATCCTTATCTCCCAGCCTTTCCCTGCCTGCTGCAGGAGTTCTCCTCTTTGCTGTGTCACTCAGATGGCAAAGCAAACTGACACCTCCCTGTCCTGCCAAGCAGCCTGTCAGCATAGCTCCTGGGGAGCTTCACTCACAGGATCACAGAATGGCTTGGGTTGGAAGGGACCTTAAAGGGCATCCAGTTCCAACCCCTGCCAGAAGCGTCCTGCTCAACCAAGTTGCCTCATCCAGCCTGGCCTTGAACACCTCCAGGTAAAAGGCATCCACAGCTTCTCTGGGCAACTTGTTCCAGTGTCTCACTGCCCTCACGGAAACAACTTCTTCCTAATGTCCAATCTGAATCTACCCTGCTCTTGTTTCACACCTGAATGGGTGATGGAGCAAGAAAGATCAGGAGGTGCTGGGACATGTCCAGAGCAGGGCCCTGAGGATGAGCAGAGGGCTGGAGCTGCTCTGCTGTGGGGACAGGCTGAGTTGGGGGTGTTCAGTCTGGAGAGGAGAAGGCTTCAAGCAGACCTCATTGTGGCCTTCCAGTAACTGAAGAGGGCTACAGGAAAACTGGGGAGGGACTTCTGAGGGTGTCAGGCAGTGACAGGACTGGGGGGAATGGATCCAAGCTAGAGGAGAGGAGATTGAGATTAGACCTTAGGAAGAAGTTGTTCAGCATGAGGGTGCTGAGAGCCTGGCACAGGTTGCCCAGGGAGGTGGTGGAAGCCTCATCCCTGGAGGTGTTTAAGGCCAGGCTGGCTGTGGCTGTGGGCAGCCTGATGTAGTGTGAGGTGTCCCTGCCCGTGGCAGGGGCTGGAGCTGGGCGGTCCTGGCAGGTGTGTGGCCCCTGGCACTGCGCTGTGTCCCCGCAGGTGCAGCACCTGGACGCGCTGAGCGGGGAGGAGCTGCTGCTGACCGGGGAGGTGAGCTGGCGGCCGCTGGTGGAGGACAACGCCCGCAGCATCCTCAAGCCTCTCTCCCCTGTTTACAACGACGAAGGACTCTGAGAGCTGCAGCACTTCCTAGCAGTCTGTCAGACCAGCCTGGGGAGCATGCCTGAAACGGGACTGGGCTGAGGCCCTGGGGTGACAGGAGCCAAACTGCTGCTGAGAAGGAAAGAGTGAATTAGCTCTCCTGTGCCTGGTGCCTCCCTCGGTGGCAGGTGGGACAGCCACTCTCCTGCATCTGTCCTGCAAATACATGCTAGCTACCAGCCTCTGGGTGACAGCCCTGCCTTCTGCCTCTGCAAACCAGGTGTTGTTCTGTGACTTAGCTCAAGGACACATTTCTGCCCTTTGCCTCCTTTGCAGAGCTGCTGCAGAGAGGTCCAGCAGTGGCCTTCTGCTCTCTGAATGGCTGAAATGCAAACTGAGCTTTGCACATCAAAGCATTTCCAGGGCCTGGGCTGGAGATGGAGTAGTCCCCACTTGTTTTAGAGAGGTTGAGAATTGCTTTAAGAGGTTCTGAAGGGTTCTGTGGAAATCCTTTTTAGGAACTCTCTGCTCTGTTGCACAAGGAGAGGAGAATGCAGAGAATGGTTCATGGTCATCCTCTGTGGCTCTGGGCATCCTAATGGGAAGAAGGTTCAGCATGCAGCCAAGCTGTCACTGAGAGCTGCCACTGAGAGCTGTCACTGAAAGCTGTCACTGAGAGCTGTCACTGAGACCTGTCATTGAAAGCTGTCACTGAGAGCTGTCATTGAGAGCTGCCACTGAGAGCTATCACTGAGAGCTGCCACTGAGAGCTGTCACTGAGAGCTGCCACTGAGAGCTGCCACTGAGAGCTGCCACTGAGAGCTGCCACTGAGAGCTGTCTCAGTGCCTGGGCTTTACTCTGCCTTGCTGCCATCTCCAGATTATTTCAAAGCTGTGGTCCAAGAATTTTCTTCTGAAAATAAATCTGCTTCTGTCTGTGGCTCTCAATGGGACAGGCCTCTGCTGACCTCCCCCCCCCCAGAACAGTGGTCCAAGACCTACCAACTCCCCCAGTGAAAACCTGATCTGGCTCTGCAGGCAAATTAGGCCAACGTAGTAATTACAGGAGGAGCTCCACTGGTGACATCAGCAGAGGCTGAGGTGTGCTGTGTAGGTGGATGCTTCCCTAGGCTGCTCCCAGGGCAGTGACATCAACAGTTTGCATTTCTCTCCTGTCTCAAACCCAAGTCAGTAATAAAAGTCAGTCTGGCTGAAGTGCTGTGCTTGGAGTTCTCTTTGCTGGCTGTGCTATGGAGAGCACTAAACCACCTGAGAGCAGCTGAAGGGTAGGCAAACTCTCACAAATTGGAGGTGATCAGCTTTGATTTGTCACACTGCTCCCTGATTTGTGACACTGCTCCCACATTTGTGACACTGCTCCCTGCTTTGTGACACTGCTCCCTCATTTGTGACACTGCTCCCTGCTTTGTGACACTGCTCCCTGATTTGTGACACTGATCCCTGCTTTGTGACACTGCTCCCACATTTGTGACACTGCTCCCTCATTTGTGACACTGCTCCCTGATTTGTGACACTGCTCCCTGATTTGTGACACTGATCCCTCATTTGTGACACTGCTCCCTGCTTTGTGACACTGATCCCTCTTCTGTGACACTGCTCCCTCTTCTGTGACACTGCTCCCTCATTTGTGACACTGCTCCCTGCTTTGTGACACTGCTCCCTCATTTGTGACACTGCTCCCTGCTTTGTGACACTGCTCCCTCATTTGTGACACTGCTCCCTGCTTTGTGACACTGATCCCTCTTCTGTGACACTGCTCCCTCTTCTGTGACACTGCTCCCTCATTTGTGACACTGCTCCCTGATTTGTGACACTGATCCCTCTTCTGTGACACTGCTCCCTGCTTTGTGACACTGCTCCCTCATTTGTGACACTGCTCCCTCATTTGTGACACTGCTCCCTCATTTGTGACACTGATCCCTCTTCTGTGACACTGATCCCTGCTTTGTGACACTGCTCCCTGATTTGTGACACTGATCCCTGATTTGTGACACTAAACCTTCATTTGTGACACTGCTCCCTGATTTGTGACACTGCTCCCACATTTGTGACACTGCTCCCTGATCTGTGACACTGGTACCTGATCTGTGACAGTGCTCCCTGATCTGTGACACTGGTACCTCAGTTGTGACACTGATCCTTTTTCTCTGACACTGATCCTGCATTTCACTGCTCCTTCATTTGTGTCAGGTCCCTGATTAATGTCACTGATCCCTGATTTGTGTCACTGATGCTTACTTGGTGAGTCCTTCATCTGCCAGCAGTGTGGCTGTGACTGTGCCTGGCTGTGACTGCTGCTCCTGAAGCTGCTTTCCTCATACTGTGTTTGGGGAGTATTTGGGTGTGAAGAGCAGTGGGATGCAGAACACAGAACACACAAACAGGTGGGAAAAGCCCCTCAGGATCCCCAGGCCTAATCCATATCCCTACTCTACAAGGCTCACCCTGAGCCACAGCCCCAAGCACCACAGCCAAACGCCCTCAAACACCTCCAGGCTTGGGGACTCCACCACCTCCCTGGGCAGCCTGTGCCAGGGCCTGACCACTCTTGCTGCCAAAGGACTTCTCCTCCTGGCCAGCCTAAGCCTGCCCTGCTGCAGCTTGAGGCCATTCCCTCTTCTTCTGCCACTAAGTACCTGTGAGCAGAGCCCAGCACCAACCTCTGCACAGCCTCCTCTCAGGCAGCTGCAGGCAGTGATGAGCTCTGCCCTCAGCCTCCTCCTCCTCCTCACACCAACCATCCCCAGCTCCCTCACTCTCTCCTCATCAGATCTCTTCCCCAGCCCTTCCCCAGCTTCCCTGCCCTCCTCTGCACTGCCTCCAGCACCTCCACAGCTCTCTTGTACTGAGGTGCCCCAAACTGGACACAGCTGCTGAGCTGTGGCCTCACCAGAGCCCAGTGCCAGGGCACAATCCCCTCCCTGCTCCTGCTGGGCACAGCATTCCTGATCCCAGCCAGGCTGCCATTGGCTTTCTGGGCCACCTGGGCACTGCTGGCTCCTGCTCAGCTGCTTGCCCACTACAGCCCCCAGGTCCCTTTCAGCTCTTCAGCTTTCAGGCCACACTGCCCCACGCCTGAGGAGTTCTCAGTGCTGATCACTACTCAGAGGAGGATGGGCCCAGGTGTTGTGCAGTGGTGCCCAGTGGCAGGACAGGAGGCAGTGGGCAGAGGCTCCCAAACCCTGCCCTTGCTTGCTTTTCTTTTTCAGAGCAGCTCTTCACTTGGGGAACCTTCTGTGTGTTAAAAAGAAGCCATTTGTTGTCTGGGGGCCTTATTTTTTTGCTTCCCAAGGCTCCCTCCCTCAGTTGAACACAGTGAGTGGTGCAAAGAGCCCCTCTGTGTGTGCAGTGGATCCCTCCTCTGGGCAAACATCACAGAGCACACAACCTGCTTGCAGCTTATTTAAGATGCTTTTGTGGGAAGCTGAGCTAAGCAGAAGGAGGGGAGGAGGGGGGAGGTGAAAGAAACCCTCTTATGTGTGAAGCATTATACAGTGTGTGTGAGATAATAACACCTTGTAATTCATTACAGCTGCCCTCTATTTACATAAAAGAAGGCTGAGCCAGGGAGGAATTTGCTGATTAATTTATTTTTAATGAGAGTGAAGTATAGCAAGAACCAAAATAAACTTTGCTTTGTGTATCTTACTGCTTCTGAGAGAGCTGGAAAAATTAATGGGAGATATTTTGGCTGGGAGCTGCCTGCATTAATTCATACACAAAACAGGCAGTTAGGCTTTAACCCCTGCCCTGCTGGCTGCTGGGAGCCTGCCCTCCTCTGTGCCATGGGAGTGCAGCACCACAGGGCAGAGGCTGGCTGGGGCCTGTGGTGTCCTGTTCAGTGCCTTCATTGATGATCTGGAGCAGGGGATTGAGTCCAGCAGCAGTCAGGTTGCAGATGGCACCAAGCTAGGAGCAGTGTGGAGCTGGTGGAGGGCAGCAGAGCCCTGCAGAGGGACCTGGCCAGGCTGCATGGGTGGGCAGAGGCCAATGGGATGAGACTGAACAAGGCCAAGGGCAGGTTCTGCACTTTGGCCACAACAACTCCAAGCAGCTACAGGCTGGGGACAGAGTGGCTGAGAGCAGGCAGGCAGAGAGGGAGCTGGGGGTGGTGGGAGAGAGGAGCTGCAGAGGAGGCAGCAGTGCCCAGGTGGGCAGCAGAGCCAGTGGCATCCTGGGCTGGCTCAGGAGCAGTGTGGGCAGCAGGACCAGGGAGGTTCTTCTGCCCCTGTGCTCAGCACTGCTCAGGCCACCCCTGGAGTGCTGTGTCCAGTTCTGGGCTCCTCCATTGCAGAGAGATGTTGAGGTGCTGGAAGGTGTTTGGAGAAGGGCAGCAAGGCTGGGGAGGGGCCTGGAGCACAGCCCTGTGAGGAGAGGCTGAGGGAGCTGGGGGGGTGCAGCCTGCAGCAGAGGAGGCTCAGGGCAGAGCTGATTGCTGCCTGCAGCTGCCTGCAGGGAGGCTGTAGCCAGGTGGGGTTGGGCTCTGCTGCCAGGCAGCCAGCACCAGAACAAGGGGACACAGCCTGGAGCTGTGCCAGGGCAGGTCTAGGCTGGATGTTGTTAGGAAGTTGCTGTCAGAGAGAGTGATTGGCATTGGAATGGGCTGCCCAGGGAGGTGGTGGAGTGGCTGTGGCTGGAGGTGTTGCAGCCAAGCCTGGCTGGGGCACTTAGTGCCATGGTGTGGTTGGTTGGGCAGGGCTGGGTGCTAGGTTGGGCTGGCTGAGCTTGGAGCTCTCTTCCAGCCTGGTGATTGAGTGTCTTTGGGGCTGGGGGTGTGCAGGCAGCAGCAGAGCAGAATTGATGGCAGGACAAGCCTGGAGGTGGCAGTGCCTTTTGTGCCCTTCCCTGTGTGTGTGGGCAGGAGGCTCCAGGTGTCACAGTGCCAGTTCATGGTGGCTGGCATCTGCTTGGGCACTCTGGTGGCTGTGGGAATAAAGCTGTGTGACCCTGGCTGCTTGTGCCATGAAGGACTTCACCCAGGCTGCTGCTGCAGAGCTGAGCCAGCGCTCAGGGCGTGCTTTGGACAGCAGTGTGTGGGGCCTGGGAAGAGAGTAAGGCAGAAAGTGTCTGTCAGCTAAAAGGGAGTCTGTTAGGAAGGGCACAGAGGAGGCTGCAGAGGACAAGAGAGGATTTGCCTCTCCAGCCATTCATCACCTGGAAGCAAGGGCTGGGTGTAGCACAGGACCCCTTGCTCTGAGGGGTGTGTGGCAGGGCTGGGGACGTGCCACTGCCAGTAGCTTGGGGGTGAAGTCACCTCTGCAGCCACAGCTGAGAGTCCCCCACCCATGGAATGGCAGAGGAAGGGACCTCTGGAGATGGAGTCCTACCCCCTGCCAGGGCAGGGACACCCAGAGCAGGCTGCACAGGAACACAGCCAGGGGTGGGTTTGAGTGCCTCCAGAGAAGGAGACTGCACAGCCTCTCTGGGCAGCCTGCTCCAGGGCTGCAGCACCCTCAAAGCAAGGAAGTTCCTCCTCGTGTTCAGGTGGAGCCTCCTCTGTTCAAATCTGTGCCTGTTACCTCTGGTCCTGTCACTGGGCACCACTGACCAAAGCCTGGTGCCACCCTCCTGCCAGCCCCCCTGTGGGTATTGATCAGCACTGATGAGATCCCCTCAGGCTTTTCCATACTTCCCCACAGTGTGCTTGGGATGGCTCAGCCCTTCCTCACCAGGCACTGCAGCCTTTCCTCACCAGGCACTGCAGCCCTTCCTCACCAGGCACTGCAGCCCTTCCTCACCAGGCACTGCAGCCCTTCCTCCCCAGGCACTGCAGCCCTTCCTCACCAGGCACTGCAGCCCTTCCTCACCAGACACTGCAGCCCTTCCTCACCAGGCACTGCAGCCCTTCCTCACCAGGCACTGCAGCCTTTCCTCCCCAGGCACTGCAGCCCTTCCTCACCAGGCACTGCAGCCCTTCCTCACCAGGCACTGCAGCCCTTCCTCACCAGGCACTGCAGCCTTTCCTCCCCAGGCACTGCAGCCCTTCCTCACCAGACACTGCAGCCCTTCCTCACCAGGCACTGCAGCCCTTCCTCACCAGGCACTGCAGCCTTTCCTCACCAGGCTCTGCAGCCCTTCCTCACCAGACACTGCAGCCCTTCCTCACCAGGCTCTGCAGCCCTTCCTCACCAGGCTCTGCAGCCCTTCCTCACCAGACACTGCAGCCCTTCCTCACCAGGCACTGCAGCCCTTCCTCACCAGACACTGCAGCCCTTCCTCACCAGGCACTGCAGCCTTTCCTCCCCAGGCACTGCAGCCCTTCCTCACCAGGCACTGCAGCCCTTCCTCACCAGGCTCTGCAGCCTTTCCTCCCCAGGCACTGCAGCCCTTCCTCACCAGGCACTGCAGCCCTTCCTCCCCAGGCACTGCAGCCCTTCCTCACCAGGCACTGCAGCCCTTCCTCACCAGGCTCTGCAGCCTTTCCTCACCAGGCACTGCAGCCCTTCCTCCCCAGGCTCTGCAGCCTTTCCTCACCAGGCACTGCAGCCCTTCCTCCCCAGGCTCTGCAGCCTTTCCTCACCAGGCACTGCAGCCCTTCCTCCCCAGGCTCTGCAGCCTTTCCTCACCAGGCACTGCAGCCCTTCCTCCCCAGGCTCTGCAGCCTTTCCTCACCAGGCACTGCAGCCCTTCCTCCCCAGGCTCTGCAGCCTTTCCTCACCAGGCACTGTAGCCCTTCCTCACCAGGCACTGCAGCCCTTCCTCACCAGGCACTGCAGCCTTTCCTCCCCAGGCACTGCAGCCCTTCCTCACCAGACACTGCAGCCCTTCCTCACCAGGCACTGCAGCCCTTCCTCACCAGGCACTGCAGCCCTTCCTCACCAGGCTCTGCAGCCCTTCCTCACCAGGCTCTGCAGCCTTTCCTCCCCAGAGCTGTTCCTGCCCCCTCAGCAGCCTTGTAGCCTTTGCTGTCCCCTCGCCAGCAGTTCCCTGTCCCTCTTGAACAGGGGAGCCCAGAACTGGACACAGGACTCCAGGTGCAACTTCACCAGGGCAGAGCAGAGGGGCAGGAGAACCTCCCTCAGCTGCTGCCCACACTCTCCATGCTACACCCCAGGATGGCCTTGGCCTGCTGGGCCACAAGGGCTCATTGCTGGCTCATGCCCATCCTGCTGTCCCCCAGCTCTCCCCCAGCCCTTCTGCCCCAGAGCTGCTTCCCAGCAGCTCCCCCCTCAGCTGTGCTGCTGCAGGAGGTTCTTCCTCCCCGGGGGCAGGACCTTACACTTGCCCTTGCTGAACCTCTTCAGCTTCCCTTCTGCCCAGCTCTCAGCTTGCCCAGGTCACACTGGATGGCAGAAGAGCCTGGCAGTGGCTCAGCCACTCCTCCCTGGGCAACCTGTGCCAGTCTCTCACCACCCTCAACCTGTGCCAGTCTCTCACCACCCTCACTGCAAACAACTTCTTCCTAACATCCAGTTCCATTCTCCCCTCTGCCACTTCAAACCCATTCCTCCTCCTCCTCCTCTCATTCCCAGACCTTCTCAATAGTCCCTCCCCAGCCCTCCTGGAGCTCCCTTCAGCTCCTGCAAGGCCACTCCAAGCTCTCCTCCAAGCCTTCTCCTCTCCAGCCTGCACAGCCCCAACTCTCTCAGCCTGTGCTCACAGCAGAGCTGCTGCAGCCCTCTCAGCATCTTGGTGGCCTCCTCTGCACTGGCTCCAACACTTCCATGTGCTGCTTGTGCTGGGGGCTGCAGAACTGCCCCCAGGGCTGCAGGTGGGGTGTGAGGAGAGCAGAGCCAAGGGGCAGAATCCCCTCCCTTGCCCTGTGCCCACACTGCTCTGGCTGCAGCCCAGCACAGGCTTGTGTCTGGGCTGCACTCACCCTGCAGGCTCCTGTGGAGCTTTGCATCAGCCCAGACCCCCAGGGGCTGTTCCTCAGGGCTGCTCTCAGCCATTCAGCCTGAGAAGGTCTGAGAAGTCAAGGTGAGGGCAGAGCTGGCCCAGGAGCCAGGGGAAGCTGGCAAGGGCATAGGAAAGACCCCGAGGCTCAGTGTTGGTGAGGGGCAGGCTCAGAGAGTTGTGTCTCCTCTTCTCTGGTCTGCCACCACCCTCTGGTGCCAAGGGCTGTCACCTCCTGCACTCTGCTGGGGTAGCTGCCCCAGTGCAGTGCCAGGATCCTTCCCACGTCCCTCTGGTGAGCTGTTGTGTGCACCACTGCCCCTTCTGCAGCTCTCCAGATCAGGTCTGTGCATCCTACAAGAGCTCTTCCTGAAGTTGCTGAACATGTTGAGGGAGAACTTGTTTTGCTCCCAGCCATTCGACCTGCCTGACAGCTTGTTCTGCTCCTCTGTGCCACAGCAGAGAGGTCTGGGCCTCATCCTTCCCCTGGCAATGCAGAGCAGGAGCTGACATGAGCACAACTGCACCTCCTGCTCCCTGTGCAGGGGCTGCTCCAGGTGCTGAGGGTCAAGTGGCACTAAGCTGCCTGAGGGACCTGGGGCAGAGTAAATGTGAACCAGAGGTATCCTCTGTGCTGCTCTCGTGGGCTTGTGCAGATGTGCTCATGTAGGAGGACCCTGCCCGGTGCTGCTGAGGCTGTGTGGGTCCTGCTGTGTGCTCCTGCAGCTCTCCCAGGAGGGAGGAGCTCCTTCAGCACTCCTTTGGAAGCAAGGAGCCCTGCGCATGCAAAGCCCTCATTATGCCACTGACTAAAGGAGCGAGCAGGGCTCCTGCATTCCTCAAGCAGCCTGCCAGCCTCCAGGGCTGCTCCACATCCTGTCAACAGCAGGCGGCTCAGGTGGCTTTGCTCATTGTCCCACATCCTTCCCCTCCTGCCCTCTTCCTGCCAGTAACTACAGTCATTGGGGTTACAGTGCCCGGGTTTATTCCTCTGCATTTCCCTGGGAAGGAGAGGAGGAAGAGGAGGTGTCTGAAAGTGCTTTTTCACTTGCTCACTGCAGGGCAGCAGCCTGGGGCAGAGGCTCACTGTGGTCCTTCTCATGGCAGCTGTGAATTGACAGCCTGAGTGGCTCAGGGGGGGACCTCGAAGGGCCACCAGAGCGACATTCTGGCCACACCACGGCTTCTCTGCGTGGCATGTAGGTGGTAGGGACCTCAGACTGTCTCCTGGAAAGAACCTACTTGCTGGTCACAGCCCTGGGCAGGCAGCCAGCATCACCCCCACCAGCATCACCCCCGCCAGCACCACCCCCACCAGCATCACCCCTGCCAGCATCACCCCCTGCCACCATCACCCCCTGCCAGCACCACCCCCTGCCAGCATCACCCCCTGCCAGCATCACCCCTGCCAACATCACCCCTGCCAGCACTACCCCCGCCAGCACCATCCCCGCCAGCACCATCCCTGCCAGCACCACCCCCTGCCAGAACCACCCCCTGCCAGAACCACCCCCTGCCAGCATCACCGCTGCCAGCACCACCCCTGCCAGAACCACCCTCTGCCAGCACCACCCCCTGCCAGCATCACCCCTGCCAGCATCACCCCTGCCAGCACTACCCCCGCCAGCACCATCCCCGCCAGCACCATCCCCGCCAGCACCATCCCTGCCAGCACCACCCCCTGCCAGAACCACCCCCTGCCAGCATCACCCCTGCCAGCACCACCCCTGCCAGAACCACCCTCTGCCAGCACCACCCCCTGCCAGCATCACCCCTGCCAGCATCACCCCCTGCCAGCACCACCCCCTGCCAGAACCACCCCCCGCCAGCATCACCCCTGCCAGCATCACCCCTGCCAGCACTACCCCCGCCAGCACCATCCCCGCCAGCACCATCCCCGCCAGCACCATCCCTGCCAGCACCACCCCCTGCCAGCACCACCCCCTGCCAGCATCACCCCTGCCAGCACCACCCCTGCCAGAACCACCCTCTGCCAGCACCACCCCCTGCCAGCATCACCCCTGCCAGCATCACCCCCTGCCAGCACCACCCCCTGCCAGCACCACCCCCCGCCAGCATCACCCCTGCCAGCATCACCCCTGCCAGAACCACCCCTGCCAGCATCACCCCCCGCCAGCATCACCCCCCGCCAGCACCATCCCCCGCCAGCATCACCCCTGCCAGCATCACCCCCTGCCAGCATCACCCCCCGCCAGCATCACACCTGCCAGCACTACCCCCGCCAGCACCGCCCCCGCCAGCACCGCCCCCGCCAGCATCACCCCTGCCAGCACCACCCCCTGCCAGCATCACCCCCTGCCAGCATCACCCCCCGCCAGCAACACCCCCCGCCAGAACCATCCCCCGCCAGCATCACCCCTGCCAGCACCACCCCCTGCCAGCATCACCCCCTGCCAGCATCACCCCCCGCCAGCATCACCCCCCGCCAGCACCATCCCCCGCCAGCATCACCCCTGCCAGCACCACCCCCTGCCAGCATCACCCCCTGCCAGCATCACCCCCTGCCAGCATCACCCCCCGCCAGCATCACACCTGCCAGCACTACCCCCGCCAGCACCGCCCCCGCCAGCATCACCCCTGCCAGAACCACCCCTGCCAGCATCACCCCTGCCAGCACCATCCCCTGCCAGCATCACCCCTGCCAGCATCACCCCCCGCCAGCATCACACCTGCCAGCACTACCCCCGCCAGCACCGCCCCCGCCAGCACCGCCCCCGCCAGCATCACCCCTGCCAGAACCACCCCTGCCAGCATCACCCCCTGCCAGCATCACCCCTGCCAGCACCACCCCCTGCCAGCATCACCCCTGCCAGCATCACCCCTGCCAGAACCACCCCTGCTAGCATCACCCCTGCCAGCACCACCCCCCGCCAGCATCAACCCCTGCCAGCACCATCCCCCGCCAGCATCACCCCTGCCAGCACCACCCCCTGCCAGCATCACCCCCTGCCAGCATCACCCCTGCCAGCACCACCCCTGCCAACATCACCCCTGCCAGCACTACCCCTGCCATCACCATCCCCACCAGCACCACCCCCTGCCAGAACCACCCCCTGCCAGAACCACTCCCTGCCAACATCACCCCTGCCAGCACTACCCCCGCCAGCACCATCCCCACCAGCACTACCCCCGCCAGCACCATCCCCGCCAGCACCATCCCCGCCAGCACCACCCCCTGCCAGAACCACCCCCTGCCAGAACCACCCCCTGCCAGAACCACCCCCTGCCAGCACCACCCCTGCCAGCACCACCCCCCGCCAGCATCACCCCTGCCAGCATCACCCCCTGCCAGAACCACCCCTGCCAGAACCACCCCCCGCCAGCACCACCCCCCGACAGCACCACCCCCCGACAACATCACCCCCTGCCAGCATCACCCCTGCCAGCACCACCCCTGCCAGCATCACCCCCTGCCAGCATCACCCCCTGCCAGCATCACCCCCTGCCAGCATCACTCCCTGCCAGCATCACCCCTGCCAGGACCATTCCTGCCAGGACCATCCCCTGCCAGCACCAGCAGTTCGATTGGCCTCTAGCTGGCAGCTGGTGCCCAGCACCCCCCTCCAGCTGGGGGGGTGCAAAGCTGTCTCCCCTCTGCTTTGGGAGAGTCTTACCCCGGGCATGGCAACCACGAGGCAATGAATTTGGCTGCTGCTGCTGCTGTGTTTAAGAGCCTAATGCTGCACTGCTGTGGCCAGGAGCTTTGGGCAGACGCCTGGGCCATGGGTGGGCCTCTGGGACACTTTGCTCTGGCTGTGGCTCCAGGGCTGAGACAAATCTCCACGCAGCAGCTAAAATGAGGACTTGCCTCACCCAGCTGCACTTGCTGCTTGCACCTGCTCAGCAGAGCACTGCTGTGCTGATGCCTTCCAGAAACACCTCTGGTTGAGTGAGTCTGAGCGCTGTGATCTTTGGGGGCAGGATTTCAGCCTGCAGTAGGGAGGGCAGGAAGAGATCTGCCCCCAGGGGAGCGCTCTCCAAGAGCTGTGCTGCCACGAAGCCATTTGGCAGGCTCCCTTCCACCTCTGCTCGGGCAGGAAGCAGCAGGTCCAGCGTCTGGAAAGCCCAGGGAAGGAGCTGGTGGAGCAGGAGCAGGGGGACCTAAGAATGCAGCGCTGCCTGCTGCTCCTGGCCGAGCTCAGGGGCACTGACCGGGCAGGGGGACGTGGTCTCTGCCTTCAGCCCCTGGTGTGAGCAGCCAACACCTCCAGCTGGTGTGGTTCCCACATCCTGCCTCGGCCAATCAGGCTGTGGAGCACCAGTCAGAGGCAGTGATCTGTTTGCCAGCCGGCAGGGGCAGGGTCTCCCCTCGCCTGCTTTTAGATGTCGCATGAAGAAGCTCTGTCCCTCTGTCTGAGCATTCCTGCTCAGGGCAGAGAGGGAAGAGGCACTTTGCATCTGACCCGTGTCAGATGTCTGCTGCAGGCTGAGGTCCCTCACTCCCTAGAAGCACCGAAGAAGCCCAGCCTGGAGGTGTTGACATCTTCTGTGATTCTGTGTCCTGAGGTTCAGGAGAAGTTGCTGGAGGGAGAGCAAATCACTGCCAGCCAGCAGCTGGAGACAGAGGAAATCTCTTTGCAGGCTCAGCAGCAGTCTGGCACAAAACGAACCTTGTAACCACACTCTTTCCAGGAAGGAGAATCCCACAGTCCTGCAGCTGGTTGGATTGGAAAAGCCCTCTGAGATCATCAGCTCCAACTACCAACCCAGCACCACCATGGCCACTAAACCATATCCCACAGTGCCATGGACAGGGCTCTCTTGAGCACATCCAGGGCTGGGCACTCCACCACCCCCCTGGGCAGCCTGTGCCAATCCCTCACCACTCTTGCAGCTAAGAATGTTTTCCTCCTCTCCAACCTAGCCTTGCCCTGGCACAATTTCAGATCTCCTCTCCTCCTATTACCTGAAACTAGGCAGGAGCCCAACCCCCAGCTCACTGCAGCCTCCTTTCAGGGAGCTGTAGAGAGCAATGAGGTCTCCCTCAGCCTCCTCTTCTCCACACCAGCACCCCTCCCCTCCAGCTCCTCCCCAGCTTTGTTGCCCTTCTCTGGACTTACTCTGTCATTGTAGTGAGGTCTCCAGAACTCAGCCCAGGCTTCAAGGTGTGGCCTCACCATTGCTGATGCAGGGACATGATCACTTCTTCCCTCTTCCTGCTGGCCTTATCATTGCTGTTCCAGGAACATGATCACTTCTTCCCTCTTCCTGCTGGCCTCACCACTGCTGATGCAGGGACATGATCACTTCTCCCCTCTTCCTGCTGGCCTCGCCACTGCTGATGCAGGGATGTGATCACTTCTTCCCTCTTCCTGCTGGCCTCACCATTGCTGATCCAGAGCAGGATGCTGGTGGTCCTCTTGGCCACCTGGGTACATTGCTGCAGCCCACAGAGAGTGCTAGTCCCTTGTGGACACGATTCACCCCAGCTGACTTAGGACCCTGGCTTTGCAGGCTCCCACTCAGGCCTGGCTCTCTCCACTGCCTGTAGACTGGTGGAGCAGAGAGCAGACACAGAGCTTTGAGATAGCTCTGTCTAGCCTGGATGGACTTCACTTACAGGGGGCCTGGGGCCTGTGGATAAGAGGCCAGCTGATCAGATCAGCTATCCAGCCAGCCCTGCATCCTCTGCTTAGCCCCTGTGGACTTTAGTGAGCTGACCTGGGTGGGGGAGGTCACACTGCAGCCCACTGTGTGCCCACTCTGCACGTTTTTCCATGTCCTGCATGGAGTGCTCCTGCCCCCAGCATCTGAAATCACAGATTGATGCCTGCTCCTTCTCCAAAGACAGCTTTGGGGGCTCTGAAGTGAGCCAATCACAGAGCAAGCAGCCTGTGGAGAGCCTCAGCACTGCCCCAGCACCAGACTCGGCACTTTGCATGGCCTTTCCTTGAAGGCTCTGCAGGGAGGTGCTAGAAGCCCACCTGGGCTACTGCTTTGGTAGCCTTTGGTATCCAATGCACTGCACAAGCTTTAGAGATCCCTCCCAGGCCACGATCCCTGCTGTGCTTCCCACGGACGCTGGGACAGCAGCACCGAAAGAGGTCACATTTGGCTTCTCTGCCAGGTGCCAGCCTGGCAGACCCTGGCCTCCCCAGAACAGCTGAGGAGGAGCATCAGCTCTGCCTTCTGGGCCCAGCCTGGTTACCCACTCGGGGAGTTTGGTTTTCAGCCTGACACCAAGCAGCAGGGTTGATGTGGAGCAGATTTCAAGCAGGAACAAGTTCCAGCATCTGCGTTTCCACTGCGAGCACAGCGAGGGACAGAACAGGTCAGAGCTTGCTTGGCCCAGGGTGGGGACTGCTGAGGAGAGAAGGGGAGGGCAGCCCTGGGACGGGAAGGAGCAGCGTGAGGAGCTGATCTTCCTCCCCTTGCAAAAGGGACACTCCAAGCGCCGAGTGGCAGGTGTGTGTCTGGGGATGCCAAGGGAGGCAGCTGAGCAAAACCAGCTCCTCCCCCTGAGTGGGAGGCTGTACCTGGTGATTAACTCCCACGTGGAGGAGTGGAGCTCATGCTGAGTCCTGAAGGAACCTGTTGGGAGGAGCTCAGGAGCGCAAGAGGGGCAGAAGAGCCCTGAAGTCGGGCAGAAGACCAACCCAGCTGGAGGGGCGCTTCGTGGCATCGCCAGCTCCGGTTATGTTCAACTACGTAGCAGCAGAGGTGAGACCTCAGCTGCACCGCAGCTATGGGGGCCAGCAAGGGGTGTCCGGGCCGCTGAGGAGCCGGCTGGAGCAGCTGAGGAAGCCGTGGTGGAGGGAGCCCAGCCCGCTGGTGCTGCAGCACAGCGAGACCGCCAGGCTGGCCGTCGATGCCTTCCTGGAGCAGGGCGAGCCAGGCTACCTGAGCGCCCTGGCCGAGGAGCGGGAGCTGCCCTTCCTCTCGCTCCTGGACATGGAGTACATGAGCCAGCAGCGGAGCCAAAGCCTCCCGGCTGCCGGCGCCGCGACAGACAGAGAGGCCGACCCTGGGGATGCGGACCCGGGAGACAGATCCTCCCTCAACTCCGAACTGACTTCGGGCACCTACTTCCCGCTCATGTCCGACGTGCACCCTCCAGAGCTGGAGCTGGGCTGGCCAGGGGCACCTCTCTTCACCCTGGCTGGGCAGACTCAGGCCACTGTCATCTTCCAGAGGAACAAAGCCAACAGCGTCAAGGACCTGCTGCGCTCGCTGCTCAGCCGGGCGCGCACGGTACGTACGCCCCGCACCGCCCCGCACCGCCCCGCACCGCTGCGCCCGGCTGCTGCTGCCCGCCCCACGGCCCTGCGCCGAGCTCCCGGCGGGCTCCAGAGACCGGGCATCGTCTGCAGGCTGCCCCTGCCCTTTCCTGCCCCTTCCCCGTGCTGTGGCTTCTTTCCAGCTGGGCTTTCACGTCCTGCAAGCGGTGCCCTTTAAGGCGCTCCGAGGCTGTGATTGCAGCTGTGCAGAGTACAGCACCAGAGCCTGGAGCCAACACCTGAAAGGAGGTTGGAGCCAGGTGGGGCTTGGGCTCTTTTCTCTAGGATCAGGTGCTAGAAGGAGAGGAAATGGCCTGAAGTTGTGCCAGGAGAGGCTCAGGTTGGAGATGAGGAAAAACTGCTTTGCTGCAAGAGCGGTGAGGGATTGGCACAGGCTGCCCAGGGGGGTGGTGGAGTCCCCAGCCCTGCAGGTGTTCCACAACCCTGTGGCCATGGCACTCTGGGATGTGGTTTAGTGGCCATGGTGGTGTTGGGCTGCTGATTGGACTGGATGATCTCAGAGGGCTTGGCCAACCCAGGCAGCAATCTGGCTCTCCAAAGCGAGTGGCTGGGCATGCAGAGAGAACCCTCAGCTGTCCTCGGGCAGCAAGCGTGCCCCAGCCACCCTCTGCCGGGGAGCCTGCGCAGCCACAGGCTTTCTGTGAGCCCCCGGACATCACCTCAAGCAGGACAAGAGGACAGCAGCGGTGAGCTCCCGCAGGAGGGAGCAGGAGCTGAGCGAGCTTGTGGGACTGCAACCCCCTGCCTGTGGTCTGGAGTCAGTCAGGATAAGTCTTCGTGTCTCCTAAACACGATGTCTGTGCCGGGCTGGGGCCGAGGTGGGATCAGCCCCTGGGCACCACAGCACAGTGTCTGTTGGGTGGAGGTTGCCAGCCCTTGGCTGCAATAAATCCTGGGTGACTCCTGCCTCTGCTCGCCTGCCAAGCAGAGCCCTGCCACAGGTTTACTCACTCATGCTCCTCCTTGTTTCTTCTCGGTTTGCTGCTTGACTGCACAGTGCAGAGGCAGCTTGGACCACTGCATCTCAGACACTCCTCCAGCTTCTGTTGCCTTCATCCTCTGCTGCTTTCTTCTCATCTCTTCCATCCATATTAATTTTCTTTTGGGGTATTCATTTCGACAGCTTTGGTGATCCTGAGTAAGGCTCTAATGCAAAGTTCACTTTTCACCAGTCAGCTCCCAGGGAATGTCTCTTATCACTCCAGTAATTTCCTATTTAAATGCACAGTCACTCCTTTAAACTTATTGCTGCCTGCTGCAGAAAGAGCAATGCTGCCTGGATTTCCTCTGTGCCAAGACACTGAGCTGTGCTCTTATCTGTCATCATCTGCTGAGCAAACAAAGCTCTGCTGTCCCCAGCACACTGAGCTGGAGTCACACAGCAGCCCAGGATGCTGGGAACCCCCAGAGAGCCACAGAGCACTGGAACTTGGGGGTGAAATGAGCTAAATTGGGATCTTTGGGCCTCTTTTTTTTCCCAGAAGGAGACCATTCTGCCACAGATGTTCCTGCTCAGGTGCAAGCAGCCCTTCAAGCCTCAGCTTCTGCTGCACCTTTGTAGGCAAATATGGGAGGCTTTGTCTGGGAAGTCAGTGACAAAAAGCTTTGTTTGCCCTTGCAGGCAGCTGATAGCTGAGGTGAGCTGGGAAGTGTTCTGGGACACTTTGGATCCTTCTCAGTACCAGAGATTAAGACATAGTCATGGCAGAATGATAGGGTCAGCTGGGCTGGAGGAGACCTCCAAGCTCAGCCAGCCCAACCTAGCACCCAGCCCTGCCCAACCAACCACACCATGGCACTAAGTGCCCCAGCCAGGCTTGGCTGCAACACCTCCAGCCACAGCCACTCCACCACCTCCCTGGGCAGCCCATTCCAGTGCCAATCACTCTCTCTGACAACAACTTCCTAACAACATCCAGCCTAGACCTGCCCTGGCACAGCTTGAGCCTCTGTCCCCTTCTTCTGCTGCTGGCTGCCTGGCAGCAGAGCCCAACCCCACCTGGCTACAGCCTCCCTGTAGGCAGCTGCAGGCAGCAATGAGCTCTGCCCTGAGCCTCCTCTGCTGCAGGCTGCACCCCCCCAGCTCCCTCAGCCTCTCCTCACAGGGCTGTGCTCCAGGCCCCTCCCCAGCCTTGCTGCCCTGCTCCAAACACCTTCCAGCACCTCAGCAGCTCTCTGCAATGGAGGAGCCCAGAACTGGACACAGCACTCCAGGTGTGGCCTTGAAGGCACCAAGTAAATGATTACCAAGCAAATGCCCCCACGTGTCCCAGCTCTCTGGTGACATTATGGTCCTTGCAACCACAGGAAAACCTTCCTGCTGCCCTCTCAGTTCCCAGGAACTCCTCTGTAGCTGCAGGCAGATTGCTCAGGCAGCAGCTGCTTTGCATTGCCCGAGGACTTTCTGAGCTCTTCAGATTTGTTTTGGCTGAGAGTGTCCCACACTGGCAGTGTCCCCCCCCCAGAACTGGGATGTTTTCAGACACGTTTTTTTCACCTGTTGCATGAAGTGGGAAGGAGTTTTCAGCCAGCTTTATTGCCAGAGGTTTACTGGCTTCTGGGCTGGCAGCTCTGGCCAGGGCTTCCCGTGATTCACCTGGTAATTGACAGCAGCTCCAGCTGGTTCACAACCCCAGTGACACAACTTCCAAGCAGTTGCTGACTCATTTTCCTCATCAAACCATCCAAAGGGTTACCACCTCTGTGTCTCCTAAAGACAAAAGGGAACCCCAGAGATAAAACCTCCTTCTGCTGGAAGTGGCAGGAGCTGTGCAGGCAGCCCCTTGCTTCCTGATGCTCTGCTGCCATTTCTGCACTCCCAATAGTGCACAGGGCTGGAAGGGCCCTCAAGGGTCATCCAGCTTCAACCCCTGCCATGGGCTGGACACCTCACATCAGATCAGGGCACCCATAGCCACATCCAGCCTGCCCTTAAACACCCCCAGGGATGAGGCTTCCACCACCTCCCTGGGCAACCTGTGCCAGGCTCTCACCACCCTCATGTTGAAGAATTTCTTCCTAAAGTCTAATCTTAATCTCTCCTCCTGTGGCTTGGATCCATTCTCCCCAGTCCTGTCACTACCTGACACCCTCAAAAGTCCCTCCCCAGCTTTCCTGCAGCCCCCTTCAGACACTGCAAGGCCACAGTAAGGTCTGCTTGGAGCCTTCTCCTCTCCAGCCTGCACAGCCCCAACTCTCAGCCTGTCCCCACAGCAGAGCAGCTCCAGCCCTCTGCTCATCCTCCTGGCCCTGCTCTGGACACCTTCCAGCACCTCCAGATCTTTCCTGTCCCAGGGGCTCCAGAGCTGGGCATAGTGCTCCAGGTGGGGTCTGAGCAGAGGGTGCAGAGGGGCAGAATCCCCTCCCTCACCCTGCTGCCCACACTGCTCTTGCTGCAGCCCAGGCTCTGCTTGGCTCTTTGGGCTTTCTTTTGCTCCAGCTCTCCTGGGGTACCAGCACCTCCTGGGGTACAGTACAGTGCTGCTGGGCTGCGATGCTGAGATCCCCTGAATGCTTTCCCGGGGCCCTGCAGACATGAGAATGCTGCTGGCAGAGCTCTGCTGTGTCTCACAGGGCAGCATCAGCTGATGTTCGGCAGCAGCACATTTCCCAGAGAGAGTGATTGGCACTGGAATGGGCTGCCCAGGGAGGTGGTGGAGTGGCCGTGGCTGGAGGTGTTGAAGCCAAGCCTGGCTGGGGCACTTAGTGCCATGGTCTGGTTGGTTGGGCAGGGCTGGGTGCTAGGCTGGGCTGGAGGAGCTTGGAGCTCTCTTCCAGCCTGCCTGATTCTCTTTGTCCTGGCTGAGCAGCTAAGGGAGCAGTCGGTTGCTGGGTGCCTGTGGCTGGTGTGGTTTGTCTCTCGGCTTTGCCGTGCTCCAGCAGCCCTCTCTGAAGCTGTGCTCTGGATGGGAGCTCTCCCCTCCTGCAGACCCAGGCGACGCGGTGCAGCCACACCTTGGCCCTCAGTCCCTGATGCCATCGCCGGCTCCGTCGGCTGGAGGGGGAGCTCCGCGCTGCTCCCAGCTCTCCCTCTCTCTTCTTTCCCCTCTCGTGGTCCAGCTCCGATGCTGGCTGCACATCTGCCCGGGGCGGTGGAAGGGGTCGCTGGTGGCAGTGCCAGGGGAACGAGCCAAGCCACACAGCTGCTGGCAGAGCCGCGGAACCAGCCGCGCTGGTTGGGACCGGCCCGGACGGCAGCCGCGGCCGCAGGGCGCTGCCGAGCGCTGCCGCTGCCGAGCGCTGCCGCTGCCGAGCGCTGCCGCTGCCGAGCGCTGCCGCTGCCGAGCGCTGCCGGCTGCAGGCCGCAGCAGTCGCTGAGCTGTCGGCTCCCGGCGCTGCGTTTGGCAATGCTGAGCTCTAACCCTGCAACTGCGAGCTGTGGGTTCCTGAGCTGCGGCTTGGCAGCGGCCTGGGAGGCTGCGGTCGGGACGGTGCTGAGCAGGGATGCTCTGAGCCAGCCCCAGCCCTGCGGCAGTCACCGCTGAACGCAGCGGGCTGGAGGCACCGGAGCCGGAGGTGAGGGCAGCGCTGCGAAGCGTGAGAGCTGAGCTGCCAGGAGCCTCAGCTGGAGATGGCTCTCGGGCACCTCACTTCCACTGTTTAGAGACCTGGAAATGATCTTCGAGGCTTTAGACTACAGTTTTGTGCCAATACCTTCTCAGCAGGCTTCAGAGGGAAGCCCCCCAGGGTCCTGCTCCCCCCAGGCGTCCTGGCTGTGGGCTTTGGCTGAGCTGCTTGCTCAGAGACTCTTGTGTGCTCCTGCACAGCTGTGCCTGGGCAGCCCCACCATGGGTGCCAGACCTGTCCTGTGTGAGCCTGGCACAGGACACAACCTCCCCCCACTGGAGTGCTCCTCACTGCCCTGCAGTGCACATGGGGCTGCCAGCCCTTCTCGCCCAGCACCCTGTGGGTGCCTGCCAGCAGCACCACTAGCAGCTCTCCCCCAGTTCCTCCTGTGAAGGCAGCACCTGGGAGGGGCCTGTTCCACCTCCTGGTGCCAAGGGCAGACCCCTGCAGAAGAGGAGGAGTCTGTCACACAGGGCCCCACGCAGCTTGCCCAAGCTGCTGCCCTGCTAGGTGTGGTGTATGCTCCTTGCCCATGCCAGAGCTGTGCCACAAAGCTGCCAGGAGATGCAGGTCTGCCTGCAGCCTGCTGCCCCCAGCCCAGGGCACTGGGCACCGTGGGTGACTGTGCCACATGCTGCTGCCAGCTCAGCCCCAGCCTCACGGTGAGCTCAGCTGATGGGCACTGCCATTCCTGGGCAGGAACCTGTGAGCACTGGCATAAACCAGCAGGACCTTGACTGATGGCATAACTGGGTGGGCAGAGAGAGGAGGGAAGGGCAGTGGAGGTTGCCTGCCTTGCTTTCAGCAAGGCTTTGGCACCATTTCCCATGGCATGCTCATGGGCAAGCTCAGGCAGTGTGGGTGAGGTGAGTGAGGTGGGTTGAGGAGTGGCTGAAGGACAGAGCTCAGAGGGTTGTGCTCACTGGCACAGTCCAGTTGCAGGCCTGTGGCCAGTGGTGTTCCCCCAGGGCTCAGTGCTGACTCCAGTCCTGTTCAACATCCTCATCAACCACGGGGATGAAGGCACAGAGAGGACCCTCAGGCAGTTTGCTGGTGGCACACAAGTGGGAGGAGTGGCTGAGCCACTGCCAGGCTCTGCTGCCATCCAGTGTGACCTGGGCAAGCTGAGAGCTGGGCAGAGGGGAAGCTGAAGAGGTTCAGCAAGGGCAAGTGTAAGGTCCTGCCCCCGGGGAGGAAGAACCTCCTGCAGCAGCACAGCTGAGGGGGGAGCTGCTGGGAAGCAGCTCTGGGGCAGAAGGGCTGGGGGAGTGCTGGGGGCAGGATGGGCATGAGCCAGCAGTGAGCCCTTGTGGCCCAGCAGGCCAAGGCCATCCTGGGGTGTAGCATGGAGAGTGTGGGCAGCAGCTGAGGGAGGTTCTCCTGCCCCTCTGCTCTGCCCTGGTGAAGTTGCACCTGGAGTCCTGTGTCCAGTTCTGGGCTCCCCTGTTCAAGAGGGACAGGGAACTGCTGGCGAGGGGACAGCAAAGGCTACAAGGCTGCTGAGGGGGCAGGAACAGCTCTGGGGAGGAAAGGCTGCAGAGCCTGGGGAGGAAGGGCTGCAGTGCCTGGTGAGGAAGGGCTGCAGTGCCTGGTGAGGAAGGGCTGCAGTGCCTGGTGAGGAAGGGCTGCAGAGCCTGGTGAGGAAAGGCTGCAGTGCCTGGTGAGGAAAGGCTGCAGAGCCTGGTGAGGAAGGGCTGCAGTGCCTGGGGAGGAAGGGCTGCAGAGCCTGGTGAGGAAGGGCTGCAGAGCCTGGTGAGGAAGGGCTGCAGAGCCTGGTGAGGAAGGGCTGCAGTGTCTGGTGAGGAAGGGCTGCAGTGCCTGGTGAGGAAGGGCTGCAGTGCCTGGTGAGGAAGGGCTGCAGAACCTGGTGAGGAAGGGCTGCAGTGTCTGGTGAGGAAGGGCTGCAGTGTCTGGTGAGGAAAGGCTGCAGAGCCTGGTGAGGAAGGGCTGCAGTGCCTGGTGAGGAAGGGCTGCAGTGTCTGGTGAGGAAGGGCTGCAGAGCCTGGTGAGGAAGGGCTGCAGTGCCTGGGGAGGAAGGGCTGCAGTGTCTGGTGAGGAAGGGCTGCAGTGCCTGGTGAGGAAGGGCTGCAGTGCCTGGTGAGGAAGGGCTGCAGAGCCTGGTGAGGAAGGGCTGCAGTGCCTGGTGAGGAAGGGCTGCAGTGCCTGGTGAGGAAGGGCTGCAGTGTCTGGTGAGGAAGGGCTGCAGAGCCTGGTGAGGAAGGGCTGCAGTGCCTGGGGAGGAAGGGCTGCAGTGTCTGGTGAGGAAGGGCTGCAGTGTCTGGTGAGGAAGGGCTGCAGTGCCTGGGGAGGAAGGGCTGCAGTGTCTGGTGAGGAAGGGCTGCAGTGCCTGGTGAGGAAGGGCTGCAGTGCCTGGGGAGGAAGGGCTGCAGTGCCTGGGGAGGAAGGGCTGCAGTGCCTGGGGAGGAAGGGCTGCAGTGCCTGGGGAGGAAGGGCTGCAGTGCCTGGGGAGGAAGGGCTGCAGTGCCTGGTGAGGAAGGGCTGAGCCATCCCAAGCACACTATGGGGAAGTATGGAAAAGCCTGAGGGGATCTCATCAGTGCTGATCAATACCCACAGGGAGGCTGGCAGGAGGGTGGCACCAGGCTTTGGTCAGTGGTGCCCAGTGACAGGACCAGAGGTAACAGGCACAGATTTGAACAGAGGAGGCTCCACCTGAACACGAGGAGGAACTTCCTTGCTTTGAGGGTGCTGCAGCCCTGGAGCAGGCTGCCCAGAGAGGCTGTGCAGTCTCCTTCTCTGGAGCCACTCAAACCCACCCCTGGCTGTGTTCCTGTGCAGCCTGCTCTGGGTGTCCCTGCCCTGGCAGGGGGTAGGACTCCATCTCCAGAGGTCCCTTCCAAGCCCTGCCATTCTGTGGCTCTCTGTGGCTTCCTGTGCATGCCAGGTGCAAGCAGTGCCTCTGAGCCTTGACTGCATCACACCAACTTCCCATGCCAAGCTCAGGCTGGTTCCAGGGCCAAGCCTGCCTCAGACCTGGAGACGAGCTGGAATATTGTGAGGCAGGTGTGGCCAACAGGAACTTGCCTGAGGCCTTGCACCCGATTTGGACTCTGTTTTTTTTTGCTTGGCTTCATCACCAGGGGATGTGTAGCCCCTCAGAGCCTTTTGGCTACATTGCTGTAGGTCTTTGGCTGAAGACCAGCCTGGAAAGTGGTGGTGAAGCCTGCCCTGGTAGCCCAGCAGCAGCATTGGTCTGGGAGGCTGAAGATGCTTCTCACTGATCTCCAGAGCTCTGCCAGGGCTGATTCTGCTGATCCATGCCAGAGAGGTGCATTTCAGGAGTGGAGGAGCTTCTCACAGCCTCATAAGGCTTCTGCAAAGACAACACTGCTGAGGGCTACCAAAGAGTTGTTCTTTGAGCCTCCAGCTCTCAGGGCTAGAGTGAGAGAGTGGAGGTCTGGGCTTGGGCTCCACAGTAGAGGTGATTTTAGCTCTTGGGCTCCAAAAGCCTTTCTGGAGGCATCCACATAGGCCACAAGGCAGCTGTCTGCTGCCTCCAGTTCTGGTTTCTCCAGCACAAGGAGGACCTGGAGCTGTTGCAGAGGCTCCAGAGGAGGCCAGCAAGAGGAGCAGAGGCTGCAGAAGCTGTGCTGTGGGGCCAGGCTGGGAGAGTTGGGGCTGTGCAGCCTGGAGGAGAGAAGGCTGCAGGGAGAGCTGAGAGCAGCCTTGCAGTGCCTGCAGGGGCTGCAGGAGAGCTGGGGAGGGACTCTGGACAAGGGCTGGCAGTGGCAGGCTGAGGGCCAATGGCTTTGAGCTGGGAGAGGGGAGAGGGAGAGTGGAGCTGGGGAAGAGATTGTTGAGAGTGAGGGTGGGGAGAGACTGGCACAGGCTGCCCAGGGAGGCTGTGGCTGCCTCCTGCCTGGAGGTGTTCAAGGCCAGGCTGGCTGAGACCTTGAGCAGCCTGTGCTGGTGGGAGGTGTCCCTGCCATGGCAAGGGGGTGGAGATGGATGAGCTTTGAGGTCCCTTCCAATCTAGGATTCTGTGAGCAGTCACCTGAAGAAATGAATCAGAAGGTGAATGCTCCACGAGTGGAAAGCACAGCAAGGCTGATCTGGGCAGCACTGAAGTGAGTGTGACAAAGTCTGTGCCCTATAGCAAAGCCGTGCTGGTGGGAGGGGTCCCTGCCCCTGGCAGGGGGTTGGAGCTGGATGAGCTTTGAGGTCCTTCATTGTAGGATTCTCTGAACTGCTGCTTGCCTCTTCAGCTGCATTTGCAGGAGCACTGCCAGCAGGGAAAGGCAAAGGGATCCTCCCCTCAGGCTTTATGGTTTTGTCTACTCACCCCTGTAAGGAGTCTTAGAACAAGGATGTGTAGGCACCTGTCTAGAGACCCTCTCCCCTGCCTGGCAGTCTGTCCTCCCTGAGCAAAAGGAGACCTTTCTCTGCTGCCATCTCCACCCTCACTCACACCTGCTGCACTCCAGGGGTGGAACTGGATCATCCTCAAGGTCCCTTCCAACCCACCCCAGTCTTTGACTCTGTGAATGACATTCAGAGTCTGTGCACCTGCATTTCCCTTGCAGCTCTTCCTGTCTGCTCACGGCAGAAGGGACAGGAGGTGGCTTGGGTGGGGAATGTCTTTGTGGTTGAGACACTGGAAGGTGTTTGGAGAAGGGCAGCAAGGCTGGGGAGGGGCCTGGAGCACAGCCCTGTGAGGAGAGGCTGAGGGAGCTGGGGGGGTGCAGCCTGCAGCAGAGGAGGCTCAGGGCAGAGCTCATTGCTGCCTGCAGCTGCCTGCAGGGAGGCTGTAGCCAGGTGGGGTTGGGCTCTGCTGCCAGGCAGCCAGCAGCAGAAGAAGGGGACAGAGGCTCAAGCTGTGCCAGGGCAGGTCTAGGCTGGATGTTGTTAGGAAGTTGTTGTCAGAGAGAGTGATTGGCACTGGAATGGGCTGCCCAGGGAGGTGGTGGAGTGGCTGTGGCTGGAGGTGTTGCAGCCAAGCCTGGCTGGGGCACTTAGTGCCATGGTCTGGTTGGTTGGGCAGGGCTGGGTGCTAGGCTGGGCTGGCTGAGCTTGGAGCTCTCTTCCAGCCTGCATGGTTCTATGCTTCTGTGATCTTCTCTGCCACAGAGGCACAAGGGCTGTTAGAAGCAAAGGTCCAGAAGCAGTCTCCCTGTGGCCACAGGCAGAACTCAGGAGGTCTGAACTCGCAGCTGAAGGGTGTGCAGTCCACCTGGGCATGGGATTTCAAAGCTCTCTTGGTTTTCATCCCTTATCTCCTTAGGTGATAGCAATTGTGATGGATCTGTTCACAGACATGGAGATCCTGTGTGACCTGCTGGAGGCCTCCAGCAGGAGGCATGTCCCTGTGTACCTCATCCTGGATGAAGAGTACCTGAAGCACTTCCTGGAGATGTGCAACAAAATGGCTCTTACCCAGGACGACTTCCCAGTAAGTTTCCAGTCACACTCTGGATGTGGCAAACAGCTCCTGGGATCTCTGCACCCTTTGCTCTGCTCCCTGGGACCTCTCCCTTCTCCCACTGTCCCAGCCTAGGAGACCGTGGCTATGTCACAGCATCACAGCAGCATGCAGGTGGGCAGAGCCCCTCAGCATCCCAGGTCCAACCTAGAGCCCTGCTCCACAGGAGTCACCTTAAGCCATAGCCCCAAGCACCACATCCAAACCAGCCTCACACACCCCCAGGCTGGGTGACTCCAGCCCCTCCCTGGGCAGCTCATTCCAGTCCCTGACCACTCTCTCCCTAAAAGCTTTCTCCTGACATCCAATCCAGACCTCCCCAGCCTCAGCCTGAGGCCATTCCCCCTTGTTCTGCCTCCAGCTACCTGTGAGCAGAGCCCAGCAGCAGCCTCTGCACAGCCTCCTCTCAGGCAGCTGTAGGCAGTGATGAGCTCTGCCCTCAGCCTCCTCCTCCTCCTCACACCAACCATGCCCAGCTCCCTCAGTCTCTCCTCATCAGATCTCTTCCCCAGCCCTTCCCCAGCTTCCCTGCCCTCCTCTGCACTGCCTCCAGCACCTCCACAGCTCTCTTGTACTGAGGTGCCCCTACCTGGATGCAGGTGCTGAGCTGTGGCCTCACCAGAGCCCAGCACAGGGGCATAGCCCCAGCTCCCTCAGTCACTCCTCCAAAGACTTACCTGGTCTAGGAAATCAAGATCAGGCTGGGAGCAGAGGGGAAGGAGTGGGGGAGCCTCCTAGTTCCATGTCTCAGTTGCACACACAGGAAGGGTGAATGCCTTGCAGGGCTGCTGCAGGTGGGCAGAGGTAGGCAAGGAAAGTCCCAGCTGTGAAGGCCTTTATCATCCTGTGCCCTCTCTGCCTTTGCTCTAGGACACAGCACTTACATTGCTGGGAGTTCAGATCCCTGAGCTCAGTTACCTTCTGGCCAGAACAGGCTCTGGAGTCTCCTTCTCTGGAGGCTTTCAAGCCCCACCTGGATGTGTTCCTGGGTGACCTGCCCTGGGTGATGCTGCTCTGGCAAGGAGCTTGGACTGGTTGATCTCTGGGGGTGCCTCCCAAGCCCTGCCTGGCATTCTGTGGTGCTGTGTTGCAGTGCAATAGCTGCAGAAGGAAGCAGAGAGTCTGCTCAGATCATAGAATCAGCCAGGTTGAAAGAGAGCTCCAAGGTCAGCCAGCCCAACCTAGCACCCAGCCCTGCCCAACCAACCAGACCATGGCACTAAGTGCCCCAGCCAGGCTTGGCTGCAACACCTCCAGGGCTGGTGACTCCACCACCTCCCTGGGCAGCCCATTCCAATGGCAAAGCACTCTCCTGATGCAAACCCTGCAGTGCCCTCCTAGCCCTGCCTCAGCCTAAACCCATGTTTTAAGGTGTTAAAAACCCCATGTCAAGATCTGCTTTTGGAGAGGAGACCTTATTGCCCTCTACAGCTACCTGAAAGGAGGTTGCAGTGAGGCTGGAGCTGGCCTCTTCTCCCCAGTTACTAATGACAGGACCAGAGGAAATGGCCTCAAGTTGCATCAAGGGAGGTTTAGGTTGGCTGTTAGGAGGAAGTTCTTTCCTGAGCAGGTGCTCAGGCACTGGCACAGGCAGCCCAGGGAGGTGGTGGAGTCACCATCCCTGGAGGGGTTTAAAAGGAGAGTGGCTGTGGTGCTTGAGGCTATGGTCTGGTGATGAAGGATGCTGGGATGAAGGTTGGACTGGATGGTCCTGGTGGTCCTTCCCAACCACAGTGATTGATAATGATGAGATGTGCTGAGGGACTTGGCTTAGTCAAGGATGTGTCAGTGTGAGACTTGAGGAGCTTGAAGGGCTTCCCAAGCTAAGAGATTCTGTGATCCTGTGGCTTGAGATGATCTGGGCTGTGGGTGAATGAGAGGCTTGTGAAGAGCTCAACTCCCCAAATGATGCTTTACAGCACTCACAAGGGCTGCAGCTCCAAAGGGCCTCATTTCCCCTCAGTTCTGATGTGTGTGCACAGAGGTCTGAGACATTTGTGCTGGTGCTGCTCTGTCCTTCCTTGCCTCTCACAAGCCAGACCCATTGAGGTGATTGTTCACTCTGCAGAGAGATCCAAGAGACCTTCTTGTGGCCTTCCAGAATCTGAAGGGGGCTACAAGAAAGCTGGGGAGGGACTTCTGAGGGTGTCAGGTAGTGATAGGACTGGGGGGAAAGGAGCAAAAGAGAGATGTTGAGGTGCTGGAAGGTGTTTGGAGAAGGGCAGCAAGGCTGGGGAGGGGCCTGGAGCACAGCCCTGTGAGGAGAGGCTGAGGGAGCTGGGGGGGTGCAGCCTGCAGCAGAGGAGGCTCAGGGCAGAGCTCATTGCTGTCTGCAGCTGCCTGCAGGGAGGCTGTAGCCAGGTGGGGTTGGGCTCTGCTGCCAGGCAGCCAGCAGCAGAAGAAGGGGACACAGCCTCAAGCTGTGCCAGGGCAGGTCTAGGCTGGATGTTAGGAGGAAGTTGCTGGCAGAGAGAGTGATTGGCACTGGAATGGGCTGCTTGGTTCTCTTGTGGTGAAAGGGCAGAGAGGCTTGAATTCAAAAGCCAAATATGATGTAAAACTACATCACTCTTTGTCAGTATGGAGAAATAGCCCTGGCCTTAAGCAGAGCAGCCTGCACCAAATACTCTGGCAAATGGATTTGGGAAGAAAAGTAAGTGAGGGCATTCCAAGTGCAGGAGCTCATAAACTCATTTCTGTGTTCATAGAATCAGAGAATCAGGCAGGCTGGAAGAGAGCTCCAAGCTCAGCCAGCCCAACCTAGCACCCAGCCCTGCCCAACCAACCAGACCATGGCACTAAGTGCCCCAGCCAGGCTTGGCTGCAACACCTCCAGCCACAGCCACTCCACCACCTCCCTGGGCAGCCCATTCCAGTGCCAATCACTCTCTCTGCCAACAGCTTGCTCCTAACATCCAGCCTATACTTTCCCCAGCACAACTTGAGACTGAGTCCCCTTGTTCTGTTGCTGGTTGCCTGTTGTGAAATGCTGGTCACAAACATCTAGAGGGAAGGCAGCACAGCCTCCCCCACTGGCACTTAGACAAGAAAATAATGAAAAGAGATTTAATGCAGTGTGCTGGAAGGTGTCCAGGGCAGGAGGATGAGCAGAGGGCTGGAGCTGCTCTGCTGTGGGGACAGGCTGAGAGAGTTGGGGCTGTGCAAGCTGCAGAGGAGAAGGCTCCAAGCAGACCTCACTGTGGCCTTGCAGTGTCTGAAGGGGGCTACAGGAAAGCTGGGGAGGGACTTCTGAGGGTGTCAGGCAGGGATAGGACTGGGGGGAGGATGGCTCCAAGCTAGAGGAGATTGAGATTAGACCTTAGGAAGTTGTTCAGCATGAGGGTGGTGAGAGCCTGGCACAGGTTGCCCAGGGAGGTGGTGGAAGCCTCACCCCTGGAGGTGTTTAAGGCCAGGCTGGCTGTGGCTGTGGGCAGCCTGATGTAGAGTGAGGTGTCCCTGCTCATGGCAGGGGTTGGAGCTGGATGGTCCTTGAGGTCCCTTCCAGCCCTGCCAGTTCTGTGATTGATTCTATGGCAGCTCTTTGGTGTTTGCTTCCATGAACAACTTCATCACCCAAGCCCCATGGTGGATCCAGAGAAATTCCATCTCCCAGCATCTACTGACTCTGGCTTCTTACCCCAGAGCCTGGCCCTCAGCTAATCACAGGCAGAGTGAGTTGGCATTCCTGGAGGTGTCTGAGTCTCTCTGGTAGACCTGAAGCCATGTCTTGTGCTTGAATGACTCAGCAACATTTGCCTCCCTCACTCAGTGACTCAGCAGCAGGTCTCAATGTCAAGTGCCTCTTGAGCTGGTGCATCTCAAACCATACATGAACACCTTTGGTGTTCACATCAAAGTGGGATGAGGGCACAGGTTTTACCCCTGCCCCCATGTTTTATCCTTACCCCCATGTTTTAATCCCTGCCCCCATGTTTTATCCTTACCCCATGTTTTAATCCCTGCCCCCATGTTTTATCCTTACCCCCATGTTTTACTCCTATCCCCATGTTTTGTCTCTGCCCCCCATGTTTTACCCCTGCCCCTATGTTTTACCCCTGCCCCCCATGTTTTACCTCTGCCCCCATGTTTTACCCCTGCCCCCATGTTTTACCCCTGCCCCCCATGTTTTGTCTCTGCCCCCCATATTTTACCCCTGCCCCCATGTTTTAATCCCTCCCCCATGTTTTAATCCCTGCCCCCCATATTTCACCCCTGCCCCCATGTTTCACCCCTGCCCCCCATGTTTCACCCCTGCCCCCCATATTTCACCCCTGCCCCCATGTTTCACCCCTGCCCCCCATGTTTCACCCCTGCCCCCATGTTTTACCCCTGCCCCCATGTTTTAATCCCTCCCCCATGTTTTACCCCTGCCCCCCATGTTTTACCCCTGCCCCCATGTTTTGTCTCTGCCCCCCATGTTTTACCCCTGCCCCCCATGTTTTACCCCTGCCCCCATGTTTTGTCTCTGCCCCCCATGTTTTACCCCTGCCCCCCATGTTTTACCCCTGCCCCCATGTTTTGTCTCTGCCCCCCTGTTTTACTCCTGCCCCCCATGTTTTACCCCTGCCCCCATGTTTTGTCTCTGCCCCCCTGTTTTACTCCTGCCCCCCATGTTTTACCCCTGCCCCCATGTTTTGTCTCTGCCCCCCTGTTTTACTCCTGCCCCCCATGTTTTACCCCTGCTGCCATGTTTTGTCTCTGCCCCCCATATTTTACCCCTGCCCCCATGTTTTAATCCCTGCCCCCCATGTTTCACCCCTGCCCCCCATATTTCACCCCTGCCCCCATGTTTCACCCCTGCCCCCCATGTTTCACCCCTGCCCCCATGTTTTACCCCTGCCCCCATGTTTTAATCCCTCCCCCATGTTTTACCCCTGCCCCCCATGTTTTACCCCTGCCCCCATGTTTTGTCTCTGCCCCCCTGTTTTACTCCTGCCCCCCATGTTTTACCCCTGCCCCCATGTTTTACCCCTGCCCCCATGTTTTGTCTCTGCCCCCCATATTTTACCCCTGCCCCCATGTTTTAATCCCTCCCCCATGTTTTAATCCCTGCCCCCCATGTTTCACCCCTGCCCCCCATGTTTCACCCCTGCCCCCCATATTTCACCCCTGCCCCCATGTTTCACCCCTGCCCCCCATGTTTCACCCCTGCCCCCATGTTTTACCCCTGCCCCCATGTTTTAATCCCTCCCCCATGTTTTACCCCTGCCCCCCATGTTTTACCCCTGCCCCCATGTTTTGTCTCTGCCCCCCTGTTTTACCCCTGCCCCCCATGTTTTACCCCTGCCCCCATGTTTTATCCCTGCCCCCCTGTTTTCCCCCTGCCCCCCTGTTTTACTCCTGCCCCCCATGTTTTCCCCTGCCCCTCTGTGCTGTCACAGCCACCAGAGGCCAGTCCCTGGCCGTGTACAGGCAGCCTGGGGAGCTCAGGCATGCTCAGCCTGCCAGGGAGGAGGAGGAGGAGGCACAGCAATGCCCAGAAGCAGCCCCTGGAGGGGTGGCAGGGCCGTGGGTCTGTGCCTGCAGAGAACATCTGCAGGCAAATCACCGCTCTTGGAGCCTGCCTTGTGTCTGCAGCTGTCCCACACTGCGGTGTCAGCCCAGACTGAGCTCTGCTGCAGGCAGAGAGGAGGCTGCCACCGCCCCCAGCAGCACCCAGCAGCACCCAGCAGCACCCAGCAGCACCCAGCAGCACCCAGCAGCCATGGGCAGCACCCAGCAGCCATGGGCAGCAGCCAGCTCCAGCAAGAGGCACAGAGCTGTGTGCAGCCTGCCCCAGCCACCAGCAACCTCTCTCTTTTGCAGGGCTGATGCTTGGCAGCTCTCAGCTGCCCACGGGGGCACCTGCCAGGACGAGCACAAACAGTTGGAACCAGTTCCTGGTGTGCCCAAGCCACTGCAGGTGGCAGTGGAGCTGGGCTGGAGGGGCAGCAAGGGTTGAGCTGGCAGGCCAGGGCAGGTGCAGCCTTAGGGGGGGTTATTTGCATGCCAGGTGTTTTGTTTGGCTCTACCATAGACACCAGGCCAGGGACTGCTCACTTCTGCCTTGCCCGGGTGAGGTGCACAGGTCCTGGCAAACTCCTCTTACTAAAAGGATCCTGATGGACACTGAGATACCCAAGCACAGCTCCAGGCTGGGTGAGCAGTGGCTGAGAGCAGTGCTGAGGAGAAGGCCTTGGGGGCGTCAGGTGGTGCCAGAGTGCCCAGGAGCCAGCACTGGTGGCTGCAGCCCAGAGCCAGCTGTGTGCTGGCTGCAGCCAGAGCAGGGAGAGCAGCAGCACAGGGAGGGGATTCTGCCCCTCCACTCTGCTCTGCTCAGCCCTCACCTGCACCACTGCCTCCAGCTCTGGGAACACAGCACAAGGAGGACCTGGAGCTGCTGCAGAGGCTCCAGAGGAGGCCAGCAAGAGGAGCAGAGGCTGCAGAAGCTGTGCTGTGGGGCCAGGCTGGGAGAGTTGGGGCTGTGCAGCCTGGAGGAGAGAAGGCTGCAGGGAGAGCTGAGAGCAGCCTTGCAGTGCCTGGAGGGGCTGCAGGAGAGCTGGGGAGGGACTGTTTAGAGCAGTGCCAGACCCACATGGTGCTTGAATAGTTCCTGAGCTCCAGTCTGAGCCTCCCCTGGGGCAGTCTGGAACCATTCCCTCTGCTCCTGGCCCTTGGCACCAAGCAGCAGAGGCTGCCCCCTGCTCACTGCCCCCTCCCTGCAGGCAGCTGCAGAGAGCAATGAGCTCTGCCCTCAGGCTGCTGAGTTCCAGCCTGCAGTGGTGCAGGTGAGGGCTGAGCAGAGCAGACTGGAGGGGCAGAATCCCCTCCCTGTGCTGCTGCTCTCCCTGCTCTGGCTGCAGCCAGCACACAGCTGGCTCTGGGCTGCAGCCACCAGTGCTGGCCCCTGGGCACTCTGGCACCACCTGACCCCCCCAAGGCCTTCTCCTCAGCACTGCTCTCAGCCACTGCTCACCCAGCCTGGAGCTGTGTTTGGCACTGCCCCTGCCCAGGATCTTGCACTCAGCCTTGTTGACCTGCATGAGGCTGGCATGGGCACAGCTCTCACTGCTGTCCAGGTCTCTTGGGATGGATCCTTTCCCTCCAGAGTGGCAGCTGCCCCACAGCTTGCTGTCACCCACAGACCTGCTGAGGTGTTCACTGAGCTAGAGCTGAAACCCACTCTCAAAGGCTCTTTCCCCTTGGCTGGGTCAAGGACACCTCAGAGGATGAGCACCTTTCATTTCAAGGCTTCCCAAGCTTCAGAGCCATGAGGATTTACCTGCCCACTGCCCAACACTTAGGCACTGAGCTTATTCTTCCTCTGCACTGAAGCCAGGAGCAGAACTTTGGTGATCCTCCCAACTTTCCCCTCTCACCCTTTCATTTTCAGTTGCCATTTCAGCTCCAGCCCCAGCTCTTGACTTGCTTGCACTGCACTGCAGCAGGCAATGAGCTGCTTCCTGGCTGTGCCAGGGGCAGGACACATCTCTGCCGTGGCCACCTCCTGTTTGAGCTCAGAAATGTAATCCCCTCTAAGGCACCTCAGACCCCACCGAGGGCACTGCTGCTCAGGCTGCCCATCCCCCCTCTTTCCTCCAGCCCTAACCTGGCAAATGTTTGCTCTGCTCTTCCTGCTCAAGATCCTGCTTAGCTTTAGCCCATTTGCCCTTAGGCTCCTCTGACAGCAGCACAGCTCACATCCTGCTGGCACAGACCTCCAGGCTCATCCAGTCCACCCCTCGGCACAGCACTGCAGGCTCAGCACCAAACCATGGCCCTGAGCACCAATGCCCAGGGCTGGGCACTGCAGCACTGCCCTGGGCAGACCACTGCAAGCTCTGAGAAGCCTTCCAGGGCACAAACAGTTCCTGAGCTCCAGCCTGAGCCTCCCCTGGGGCAGCCTGGAACCATTCCCTCTGCCTCTGGCCCTTGGCACCAAGCAGCAGAGGCTGCCCCCTGCTCACTGCCCCCTCCCTGCAGGCAGCTGCAGAGAGCAATGAGCTCTGCCCTCAGGCTGCTCTGCTCCACCTGCACACCCCCAGCTCCCTCAGCCCCTGCTCACCCCCAGCTGCTCCAGGCCCTTCTCCAGCCTGGCTGCCCTGCTCTGGGCAGGCTCCAGCCCCTCAGTGTCCTTCCTGCAGTGAGGGGCCCAGGGCTGAGCACAGCACTCGAGGGGTGGCCTCAGCAGTGCTGAGCACAGGGGGATGGGCACCTCCTGTGCCTGCTGCCCACCCTGCTTCTGACAGCAGCCAGGATGCCACTGGCATCACTGCCCACCCTGCTTCTGACACCAGCCAGGATGCCACTGGCATCACTGCCCACTCTGCTTCTGACACCAGCCAGGATTCCACTGGCATCACTGCCCACCCTGCTTCTGACAGCAGCCAGGATGCCACTGGCATCACTGCCCACTCTGCTTCTGACACCAGCCAGGATTCCACTGGCATCACTGCCCACCCTGCTTCTGACACCAGCCAGGATACCACTGGCATCACTGCCCACTCTGCTTCTGACAGCAGCCAGGATACCACTGGCATCACTGCCCACCCTGCTTCTGACACCAGCCAGGATACCACTGGCATCACTGCCCACTCTGCTTCTGACAGCAGCCAGGATACCACTGGCATCACTGCCCACCCTGCTTCTGACACCAGCCAGGATGCCACTGGCATCACTGCCCACTCTGCTTCTGACACCAGCCAGGATGCCACTGGCATCACTGCCCACCCTGCTTCTGACAGCAGCCAGGATACCACTGGCATCACTGCCCACCCTGCTTCTGACAGCAGCCAGGAGCCAGGATGCCATTGGCCTTCTTGCCCACCTGGGCACTGCAGGCTCATGTTCAGTCACTGCCAACCACCTCCCCCAGGTCCCTCTCCCAGCTGCAGCTTTCCAGAGCCATGCCCAGGCCTGGGGAAGTGTCCTGTAGGGTTCTCCACCTCTTGCCCAAAGCAGCATTTGTGCCTCAGGGCAGGTTGCTGTTTGCTGCTGTTCTGAACCTCGCAGGAGCAGGACAGAGGCTGGCAGAACGCTGGGTGTGTAGGAGCCAAGAACTGCTTCAGCCTTTCACCTGCTCTGCTTGCTCTGCTTTCAGAACATGCGTGTCAGGTGCCTGAGTGGGGACACCTACTACAGCAAAGCAGGCAAGAAGTTTGCAGGCCAGGTCCTGGAGAAGTTTGTCCTCATTGACTGTGACCAAGTTCTTGCTGGCACATACAGGTAAGGGAAGTCAGCAGCTGCTGTGACACAGGCAGTGCTCCTCACCCCAGCAGGGCACAATGCAGCTCCTTGCTTGCTGGGGGATGGTTTGGGGTCCTTGATGTGGGGGGCAGGGGGAGGGTGTGTGATGTGGCTTGGGCTTTGGTCTCCATGATCATCTCAGAATGCATCAGGTTGGAAGGGGACCCTCAAAAGTCATCTTGTCCAAACCCCCCCACCCTGCAGTCAGCAGGGGCAACTTCTACTAGATCAGGTCCTTCAGGGCCCCATCGAGTTTGACCTTGAATATTTTCCCTCAGGGGTCAGTGCTGGCACCAGTGCTGGGCAACATCTTTGTCAGTGCCATGGGCAGAGCAATCAGTGCAGCCTCAGCAAGTCTGCAGGTGGCACCAAGCTGTGTGGCACAGGCAACTTGCCAGAGGGCAGGGATCCATCCAGAGGGAGCTGGGCAGGCTGCAGAGCTGTGCCCAGGCCAACCTCATGGCATTCAACAAGGCCAAGGGGAAGGTCCTGCACCTGGGTGGGTGCAATCCCAAGCACAGCTGCAGGCTGGGTGGGGAATGGCTGAGAGCAGCCCTGAGGAACAGGCCCTGGGGGTCTGGGCTGATGCAAAGCTCCACAGGAGCCTGCAGGGTGAGTGCAGCCCAGACACAAGCCTGTGCTGGGCTGCAGCCAGAGCAGTGTGGGCACAGGGCAAGGGAGGGCATTCTGCCCCTTGGCTCTGCTCTCCTCACACCCCACCTGCAGCCCTGGGGGCAGTTCTGCAGCCCCCAGCACAAGCAGCACATGGAAGTGTTGGAGCCAGTGCAGAGGAGGCCACCAAGATGCTGAGAGGGCTGCAGCAGCTCTGCTGTGAGCACAGGCTGAGAGAGTTGGGGCTGTGCAGGCTGGAGAGGAGAAGGCTTGGAGGAGAGCTTGGAGTGGCCTTGCAGGAGCTGAAGGGGGCTGCAGGGGGCTGCAGGAGGGCTGGGGAGGGACTATTGACAAGGGCTGGGAATGAGAGGAAGAGGAGGAGAAGGAGGAATGGGTTTGAAGTGGCAGAGGGGAGATTGGAACTGGATGTTAGGAGGAAGTAGTTTGCAGTGAGGATGGTGAGAGACTGGCACAGGTTGAGGGTGCTGAGACACTGGCACAGGGTGAGGGTGGTGAGACACTGGCACAGGTTGCCCAGGGAGGTTGTGGAGCACAGAAGCACCCAATGGGATCTTTGATCCCATTGGGTGCTTCTGTGCTCCACAACCTCCCTGGAGGTGTTCAGGACCAGGCTGGATGAGACCTTGAGCAACCTGTTCTAGCAGGAGGTGTCCCTGCCCATGGCAGGAGGTTGGAACTGGCTGAGCTTTGAGCTCCCTCCCAACCCAAACCATTCCATGATTCTATATCTCCAGACAGGGCCTCTACCATGTCCTTTCTGGGCAACACAATCCAGTGTTCCACCACCCTCTTGTGCAGAGCTTCCTCCTGATGTCCAATTTAAACCTGCCCTGCTCCAGCTTCAAAGCCATCCTCCCTCATCCTAGCACTTCCAGTCCTTGGCAGAACTCCCTCCCCAGCTCCCCTGGAGCCCCCTTCAGATATTTAAGGTCTTGCATCCTTCACCACAGTCACTTCTCAGCTTTCCTGGAGGCCTCCTTTAGGTACTGGAACCTTCTCTTCTCCAGGCTGAACAACCCCAACTCTCCCAGCAGAGGTTCCCAGGCTGCCCAGGCAGGTGGTGGAGTCCCCACCCCTGGAGGTGTAGAAAAGCTGTGTGAGTGCTGAGCTGAGGGATGTGGGTTAGTGGCAGTGGCTCAGCAGCAGTGGTGGGGATGAGCAATGGGTGAGTGCTTGGACTGGATGATCAGAGGATCACAGAGTGGTTTAGGCTGGAAGGGACCTCCCAAGCTCATCCAGTCCAAGCCCCTGCACTCAGCAGGGACATCCTCCACGAGTGCAGGTTGCCCACAGCCCTGTCCAGCCTCACCTGGAATGTCTCCAGGGATGGGACCTCAACCACCTCCCTGGGCAACCTGTTGCAGTGCTCAGCCACCCTCCTGGTGCAGAGCCTGTTCCTCATATCCAGTCTCAATCTGCAACAGGCTGCTCTGGTTTGCAGCCATTGCCCTCGTCCTGTCCCTGCAGGCCTTCATGAACAGTCTCTCTGCAGCCTGCTTGCAGACCCCTCAGGTACTGGTGTTCAGTGCCAGGTTGGATGAGACCTTGAGCAGCTGAGTCTAGTTGAGAGGTGTCCCTGCCCATGGCAAGGGGTTTGGAGTAGATGAGCTCTGAGGTCCCTTCCAGCCTGAGCCACTCTGTGCTTTTTCAGGATGCTTCTGAATGTGCAGCAGCAGCAACCTCAGCACAGCACTTGTGAGATGCCAAGGGGGAAATCAGAGCTCTTGCCAGCCTGTGCATCCCAGCTTCAGTCACCACTTGAAGAGGGGATTTAATCCACCTTTAATCAGCTCTTGGCAAGGAGATTTGATTTGCCATTGGAATGGGCTGCCCAGGGAGGTGGTGGAGTGGCCGTGGCTGGAGGTGTTGCAGCCAAGCCTGGCTGGGGCACTTAGTGCCATGGTCTGGTTGGTTGGGCAGGGCTGGGTGCTAGGTTGGGCTGGGTGAGCTTGGAGCTCTCTTCCAACCTGGCTGACTCTATGATCCTATGATTTAATCCCACCTTTAATCACCCCTTGAGAGGCTGATTCTATCCCACCTTTAATCACCTCTTGGGAAGCTGATTCTATCCCACCCTTAATCACCCCTTGAGAGGTTGATTCTATCCCACCTTTAATCACCCCTTGAGAGGCTGATTCTATCCCACCCTTAATCACCCCTTGAGAGGTTGATTCTATCCCACCTTTAATCACCCCTTGAGAGGCTGATTCTATCCCACCTTTAATCACCCCTTGAGAGGCTGATTCTATCCCACCTTTAATCACCCCTTGAGAGGCTGATTCTATCCCACCTTTAATCACCCCTTGAGAGGCTGATTCTATCCCACCTTTAATCACCCCTTGAGAGGCTGATTCTATCCCACCTTTAATCACCCCTTGAGAGGCTGATTCTATCCCACCTTTAATCACCCCTTGGAGAGGCTGATTCTATCCCACCTCTAATCACCCCTTGAGAGGTTGATTCTATCCCACCTTTAATCACCACCTTGGGAAGCCTTTCCTTTGCACTTCACTTTCACTGAAGAGTCCTTGCTCTAAGGGCTGTGCCAAAACCTCTTTAAGAAGTCAGGTGTCCAACCTCCAGCAGATCAGATGCTGCTGTGTGCTTTCTGCCACCCTCCAAGCACACCAAGAGGCTTTTGGGGCATGGCTTCCTCCCACAAAAACACATGCTGAGCCTCCAGCTCCAGCCAGGTTGTGGAGTATGGAAACAAGGTTGCCTGGTTTGGAGTTTTGCAGGAGCTCTTTCCCAGGTCCACCTTTGCTCCTTTCCATTCCCCTGCTGCTGCATTCAGCTGTCAGTGGTAGCTGAAGTGCCAGGGTAGAGGCTGATGAATGTCTGGAAGATTCAGACTGCAGCAAAGCCTTTGACACCATCTGCCACAAGCAGCTCCTGGCACAGCTGGCAGCTCCTGGCTTGGGTAGAGTCACTCTGATATGGGTCAAGAACTGGCTGCAGGGCTGGGCCCAGAGAGTGGTGGTGAATGGTGCCAAATCCAGCTGGCAGCTGGCACTAGTGGTGTGCCCCAGGGATCAGTGCTGGGCCCAGTCCTGTTCAATATCTTTATGGATGATCTGGATGGGGGGATTGAGTCCAGCAGCAGTGAGTTTGCAGATGGCACCAAGCTAGGAGCAGTGTGGAGCTGCTGGAGGGTAGCAGAGCCCTGCAGAGGGACCTGGCCAGGCTGCATGGGTGGGCAGAGGCCAAGGGGGTGAGACTGAACAAGGCCAAGGGCAGGGTTCTGCACTTTGGCCACAACAACCCCAAGCAGCACTACAGGCTGGGGCCAGAGTGGCTGAGAGCAGCCAGGCAGAGAGGGAGCTGGGGGTGCTGGCAGAGAGGAGCTGCAGAGGAGGCAGCAGTGCCCAGGTGGGCAGCAGAGCCAATGGCATCCTGGGCTGGCTGAGGAGCAGTGTGGGCAGCAGGACAAGGGAGGTTCTTCTGCCCCCTGTGCTCAGCACTGCTCAGGCCACCCCTGGAGTGCTGTGTCCAGTTCTGGGCTCCTGAATTGCAGAGAGATGTTGAGGTGCTGGAAGGTGTTTGGAGCAGGGCAGCAAGGCTGGGGAGGGGCCTGGAGCACAGCCCTGTGAGGAGAGGCTGAGGGAGCTGGGGGGGTGCAGCCTGCAGCAGAGGAGGCTCAGGGCAGGGCTCATTGCTGCCTGCAGCTGCCTGCAGGGAGGCTGTAGCCAGGTGGGGTTGGGCTCTGCTGCCAGGCAGCCAGCAGCAGAACAAGGGGACACAGCCTGAAGCTGTGCCAGGGCAGGTCTAGGCTGGATGTTAGGAGGAAGTTCCTGGCAGAGAGAGTGATTGGCATTGGAATGGGCTGCCCAGGGAGGTGGTGGAGTGGCTGTGGCTGGAGGTGTTGCAGCCAAGCCTGGCTGGGGCACTTAGTGCCATGGTGTGGTTGGTTGGGCAGGGCTGGGTGCTAGGTTGGGCTGGCTGAGCCTGGAGCTCTCTTCCAACCTGCCTGATTCTCTGATTCTATCATTGCTGACTTCCAGCTTGTTTACTTTCATCTTCTCCTTTAATGCACCTTTTTAGCCCTGGGGACTCGTTGGCTGTCTTCAAATGCCTTTATTTGGATGGGCAACATCTCTCTGGGACCTCAAGGGAGCATCTTTAGGCAATCTTCCTGCTGCCTCGAGGAGGTTTCTGCTTGCTCTTTTCACTGTCTTTTTAACAGCCTTCCCCACTGCCTCTCTGGAGTGTGGCTGGTGTGGATCATTTCAGTCCTGCAGGAATATTTCACGTGGGTATGTCATGGTTACAATATTGATTGGTTTCTTTTGGCCCAGTGGCCCTCCCAGAGAAGCTTTCTGAGCTCAACAGGTTAGTTCCTTCGGTGGGTTTCTGCTTAGTTCCTCCCCAGAGCAACCACTGATAGTGTTTAGAGGGAGAGGTTCTGCAGCTGTCCTGCATTCAACACAGCTCTGAGTGAACCATAACTGAATGGGTAGCTGCAGGGAGAGCAGTGGCTGGAGTCTGCCTTGCCCTTAGCAAGGCCTTTGGCACCATCTCCCATGTCAGTTCAGTGAGCAAGCTGAGGAGGTGTGGGATGGAAGAGCAGGCAGTGAGGTGGGTTAGGAACTGGCTGCAGGACAGAGTTCAGAGGGAGGTGCTCAATGGTGCCAGGTCCAGCTGGAGAGCTGTGACCAGTGGAGTCCCCCAGGGCTCAGTGCTGGGCCAGTCCTGTTCAGCATCTTCATCAGTGCCCTTGCTGAGGGCACAGACAGACAGAGGCTGCTCAGCAAGTTTGCTGCTGACCCCCAGCTGGGAGGCTTGGCTGAGACAGCTGCAGGCTGTGAGGCCACCCAGAGAGCCCTGGGCACAGAGCTGGGCACAGAGGAGCCAGATGAGGTTCCCCAAGGACAAGAGCAGAGTCCTGCCCCTGGGGAGGGATAACAAAGTGCAGCAGCCCAGGCTGGGAGGTGACTGCTGGAGAGCAGCCCCAAGGAGAGGGCCCTGGGGGTGCTGGTGGCTAACAGTTGCCCATGGCACAGCAATGTGCCCTGGGGGCCAAGAGGCCAATGGGATCCTGGGGTGCATTAGGAGGATGTGTCCAGCAGAGCCAGGGAGGTTCTCCTGCCCCTCTGCTCTGCCCTGCTGAGACCTCATCTTGAGCACTGCCTTCAGGTTTGGGCTCCCCAGTTGCAGAGGGACAGGGACCTGCTGGAGAGGGTCCAGTGGAGGGCTACAGGGATGGTGAGGGGACAGGAGGGCTTCCTGATGAGGAGAGGCTGAGGGCCCTGGGGCTGCTTAGTCTGGAGAAGAGAAGACTGAGAGGGGATTGGATCAATGTTTCTAAGTGTCTGAGGGCTGCCAGGAGGGGGGGACAGGCTCTGCTCACTGCCCCCTGGGGTAGGACAAGCAGCAATGGATGGAAGTGCAGCAAAAGAGGTTCCAGCTCAACACAAGGAGGAACTTCTTGACTGGAAGGGTCCCAGAGCCCTGGTACAGGCTGCCCAGAGAGGTTGTGGAGTCTCCTTCTGTGGAGCCTTTCCAGCCCTGTCTGGATGTGTTCCTGTGTGAGCTGTGTCAGATAGGATTGTCCTGCTCTGGCAGGGGCTTGGACTCGATGATCTCCTTGGGTCCCTTCCAGCCCCTGACACCCTGGGAGCCTGTGCACCTCTGACAGAGGGCACTGCCAGCAGGTTGGCTGATGACACCAAAGTGGGGAGAGTGGTGGCACCCTGGAGGGCTGTGCTGCCATTCAGGGAGACTCAGACAGGCTGAGAGCTGGGCAGGGAGACACTGAATGAAGCTCAGCAAGGGCAAGGGCCTTGGAGCACCAAAATAAGGATGTGCTGGTTTGGGTGTTCCCTGCCCTAAGAAAATCAGCCAGACAAGGCTCAGTGCATCTGGGAGCTGACTGAAACTCTCTCTTTAGAGCTCAGCACAAGACACAAGCAGGCATTTACAATACAGACAGAAACAGGCAAGTTAAAAAGGTCACACAGAAACACAACAGCCCTGCCAGAAACCTGAGTCCCCAGCAGGGGCTCCTAATGCCCTTCCACCTCCTTCCCACCCCTCTGCCTTACCCCAGACCTTGCCTTAGGTCTAAGGTAGCTTGGAGGGTCACAGGGGGGTAGGAAACAGAAGGATTGGTTGCACTGATGCCAGGTTAGGTTAGAGAGAGAAGTGCAGCCCCAAAGAGACAGAGGGCAGCTCTGTGATCTGTGTTTGTGTTCTTATCCACCTCAGCAAGCCTCTGAGGGCAGCAGCCACCAGCACTGGCTCCTTTTCACAGCCTGGCATCTCATTCTTCTCACCAAAGCACCCCAGCTAGGCTCAAACTAGCCCAATGGATTAGCAATGTCCCATCACTGCAGCTGGGAAAGAGCATCCTCGTGGAGCAGGGTGGCCTGGGGACTGACCTGAGCAGCACAGGGACCAGGGGGTCACAGGATGTTAGGGTTTGGGGGGGAGGAGGTCTCCAAAGATCATTGAGGCCAATCCCCCTCCCCACCCCTTTTTTGTTCTTGTTTAAAGTCAAAAGCACCATTCCAAGCTTAGCCTTTAGTCTGTCTGCTTACTGATCCTCACTGCCCCCAGCTCATGGTGGTGCTCTGAGTATTCCACCTCTCAGCTACAGTGCCATAACTCAACTGCAAGGCAGAACACATGCACAGGATTTGCTCTTGAGCTATCTTCCTGCTCAGATACTTCCACAAAGCCAGGAGCCAGCTCAAACCTCCTCATCCATTGCACAGAAGCAGTCAAAGCTCAGTGGCTTTAATTCTAACTCTTTCCACCTAATGTCACAGCTTAATGTGCCACAGGGCTGCAAACATCTAAAGGGACACCAGGAAGAAGGTCTCACAGAGAGAGGAGCTGTCAAATCTGCAGGGTGGGAAATGTTCTTCAGAGCACTGGGAACTGGGTCCTGCTGGGTGGGAGCTTGCCCATGAGCAGCAATGTGCTCTGCTGGCCAAGAAGGCCAAGGGCACCCTGGGCTGTGCTGAGTAGGTCAGAGAGGTTCTCCTGCCTCTCTGCTCTGCCCTGCTGAGGCCACAGCTGGAATCTTGTGTCCAGTCCTGGGCCCCTCAGCTCAGGAAGGACCTCAGGGAGCTGCTTGAGAGAGTCCAGCACAGAGCCCCAAAGCTGCTGCAGGCAGTGAACATCTTCCTGAGGAGGAGAGCCTGAGGAGCTGGGGCTGAAGCTTGCAGAGCAGGAGCCTGAGGGCTGCCCTCATGCATGGCTCTAAAGCTGTGCAGGTGAGAGCCAGGAGCTGCAGCCAGGCTCTGCTGGGTGGTGCCCAAGGGCAGCACAGGGGCAGTGGTGGCAGCTGAGGCAGAGGAAGTTGCATGGAAGCAGGAGGAGGAATTTTTCCCTGTGAGGCTGACACAGCCCTGGAGCAGGCTGCCCAGGGGGGCTGTGGAGTCTCCTCTGGAGGTGTTCAGAACCCACCTGGATGTGTTCCTGTGGGGTCTGGTGCAGGTGACCCTGCTCTGGCAGGGGGTTGGAGTGGCTGAGCTGTGGAGCTCCCTTCCAGCCCCTGACCTGCTGTGAGCCTCTGTTTCTCTGCCTTCTCAGCTCTCCTTTAGCTGAGGGTATTTGCTGCCAGCACTCTGCTCAGCGCTCACAGTGCAGCCCTGCACCCACAGCTGGGCAGTGGAATGATAATCCCAGGGGAACACATTTGGTTTGTGGCCTATGGCACTTCCCTTATTTGCCTTTGCTTTTGTTGCTTTGGGTTTGTTTGATTTGGCTTTGACTAAATGTATTGTCTCATTGTGTCCAGTTCTGGGCTCCTCCATTGCAGAGAGATGCTGAGGTGCTGGAAGGTGTTTGGAGAAGGGCAGCAAGGCTGGGGAGGGGCCTGGAGCACAGCCCTGTGAGGAGAGGCTGAGGGAGCTGGGGGGGTGCAGCCTGCAGCAGAGGAGGCTCAGGGCAGAGCTCATTGCTGCCTGCAGCTGCCTGCAGGGAGGCTGTAGCCAGGTGGGGTTGGGCTCTGCTGCCAGGCAGCCAGGGCCAGAACAAGGGGACACAGCCTGAAGCTGCTACATCCCTCTAGAGTCTCAGTGCATCCTTCTGCACTGGAGGGACAGGAGGTCCCCATCCCCCTGTGCTCAGCACTGCTGAGGCCACCCCTCGAGTGCTGTGCTCAGCCCTGGGCCCCTCACTGCAGGAAGGACACTGAGGAGCTGGAGCCTGCCCAGAGCAGGGCAGCCAGGCTGGAGAAGGGCCTGGAGCAGCTGGGGGTGAGGAGGGGCTGAGGGAGCTGGGGGTGTGCAGGTGGAGCAGAGCAGCCTGAGGGCAGAGCTCATTGCTCTCTGCAGCTGCCTGCAGGGAGGGGGCAGTGAGCAGGGGGCAGCCTCTGCTGCTTGGTGCCAAGGGCCAGAGGCAGAGGGAATGGTTCCAGGCTGCCCCAGGGGAGGCTCAGGCTGGAGCTCAGGAGCTGTTTGTGCCCTGGAAGGCTTCTCAGAGCTTGGAGTGGTCTGCCCAGGGCAGTGCTGCAGTGCCCAGCCCTGGGCATTGGTGCTTAGGCCATAGTTTGGTGCTGAGCCTGCAGTGCTGTGCCGAGGGGTGGACTGGATGAGCCTGGAGGTCTGTGCCAGCAGGATGTGAGCTGTGCTGCTGTCAGAGGAGCCTAAGGGCAAATGGGCTAAAGCTAAGCAGGATCTTGAGCAGGAAGAGCAGAGCAAACATTTGCCAGGTTAGGGCTGGAGGAAAGAGGGGGGATGGGCAGCCTGAGCAGCAGTGCCCTCGGTGGGGTCTGAGGTGCCTTAGAGGGGATTACATTTCTGAGCTCAAACAGGAGGTGGCCACGGCAGAGATGTGTCCTGCCCCTGGCACAGCCAGGAAGCAGCTCATTGCCTGCTGCAGTGCAGTGCAAGCAAGTCAAGAGCTGGGGCTGGAGCTGAAATGGCAACTGAAAATGAAAGGGTGAGAGGGGAAAGTTGGGAGGATCACCAAAGTTCTGCACCTGGCTTCAGTGCAGAGGAAGAATAAGCTCAGTGCCTAAGTGCTGGGCAGTGGACAGGTGAATCCTCATGGCTCTGAAGCTTGGGAAGCCTTGAAATGAAAGGTGCTCATCCTCTGAGGTGTCCTTGACCCAGCCAAGGGGAAAGAGCCTTTGAGAGTGGGTTTCAGCTCTAGCTCAGTGAACACCTCAGCAGGTCTGTGGGTGACAGCAAGCTGTGGGGCAGCTGCCACTCTGGAGGGAAAGGATCCATCCCAAGAGACCTGGACAGCAGTGAGAGCTGTGCCCATGCCAGCCTCATGCAGCTCAACAAGGCTGAGTGCAAGATCCTGGGCAGGGGCAGTGCCAAGCACAGCTCCAGGCTGGGTGAGCAGTGGCTGAGAGCAGTGCTGAGGAGAAGGCCTTGGGGGGGTCAGGTGGTGCCAGAGTGCCCAGGGGCCAGCACTGGTGGCTGCAGCCCAGAGCCAGCTGTGTGCTGGCTGCAGCCAGAGCAGGGAGAGCAGCAGCACAGGGAGGGGATTCTGCCCCTCCAGTCTGCTCTGCTCAGCCCTCACCTGCACCACTGCCTCCAGCTCTGGGAACACAGCACAAGGAGGACCTGGAGCTGCTGCAGAGGCTCCAGAGGAGGCCAGCAAGAGGAGCAGAGACTGCAGAAGCTGTGCTGTGGGGCCAGGCTGGGAGAGTTGGGGCTGTGCAGCCTGGAGGAGAGAAGGCTGCAGGGAGAGCTGAGAGCAGCCTTGCAGTGCCTGCAGGGGCTGCAGGAGAGCTGGGGAGGGACTCTGGACAAGGGCTGGCAGTGGCAGGCTGAGGGCCAATGGCTTTGAGCTGGGAGAGGGGAGAGGGAGAGTGGAGCTGGGGAAGAGATTGTTGAGAGTGAGGGTGGGGAGAGACTGGCACAGGCTGCCCAGGGAGGCTGTGGCTGCCTCCTGCCTGGAGGTGTTCAAGGCCAGGCTGGATGAGACCTTGAACAATCTGCACTGGTGGGAGGGGTCCCTGGCCTTGGCAGGAGGTTGGGCACTGGATGAGCTTTGAGGTCCATTCCAGTCTAGGATTCTGTGAGCAGTCACCTGAAGAAATGAATCAGAAGGTGAAGGCACCAAGAATGGAAAGCACAGCAAGGAGAGCCCAGGCTGATCTGGGCAGCACTGAAGTGAGCATGACAAGGTCCTATAGCCCTGGAAGCAAACCACAGCAAAGAGGAACAAGTCCTTAAGATGTGTAAATGAAAAGTGAATGCAGAAGAAAGGCACAAGGTGTGGCTCTGTAGGGCTGAGTTGCAAAGGAGAGACAACAGATAGGGGAGTGATGGTTTGGGAGTTACCCCAGACTCTCATGAAGTCACCCAGACTAGACTCAGCTGGGCTGGAGGTTGAGGACTGAAGCTTTCTATGCACAGCTTAGCACAAGATCCAAGCAGACAGTGCCAATAGTTACAGCTACAGACAGACAGAGACAAGGTAAAGGTGATACAGACACACAGCAGCCCTCCCAGAAACCAGAGCCCCCAGCAGGGGCTCCCAACCACCCTTCCACCTCCTTCCCACCCCTCTGCCTTATCCCAGGGTTTGCCTTATGTGAGCTTGGAGGATCAGCATGGGTGGGTTAGGAAGCAGAAGGATTGGTTACAGACAGCAGGCCAGAGGGACAAGTGCAGGCAGCAGCTGTGGCAGAGAGCCACTGCCACTGTGTGAGCTGTGCTTTGTGTTCCTGTTTTATCCATCCCAGCAAGCCTCTGAGTGCAGCAGCCACCAGCACTGGCTCCTGTTCACAGCCTGGCATCATTCCTCTCACCAAAACATCCCAGCTAGCCTCAGGCTAGCCCAGGGGGATACACAACTTAACTCAATGCTGATTTTCACAGTGGCACAGAATTAACCAGGTTGGAAAAGACCTCCAGGATCATGGAGTCCAACCTGGCACCTAACCCTTCTGATTAACTAAGTGCCTCACCCAGCCTCCAACTCCAGTTTCTTTCATGGAATTGTAGAAGCATGGAACTGGCAGGGCTGGAAGGGACCTCAAGCATCATCCAGCTCCAACCCCCCTGCCATGGGCAGGGACACCTCACACTACATCAGGCTGCCCACAGCCACAGCCAGCCTGGCCTTAAACACCTCCAGGGATGAGGCTTCCACCACCTCCCTGGGCAACCTGTGCCAGGCTCTCAGCACCCTCATGCTGAACAACTTCCTAAAGTCTGATCTCAATCTGCCCTCCTCTATCTTGGATCCATTCCCCCCCAGTCCTATCACTCCCCAGCACCCTCAGAAGTCCCTCCCCAGCTTTCCTGTAGCTCCCTTCACACACTGGAAGGCTACATTGAGGTCTCCTCAGACCCTTCTCCTCTCCAGCCTGCACAACCCCAACTCTCTCAGCCTGTCCCCACCGCAGAGCAGCTCCAGCCCTGACTCGATGTAAAGGGTTAACCTTCCTGGGGGGTGGTCTTGAACCTGACCCCAGTTCCTGCAGACTGCTCCCCGGGGGTGGTCTGAACCTGAGCCCAGGTGCAGTGATTCGCCCACTCCTGCCTATAAACCAGAGGCACTTCCCCTTTCTGTTTCTCTCTTTGCCCTCCCTGCTTGTATACAACCCTGCTGTAGATATATTTTTGCCCTTCCCTGTACCTCTTTGCACCTCCTCTACCTTAAATACCTTTTTGGTTATTGGATTTTTTGTTTCTTTCAACTTCCAAATGGAAGCAAGGCTCTTGATGTGGGTAGTGTCTGTGGGGTTTTACCCTCTTCCTCTCTACATCTAATTCCTTTCTTTCCAAAAGGGAGGAGAGGGGAAGGCATCCTGTTATTGTACAGGTTCTGTTAGCTGTATTTTGGGTCTCAGGAATTTAAGCTGGAACCAAGACACTGGGATGTTGAGGTCAGTGCTGGGTGCCTTGGCACTGTGTGAAGTGAAGTGATCTGTGGTTTATCTCTGTTGCAGCCTCACCTGGCTGTGCAGCCAAGACCACAGCAGCCTGCTGATCTGTGTTGTGCTCTCTGTTGCAGCAGCCAGGTGCACAGCAGTCTGCTGATCTGTGCTTTGCTCTCTGTTGCAGCAGCCAGGTCCATAGCATCCTGCTGGTCTGTGTTGTGTTCTGTTGCAGCAGCCAGGTGCACAGCATCCTGCTGGTCTGTGTTGTGTTCTGTTGCAGCAGCCAGGTCCATAGCATCCTGCTGGTCTGTGTTGTGTTCTGTTGCAGCAGCCAGGTGCACAGCATCCTGCTGATCTGTGCTTTGCTCTCTGTTGCAGCCTCACCTGGCTGTGCAGCCAGGACCACAGCAGCCTGCTGATCTGTGCTTTGCTCTCTGTTGCAGCAGCCAGGTGCACAGCAGTCTGCTGATCTGTGCTTTGCTCTCTGTTGCAGCAGCCAGGTCCATAGCATCCTGCTGGTCTGTGCTTTGCTCTCTGTTGCAGCAGCCAGGTGCACAGCATCCTGCTGATCTGTGCTGTGCTCTCTGTTGCAGCAGCCAGGTCCACAGCAGCCTGCTGATCTGTGCTGTGCTCTCTGTTGCAGCAGCCAGGTGCACAGCAGCCTGCTGGTCTGTGCTTTGCTCTCTGTTGCAGCAGCCAGGTGCACAGCAGCCTGCTGATCTGTGCTTTGCTCTCTGTTGCAGCAGCCAGGTCCACAGCAGCCTGATGATCTGTGCTTTGCTCTCTGTTGCAGCAGCCAGGTGCACAGCAGCCTGCTGATCTGTGCTTTGCTCTCTGTTGCAGCAGCCAGGTGCACAGCAGCCTGCTGGTCTGTGTTGTGTTCTGTTGCAGCAGCCAGGTCCATAGCATCCTGCTGGTCTGTGCTTTGCTCTCTGTTGCAGCAGCCAGGTCCACAGCATCCTGCTGGTCTGTGTTTTGCTCTCTGTTGCAGCAGCCAGGTCCACAGCATCCTGCTGGTCTGTGCTTTGCTCTCTGTTGCAGCAGCCAGGTCCACAGCATCCTGCTGGTCTGTGCTTTGCTCTTTGTTGCAGCAGCCAGGTCCACAGCATCCTGCTGGTCTGTGCTTTGCTCTCTGTTGCAGCAGCCAGGTCCACAGCATCCTGCTGGTCTGTGCTTTGCTCTCTGTTGCAGCAGCCAGGTCCATAGCATCCTGATGGTCTGTGCTGTGCTCTCTGTTGCAGCAGCCAGGTCCACAGCATCCTGCTGGTCTGTGCTTTGCTCTCTGTTGCAGCAGCCAGGTCCACAGCAGCCTGCTGGTCTGTGCTTTGCTCTCTGTTGCAGCAGCCAGGTCCACAGCAGCCTGCTGATCTGTGCTGTGCTCTCTGTTGCAGCAGCCAGGTGCACAGCAGTCTGCTGATCTGTGCTTTGCTCTCTGTTGCAGCAGCCAGGTCCACAGCATCCTGCTGGTCTGTGCTTTGCTCTCTGTTGCAGCAGCCAGGTCCATAGCATCCTGCTGGTCTGTGCTTTGCTCTCTGTTGCAGCAGCCAGGTGCACAGCAGCCTGCTGGTCTGTGTTGTGTTCTGTTGCAGCAGCCAGGTCCATAGCATCCTGCTGATCTGTGCTTTGCTCTCTCTTTGTTGCAGCCTCACCTGGCTGTGCAGCCAGGTCCACAGCAGCCTGGTGACTCACTTCCGCGGGCAGATCGTGGCCGAGTTCGAGAAGGAATTCCGCTACTTGTACGCGGAGTCCAAGGCGGTCACCAGCTTCTGTGTGCCGGACCCTGCCCCCTGCCCCTCTTCTGGGGACGCTTGCAGAGCTGCCGACTGCCTTTTGAAAGCTGCGCTGGTGCAGGACGCTGACACCTCCAGCCCCTCCAGCAGCCTTTCCAACGTCAGCATCAGGAGCATCAAAGTGTCTCCGTTTCTGAGAAGCTCCAGCTGCAGTGCACAGCAGGAAAAGCAAGATCCAGGCTCCGATTCCGCTCATAGGAAGGGGAAGGAGGACACCTCTCCGAAGCACCTCGGCCCGCAGCAGCAGCAAGGAGAGCCCCCAGACTCACCCGGCCCCCACCCGAACAAGCCTCCCGCAGGCTTGTATCACAGAGCGAATCTCCTGACGGCGAGGACATTCTTGCAGGCAGAGCCTTCCGCTGCCCTGAGCTCCAATAAACTCGGCCCCCAAGGCGACCCCCTGGCTAACAGCAGCCCCTCCGCCCCGCTAAGGCAGGAGCAGTTCCCCGCGGAGGGTGCCAGCAGCAACGGGACGAGCACGAAGCCGAAGGGACCTGCTGCTGCCTTCAGGGAGCTACCAGCGGCCCCCGAGCACACTCCTTATGAGCTGGAGAAAAGGCAGAGCCCCGGGCAAGGCAAAGCGGACCTGCTGCCCCCGTACCCCCTGGGCAGGCGGGACAAAAAGCCTGTGGTTCTCTGCTACGATCAGCTCACCGAGGACGCCCTGCTGGAGAAGAACAGCGCCTATGGGGCCGAGAAAAGGATGACTCTGGGCCACAGCAAGCTGGACCTGATCACCAAGTACAACAAGTTGAAATCTAAACACATACACAGCCGCTTTGAGCTCTGACCCCCTGCTCCTCGGACTCCAGACCTCCCTCGGGCTTACTTTCAAGGAGTTGCTTTCCCTCCCCCTCCTCCCTCCTCCAATCATCGCAGCTAGGGCTTGAAATGAAAACACGGGTGGCAAATGGACCTTTGGTGCTCCTAGAAGGTGTCTGTGCTGTTTGTGATAGGTGCCAAGTGGCTGAGGCAGAGGAGATCAGCAAACCCAGCTCAGATTTGCAGTGGCAAAGATCATGGAATGGTTTGGGTTGGATGGGAGCTCGAAGTTCAGCCAGTGCCAAATCCCCTGCCATGGGCAGGGACACCTCCTGCTGGAACAGGTTGCTCAAGGTCTCATCCAGCCTGGTCCTCAACACCTCCCTGGGAAACCTGTGCCAGTGTCTCACCACCCTCAACCTGTGCCAGTCTCTCAACACCCCCAACCTGTGCCAGTCTCTCACCACCCTCCCTGCAAACAACTTCTTCCTAACATCCACCTCCAATCTCCCCTCTGCCACTTCAAACCCATTCCTCCTCCTCTCATTCCCAGCCCTTGTCAATAGTCCCTCCCCAGCCTTCCTGCAGCCCCCCTCAGATCCTGCAAGGCCACTCCAAGGTCTCCTCCAAGCCTTCTCCTCTCCAGCCTGCACAGCCCCAACTCTCTCAGCCTGTGCTCACAGCAGAGCTGCTGCAGCCCTCTCAGCATCTTGGTGGCCTCCTCTGCACTGGCTCCAACACTTCCATGTGCTGCTTGTGCTGGGGGCTGCAGAACTGCCCCCAGGAGTGCAGGTGGGGGCTGAGGAGAGCAGAGCCAAGGGGCACAATCCCCTCCCTTGCCCTGTGCCCACACTGCTCTTGATTATGGCAGTAAAGTGGCATGAGCTCAATCCACACCTCCACAGCCTTTGGACTCGTTTGGGAAAGAGCCATTCCCCTCCCCCAAAACCACCCAGGCAGCACAACCACTGCTACAGCTGGCATCTGTTTGCCCACTGAGGCCTGCAGGCTGAGCCCAGGTTCTCTTTGTCCCGAGTGGTTTCCCTCCCTGTGCCCACCCGGAGCGGGCAGAGGCAGGGCAAGGTGGTCACAGCCAGCAAAGGAGCTGCTCTCTCGGGAAGAAGTCCTGTGGGGTCCCTCGTGGGCAGCTAAGCGTGCCCAGGGCTGCTCTGTGCCCCCTGTGCCATGCCAGGGAGATGCAGGCTGCGTGCCTGGGCACGGGGGTGGCATCTGTCGGTGACTGACGCTGGCACATAGGTGGTGTCTGCAGGTGGGTGGGGGAATGGCACAGGTGGTGCCCACACGCAGGTGGTAGCTGAACGTGGGTGGCAGCTGGTGCCAGGCTGGCCTGTAACACGAGTGGCACGCTGAGGCGCTCGGGTGGCACCTGGGTGGTGGGTGGCATGTCCACACGCAGGGGGCATCTCTGCAGATGGGTGTCCGTGCCCGGGCGGTGCCCAGGCACAGCCTGGAGGGGGCTGAGATGTCCGCGGTGGGCAGCAGCTGGACGTGGGCTGCGTCTGCACTCAGGGGGTGGTGGCCGCAGCGGCCCCCTCGGGGGCAGGTGTCCTGCGAGGGCAGATGGGGGTGGCCTCGGCCCCTGGTGGCGTCGCGGCCGCGAGGACACGGCAGGGGCCAGGCGGGGGCAGGCGGTGCCCGGGGGCGTGCGGATGTCACTCGCGCCCTGGGGACTGCCCTCGGGGCGGGTCCCGCCCGGGACTGGGACGGGAACAGCCCCACAGAGGTCCCAACCTCCTCCTCCGGCTGCGACAGGGACAGCCCCACGGGGACAGGGACAGGGACAGCCCCACGGGGACAGGGACAGGGAGAGCCCCCCGGGGGTCCCACCCTCCTCCTCCGGGTGGGACAGGGACAGCCCCGGGGGCCCCGCCCGCCTCCCCGGTGTGGGCGCGCCCGGGGCACTGCGCCTCCCGGCCGGTGGCGGCGCCATCCGCCGAGGCGGGCCCGGGGCCGCTCTGGGCAGCGGCAGCGGAAGCGGTGCCTGGGCGCTGGTGCTGGGCCCCTTCGTTCGCCGCCGCCGCTCCCGCGTCCGGCCGGGCCATGGCTGTCCGCGCCAGCTTCGAGAACAACAACGAGCTGGGCTGCTTCGCCAAGCTGACCAACGCCTACTGCCTGGTGGCCATCGGCGGCTCCGAGAACTTCTACAGGTGAGGCGGCCTGGAGGCCTCGGCCCGGGCGGCGCCGCCCCGCGCCCGCCGGCTCTTGGGCCCCGGCGCTGCCCTCCCGGCGCTGCCCTCCCGGCGCTGCCCTCCCGGCGCTGCCCTCAGAGCGCTGCCCTCCCGGCGCTGCCCTCCCGGCGCTGCCCTCCGGGCGCTGCCCTCCCGGCGCTGCCCTCCCGGCGCTGCCCTCAGAGCGCTGCCCTCCCGGCGCTGCCCTCCGGGCGCTGCCCTCCGGGCGCTGCCCTCAGAGCGCTGCCCTCCCGGCGCTGCCCTCCCGGCGCTGCCCTCCCGGCGCTGCCCTCCCGGCGCTGCCCTCCGGGCGCTGCCCTCCCGGCGCTGCCCTCCCGGCGCTGCCCTCCGAGCGCTGCCCTCCCGGCGCTGCCCTCCGGGCGCTGCCCTCCGAGCGCTGCCCTCCCGGCGCTGCCCTCCGGGCGCTGCCCTCACGGCGCTTTCTCCCTGCAGCGTCTTCGAGGGCGAGCTCTGCGAAGCCATCCCGGTGGTGCACGCCTCCATCGCCGGCTGCCGCATCATCGGCAGGATGTGTGTGGGTAGGTGTCGGAGCGGCCCTGGAGGGGCTGCGGGGGCAGGAGGGGAGACCGTCGCGATTCGGTGGGGGCATTCCGTGGGTTCAGCAGTGGGGAGTCCACGGGAGGCGTCCCTCGCCCTCTGGAGTTCTTCTTTTGGTGTTTCAAGTGTGTGAAGAGGGTGAAAATGGAAAGAGTAAACCGAGGCTGTAGCCAGGTGGGGTTGGGCTCTGCTGCCAGGCAGCCAGCAGCAGAAGAAGGGGACACAGCCTCAAGCTGTGCCAGGGCAGGTTCAGGCTGGATGTGAGGAGGAAGTTGCTGGCAGAGAGAGTGATTGGCACTGGAATGGGCTGCCCAGGGAGGTGGTGGAGTGGCCGTGGCTGGAGGTGTTGCAGCCAAGCCTGGCTGGGGCACTTAGTGCCATGGTCTGGTTGGTTGGGCAGGGCTGGGTGCTAGGTTGGGCTGGCTGAGCTTGGAGGTCTCTCCCAGCCTGCTTGGTTCTGTGATTGCATAGCAAAGAGCTGCAGTAGTGGGGAGCATTTGCCTCTGGAGGCTGAGAGATGGGCTACAGCCAGCTGTGTGTCTTCTCTCTGGCAAACTGGGAGAGGTTTCTGCTTTCTTAAGGCTGATGACTGTGACAGCAGTGGAGGGGCAGAGTCCAGAGAGGGTGGAGGCAATAAGAAATGTATCATATGAGGAAGGGCTGGGACAGGTGGGGGTGATTAGCCTGGAGAAGAGGAGGCTGGGGGGAGGGTCTGATGAATGCTTACAAATATCTAAGGGGTGGGTGCCAGGGAGATGGGACCAGACTCTGCTCAGTGGTGCTCAGTGACAGCACAAGAGGTGGTGAACGTAGACTTGACCAAAGGAAGTTGCCTCTGAAGATGAGGAGGAACTGTGAGGCTGGCAAAGCACTGGAGCAGGCTGCCCAGAGAGGTGGTGGAGTCTCCATCTCTGGAGACTCTCAAGGACCCCATGGACGTTTTCCTGTGTGATCTGCTTTCAGGTGACCCTGCTGTGTTGGGGGAGTTGGACTCTGATCTTCAGAGGTCTCTTCCAACCCCTACCATACTGTTGTTAAGTCAGCAAAAAGGCTCTCATCTGTCTCTAGCTGGTGAGACCCTGTTCAGTCAGACCCATTCTTCCTTGAGCTTTGTTCCTTGAGGAGAACGCCCATCCCCCCTCACTGCCCTGCCCTGCTGAAGCAAAGCAAACAAGCTCCACCTGGCTGTTCTGTGCTGGCACTGGCATCTCTAGGGGGAATTCTGAGTCACAGAGTCACAGAACTGTTGAGGTTGGAAGAGACCTTTGAGGCCATCGAGTCCAAGACTCACCTAGAGTGAGTTGATAGTTTGGACTGGAAGATCTTGGAGGTCTCTTCCAACCTGGTTGATTGTATGATTCTAGAGGTCACTGTCCCATCACTGCTGCTAACCCACGGCCCTCAGCACCACATCCAGGCAGCTTTTAGACACCTCCAGGGGTGGGGACTCCACCATCTCCCTGGGCAGCCTGTGCCAGTGCCTGACCACTCTTGCAGCAAAGAATTTTTTCCTCATCTCCACCCTGAGCCTCCCCTGGCCCAACTTGAGGTCATTTCCTCTAGCCAAAGTGTGCCATTGAGAACCTCAGGCTGCCTTCAGTTCTGCTGCATAAAAGAAGTGCTCCAAGGCAGAGCTGTTCACCCTTTTCTGCTCTAAGTGTGGGCTTCACTCTGCTTCTCCCTTCATCCTGGGCTGTGTTGGTTTTAGATGGCAACGTTAACTTCTCTTGATTTCTGGACTTGGGAGGCATAGGATCACAGAATGGTCTGGATTGGAAGGGACCTCCAAAGCTCATCCAGTCCAACCTCCTCTGCAGTTAACAGGGACATCCTCAACTACAGCAGGTTGCCCAGACCCTCTTGAGCCTCACCTTGATTATCTCCAGGGCTGGGCCTCAAGCACCTCCCTGGGCAACCTGTTGCAGTGCTGCAGCAGCCTCCTGATGCAGAACTTGTTCCTCACATCCAATCTCCATCTGCTCTGCTCTAGATTGAAGCCATTGCCCTCGTCCTGTCCCTGCAGGCCTTCATGAACAGTCTCTCTCAATCCTTCTTGTAGACTCCAAGTACTGGAAGGTTGTTATTAGGTCTCCCAGGAGTCTTCTCCTCTGCAGGCTGCACACCCCCAGCTCCCTCAGCCTGTCCTTGCAGCAGAGCTGCTCCAACCCCCTGAGCATTTTCGTGGCCTCCTCTGGACTCTCTCCATCAGGTCCATGCCCATTCTATGCTGAGGGCTCCACAGCTGGGCACAGCCCTGGCAGATGAGGTCTCAGCAGAGGGGCAAGATCTCCTCTCTCCATCTCTGCCCACACTACTTTGGATGCTGCCCAGGCTGCCCTTGGCCTTCTGTGCTGCAGTCTCACACTGCCTGCTCCTGTCCAGCTTCTCCCCCACCAACACCCCCAAGTCCTTTCCCTCAGAGCTGCTTTCCATCCCCTCCTGCCCCAGCCTGTGTTGACAGTGAGGACTGCTCTGGCCCAGGTGCAGATCCCTGCCCTTGCTCTTGCTGAACCTCCTGAGGTTCACCTGGGCAGAGCTCTCAATCTTTCCAGTTCCCTCTGGGTGCCATCCTGCCCCTTTGGCATGCTGACAGCAGCACTGGGCTTGCTGTCACCTGCACACTGCCGATGGTGTACTGGGCCCTGCTGGCTATAGCAGTGATCAGAGTATTAAACAGCACAGGTCCCAGCCCCTGAGGGACACCACTTGGCACTGCTCTCCAGCTGGACTTGGAGTCTTTGAGCACCACCCTCTGGGTGCCACCATCCAGCCACTTCCTTACCCCCCGCAGCAGTCCACCCAGCAAACCTCTCTCTGCAGCCTGGCCAGTAGCACCTTGTGGGGGCAGGCCAAGGGCACTCCAGGCTGGTTTGTGCCCATCAGGAAGGTGGGAAAGGCCCTGGAAACACTCTTTTTGTTTGCCATTTTAGGGAACAGGCATGGCCTGTTAGTGCCAAGCAGTACCACGGACCAGGAGCTGCAGCACATCCGCAACAGCCTCCCAGATTCCGTCCGGATCCAGCGGGTGGAGGAGAGGCTCTCGGCGCTGGGCAACGTCACCACCTGCAACGACTACGTAGCTCTGGTGCACCCAGACCTTGACAGGGTGTGTGGCTCCAGCCCAGCTGGAAATTCACCCTGGATGGGTGTGAAATGATTGCCAGGCTGCAGCTGGGGATTGGAGGTGTTGAGGATCACTGCCTGTGTCAGCAGGGGCTCGGAGCGGTGCTGGCAGCTCAGCTAAGGGCAGGCAGGAGCTGTGCTGCCTCACCCTTTCCTTTCTGCTCCAGAGAGGTCTCAGAAATGGATTTTGGACTTCTGGCTTGGTTTCAGTTCAGCTTTTTATCTTGTGTTCATTTGTGGGTGTGGAACTCTTGCCCCAGGGTGCCCTCTTGTTCAGCATGCTCTCTGCAGAGGGGCAGTGTATTGTCAGGGGCACCGCACCTCACCAAAACTGAAGCCTTTGAGAGCTGCAGAATACCCTCCTTGTCACACTTTCTGCAGGGGTTGAAGACAAGCAGCTGGGTTGTCTTCACTTAGAGCTGCAGTGAGGTACAGGCCTGTTCTAGCCAGTTCCTGCACAAGAGAAACACCCTGGGAGCAAGCTTTGCCTATAGAAATTCACTCAGGGTGGGGAGAAAATCATTGCCAAAGTAGAGTCAGGGATAAAACTGACTGAATGAAAGAGGGTGTGGATGGGTGTGGTAGAGCATGAAGAAGAGATTAGTCAGGACCTCAGCAGTGGTTAGAAGCTACTGCTGAGCACCCTGAGCTTTGCAGTAGTTAAAACAAGCTGTGGTGGTCTGTGTGGGGACAGAGTGAAGGGAGAGGGAAGGTTCTTCCATGAAAGTTTTAAGTCCAGAGGAGAGAAGGTTGCAGTTCCTTTGTGTTTGAGAACTGATACCATAACAGCATCAAAGATTGAGTAGGTGTTTTGTAATGATCACAGAATGTCAGGGGCTAGGAGGGGCCTCTGGAGAGCTGCCAGCCCAGCCCCGGGCAGAGCAGCAGCAGAGAATCCAGCACAGGTGGCACAGGAACACATCCAGACAGGGCTGGGAAGGCTCCAGAGGAGGAGACTCCACAACCTCTCTGGGCAGCCTGTGCCAGGGCTCTGGGACCCTTCCAGCCAAGAAGTTCTTCCCCATGTTGAGCTGCAACCTCCTGTGCTGCAGTTTCCCTCCCTTGCCCTTGTCCTGTGGCAGGGCACAGGTGAGCAGAGGCTGTCCCTGTGCCTCCCTTCCTGCCCCCCAGCCCTCAGCTACCTACAGACATTGCTCAGGTCCCCTCTCAGCCTTCTCCTCTGCAAACTCTCAGCCTCTCCTCCTCAGGCAGTGCTGCAGTCCCTGCAGCATCCTAGGAGCCCTCCCTTGGGCTCTCTCCAGCAGATCCCTGTCCCTCCTGAGCTGAGGAGCCCAGAGCTGGATGCAGGATTCCAGGTGGTGTTGCAGTATCCTAGGTGGGGTTGGATTGTGGAAGTGTGGACAGGCTTTCAGAGGGCAGGATCCCAGCTGCAGGAGCAGCTTGACTTCAAACTGTGCAGCACCTCTTTGCTAAAGGCTTTGTTTTCTCTTTGTGTTTCCAGGAGACAGAAGAGATCTTGGCAGATGTCCTGAAGGTTGAGGTTTTCAGACAGACAGTAGCAGACCAGGTGCTGGTAGGAAGTTACTGCATTTTTAGTAACCAAGGGGGAATTGTGCACCCCAAAACCTCCATCGATGACCAGGATGAGCTCTCCTCACTGCTGCAGGTCCCCCTCGTGGTAAGGCACTCTGGGGCTCGTGTTTCCTCTTGCCATTCCCTTCCAGCCCACTCCTCACTTTGAGTGTTTCAGCAGCTCCTCAGCTCCTAAATGCTGCTTCCTCTGCACAGCTTGTTCCAAGTGGGAGAGGTGGAGAAGGCTTGAAGAGGGCAAAGCTCAGGAGAAATGTTCTCTGACATAGAGTTCTGGGCCTGAACAAGCTGCTCAGCACCTTGGGGTTGCTTCTGAAGGTTGGCCCTGCTGGGATGGGTGTCATTGGAAAGTGTGAGGTCGTGATTTGGCCTAAGGCAGTGCTGATTAGAACTGATAACATCCTGGCTCTGCTCACTTGGATTTGTAGAATTAGAAGAGTCTGGGTTGGAAGAGACCTCTAAAGATCATCTGCTCCAATCCCCTGCAGTGAGCAGGGACATCCTCTGCTAGATCAGGTTGCCCACACAGACACTTGTCAAGCCTGACCTTGAATATCTCCAAGGATGGGGCCTCAACTGCCTCCCTGGGTGACCTGTTCTTGTGTTCCACCAACCTCACAGGAAAGAATTTGCTCCTAACATCCAATCCAAATCTACTCTTAGCTCTAATACTTCAGAGACACCTAAGAGGCAGCATCAGAGACCAGAAGGTGTCCCCAGGAGAGCAGCTGTCTTGCTTTCACAGGACATTTGTTCCCATCCTCAAGGCTGATGGGTTTGACTCCTACAATTCAAGTAGACCACAAACACTAATCTTTTCTTACAGGTGTAGTTTTGTTTCCTCCAGTTCCCATTTAACCTGCTCATGGCCTACTCCCTGTGTAAAACATACCCTGCCAGCACTGTACCCAGAGGTGGCTCCTCAGTGAACTACATCCTACATGAAACCACCAAGAGACTCTTCCAACTTGAGTTGTTTTCCATGCCAGTCTCACAGTTTTGGTGCCTGCCTCAACTGGGTGGTTTGAAAGCACCTTCAGTTCTTTCCTAAGGCAAAGCTGCATTTCAGGAGGGATGTTCTTGGCTTGATGAAGAAAAACCCAGTCACTCTCTATCATAACACAGAGACAAAAGGCACTTTCACAGTGCTAACTGTAGTAGCAGCATGAAAACCAGAGTTAGGTCGTTGCAAATGACCTACTAACTTGAGACTCTCACAGCTGCTCTGCCTTTAGCTTCCCACTTAGAGCTCTGATTTGACTGCATGGGGCAGACTTCTCTCTCCAGACATGAAAGGTTGTCTTTTTCTCTGGTGTCTTTCTTGGTGGCACAACCACAGAAGCACAGAGTGCTAGGGATTTGAAGTGACCTCTGGAGATAACTGAGGCCAACTCCTGTGCCAGAGCAGGATCACCCAGGGTAGGTCCACTCAGGAGCACATTCAGATGGGGCTTGAATGCCTCCAGAGAGGGGCACTGCACAACCTCTCTGGGCAGCCTGCTCCAGCACCCACAAAGAAGCTCCCCATTGTGTTCAGCTGTTCAAATTTGTGCCCATTACCTCTTGTCCTGTCACTGGGCACCACTGAACAAAGCCTGATGCCACCCTCCTGACAGCCACACCTTGAGTATGGATCAGCACTGATGAGATCCCTCTCAGGCTGCTCTTTCCCAGACTAAACAGTTGAGGTGGGACTTAAAATCATAGAATCAGAATGGTTTAGGTTGGAAGGGACCTTAAAGCTCATCTAGTTCCAACCTCTTGGACACCTCCCACAAGAACAGGTCACTTAAGGCCTCATCCAGCCTGGTCCTGAACACCTCCAGGGAGGTTGTAGAGCACAGAAGCACCCAATGTGATCAAAGATCACATTGGGTGCTTCTGTGCTCTACAACCACCCTGGGCAACCTTTGCCAGTGTCTCACCACCCTCAACCTGTGCCATTGTCTCACCACCCTCCCTGGGCAACCTGTGCCAGTGTCTCACTACCCTCCCTCTGAAAAAACCCCTTCCTAACATCCACTTTCAATCTCCCCTCTGCCACTTCAAACCCATTCCTCCTCCTCCTATCATTACAAACCCTTATCAGTAGTCCCTCACTTCCTGGGCTTGCAGTTCCTGTCCACTGCCCCTTGCTCTGTCTCCTGGGGGTGCGAGCTGAGGTTCTGCACTGCAGGATGCTGAAGAGGGGTGGTGGTGGTGGTGGTGGTGGTGCTGCTGCTGCTGCAGCTGCTGACTGGAGGCTGTCCCTCTGCAGGCCGGGACGGTGAATCGCGGCAGCGAGGTGGTGGCGGCAGGGATGGTGGTTAACGACTGGTGTGCGTTCTGCGGGCTGGACACCACCAGCACCGAGCTCTCTGTCATCGAGAGCATCTTCAGGCTGAACCAAGCGCAGCCCAGCACCATTGCTACCAAAATGAGAGATTCCTTGATTGACAGGTAAGGAACCCTCAGGCCTGTGGGCAGTCCCAGATAGAGTGTGTGAGAGCAGGCAGGCAGAGAGGGAGCTGGGGGTGCTGGGAGAGAGGAGCTGGAGATGAGGCAGCAGTGTGCCCAGGTAGGCAGCAGAGCCAATGGCATCCTGGGCTGGCTCAGGAGCAGTGTGGGCAGCAGGACAAGGGAGGTTCTTGTGCCCCTGTGTTCAGTACTGCTCAGGCCAGACCCTGAGTGCTGTGTCCAGTTCTGGGCTCCTCCATTGCAGAGAGCTGCTGAGGTGCTGGAAGGTGTTTGGAGAAGGGCAGCAAGGCTGGGGATGGGCCTGGAGCAGAGCCCTGTGAGGAGAGGCTGAGGGATCTGGGGGGGTGCAGCCTGCAGCAGAGGAGGCTCAGGGCAGAGCTCATTGCTGCCTGCAGCTGCCTGCAGGGAGGCTATAGCCAGGTGGGGTTGGGCTCAAGCTGTGCCAGGGCAGAGAGGGTGATTGGCATTGGAATGGGCTGCCCAGGGAGGTGGTGGAGTGGCCGTGGCTGGAGGTGTTGCAGCCAAGCCTGGCTGGGGCACTTAGTGCCATGGTCTGGTTGGTTGGGCAGGGCTGGGTGCTAGGTTGGGCTGGCTGAGCTTGGAGCTCTCTTCCAACCTGTTTGATTCTATGAGTATGATTCCTCAGGCCCGTGGGTGCCTCCTGCCTCTGTCCTCCAGCCTGGCTGCCAATCACTGCAGATCTACAGCCTAGCCCAGCCCTGCAGCCCTGAGTTTAAACAAGGCCTCACCAGCACAAATCTCCCTCTTAGTTCTTTCTCCAACTGAAAGAAGAGCAAGAAATAGAGAAGGAGCCTCTGGAGGCTCAGCTCCCTAATCAGAGTGTGGCTACCTTCAAAGGCCCTCAGGCAGATTGGAGTGGCTGAGCCTCAGGAATGTATGGGAATGGTTTATGGCATAAAGGATTCGTTAAGTGAAGGCAGCTTTGGAAGAGTTCTCTGCTGCCCCTTGCAGGTGCTGTCTGAAGGCCTCGTGTCCCTCAGTGCAACTAAAGCTGCTCTGAGCCTTTAGTAATACCTGGACTAGGCTGAGCCTGCATTTAGCCCTTGCCAGCTCAACAAGTCAGTTCTTAGGGCTGGCTGTTAGCAGCCCCTGGGTCTGCTGCTTTCTTTTTGCAGCCCCTCGTGTTCTGGAAGGGAAATTGCTGCTGTGCCTTTGTAATTGAAAGGTGAGAGTCATGGAGTGGTCTGGGTTGGAAGGGATCTCCGAAGCTCATCCAGTCACAGCCCCTCCTGCAGTCAGCAGGGGCATCCTCAGCCAGATCAGGTTGCCCACAGCCCTGCAGTGTGGGCCCAGAGAAGTGAAGTGCTGCTGGCTTGAAATGCTTACTGCACTCCCTGGCACTCACCTGCTAACTCCTTTCTGGTTTGTCTCTTTAGCTTGACATGAGCAGTGCTGCTTCCCACTTTGAAGTCCTCAAGGGAGTGAAGTTTCAACTGCACTTTGGACTCCAGACATCTGCATCTTCTGATATTGTTTCTGCAGGCCTAGTCCAAGGAAGAGGCTGCAAACCCAAACTTCTTGTAGTGTTCTGCAAACTTATTACAAACCCTGATGAATAATACTCCTTAGTCCCAAAGCAGGGATGCTCTCCCTCTCTCCTTCCCTCTGACACTCTCTGGTTCCTCAGCTAAAATGCTTTTCTATTTTGTGATGCTGACTGAGCCCCTCAGATTCCCCACAATATTGTTTCTGGTGGCTCTTGGGAGTTGTTTATTGGAGGTTATTTTGCCTTAAATCATGACTCAGTGTTCTGCACCAGCACTGTTTCAGCACACACCTGGCACTGCCTGCCCTTGCCACGCTCTTGCTGCAGAGCATCCTTCCTGCTGGAGCTGGACAAGAGCCCCTTGCATGTCCACCACCAAAACCAGTCTGTTTGTCACAGAATCATTCAGAAGGCATCAGCTGCTCTCCTACCTTGCAGCTGTGCCCACAGGGATGTGGAGTCTGAAGTGAGGAGCTCTGATTACAGCTGGGGCTTCTCACAGTCAGGCTGGAGGCTTTTAAGGGCACCAGTGTGTGACTGCCTCTGGAGCCACTGCCTGCAGTGCCTCTTGGCACAAGTACTGCTCCTCACCTAGCTGCAAGGGACAGCTCAGAGCCTGCTGTTGCCAGTGGGCTGGGGTTTGTTCTGCAGGAGTTAGCCACCCATGCTGGGAAACTCAAAAGTTAGCAAACCAAAAGAGATTTCAACCACTTCAGCCTAAGTTGGCTCAGAACCAAAGGTTAAGGAACGTTTCTAAGCAGTGGCTGCACTGAGGTGGTGGAGATGTGCACTTAAGAGCTCTGCCCTCGTGGGGGAGTGATGATGACAGCAAGGAGCTGCAGGTGCTGCTTTCAGGCAGAGGATGACCATTTGCTCACTGCTCCCTCGATTGCTTTGCTTCTGCTTGTCTGATCTTGCTTCCATGCAACTGCAGCGCTTAGCTGGCTTCTCCTGAGAGCTGCCCCGAAGGCAGCCTGGGCAGAGCTTTTGCCCAGCCCTGCTGCTCCACCTTTAGTGACTTGGCTCTTTTGTTCTACTGTCTGGATGGTTTGGGAAGGGCTTTTTAAGTTCTGCTTGCTCCAACTTCCAAATAAAGATTGCTGGAGAACCTCTGATGCTAACAGTGCTACCTTTGCCTCTGTCAGTAGGCACTGTGCCAGGGGGTGAGCAGGAGGCTGGAGGTCCTCTCCTAGGGGGACAGGCTGAGAGAGTTGGGGTCATTCAGTTTGGAGTAGAGAAGGCTCTGAGGGAGCTTTGTTGTGACCTTTGTTCAATATCTTCATCAAAGACCTTGCTGAGTGCACCCTCAGCAAGTTCCCTGATGATACAGAACCGGGGAGGGGTGGCTGACACCTCAGGCTCTGCTGCCACCCACCCAGACCTGGACAGGCTGAGAGCAGGGGGAGGCAACCTCATGAAACTCAGTAAGGACAAAGGCTGAGTCCTGCATCTGGGGAGGAACAGCAGCAGGCAGCAGTGCAGGTTGGGGCTGCCCTGCTGGAGAGCAGCTCCGTGGAGTGCTGGTGGGCAGCAAGTTCTGCAGGGGCCAGCAGCGTGCCCCTGGGGCCAAGAGAGCCAATGGCAGCCTGGGGGGCAGCAGGAGAAGTGTGGCAGCAGGGCTGGGAGGCTTTGCTGCCCCTCTGCTCTGCTGCTTCTCTGCTCTGCCTTGGTGACACCACACCTGGAATACTGTGTCCATTTTTGGGCTCCCCACAGGGTTCAAGAGAGACAGGGACCTACTGGAGAGAGTCCAGGAAGACGATTTGGGCACTTGAGCATCTCTCATGTGGAGAGAGACTGAGCCCTGGGGCTGCTTAGGCTGGAGAAGGCTGAGAGGAGATCTGAGCAAAGTGTACAAATACCTGAGGGTGAGGGGCAGGAGTCTGGGCCAAGCTCTTTTCAGTGGTCAGCAGCATTAAGACAAGGATCAGTGGACACTGGACCAGAGAAGGTTTCACCTCAATGTGAGGAGAAACTTTGTTGGTGTGAGGGTGACAGAGCCCTGGAGCAGGCTGCCCAGAGAGGCTGTGCAGTCTCCTCTGGAGACTTTCCAAACCCACCTGGATGCATTCCTGTGTGCACTGCCCTGGGTGCTGCTGCTTGGCAAGGGGCTTGGACTTGATCCTCTCTGGAGGTGCCTGCCAACCTCTAAGGTTCTGTGAGTCCAGTATCTGAAGTAGGCTACAGGAAAACTGGGGAGGGACTTTGAAGGGATTTTGGTGGTGATAGGACTTGGGGGGGGAATGGATCCAAGCTAGAGGGGGGCAGATTGAGGCTAGACCTTAGGAAGAAGTTGTTCAGCATGAGGGTGCTGAGAGCCTGGCACAGGTTGCCCAGGGAGGTGGTGGAAGCCTCATCCCTGGAGGTGTTTAAGGCCAGGCTGGCTGTGGCTGTGGGCAGCCTGATGTAGAGTGAGGTGTCCCTGCCCGTGGCAGGGGGTTTGGAGCTGGATGGTCCTTGAGGTCCCTTCCAGCTCTGATGAGTCTGTGATGATGCTGAGATTCCCTATCCAGGCTGCTCACCTGCCTGTAGCGACTTGGGGGCAGGGTCTGGAGTGTACAAGGAGTACAAGTGTGGGACTCATCCTTCTGGAGTATGACTTCTGGAGGCCCTGAAGTGTGACACTTTGGCTGCCATAGTGAGCTGTAATGTCCCAAACCTGCTGCCAGGATCCTTCATGGAGGTCTTTACAGACCAGAGCCCTCACGGTGAGTGAGGAGGGATCCTCGTGGGGGGTTAATGACCAATTATACCCTGGGAACACCTAATGTCACTGAGGTGGAGGCACAGCTGTGCTCTGGCTGCAGTGAGTGTGCAGCCCTGTGCACATGGCCAACTTCCCTGGAGAAAAATGGGTCTGAAATCTGCCAAAGCTGTGAAAGCACCAAAAACAGTCAGCAGGTTTGCTGGTGACAGCAGGCTGGGTGCAGTGGCTGCCCCAGGAGGCTGTGCTGCCAGTCAGCCAGGCTGGGACAGGCTGAGGGCTGGGCAGGGGCAATGGAATGCAACTCAGCAAGGGCAAGGGGAGAGGCTGGCACCTGGGGAAGAGCAACCTCAGAGACCAGGACAGGTTGGGGAAGGAGCTGTTGGAAGGCAGCAAAGGGGAAAAGGGATTTGGGGGTCCTGGTGGGTGAGAGAGTGCCCAGGAGGCAGCAATGTGCTCTGGTGCCCAGGAGGGCACTGCCCTGCTGGGCTGCATTCAAAGGGCTGTGCTGAGCAGGTCCAGAGAGGTTCTCCTGCCCCTCTGCTCTGCCCTGCTGAGGCCACAGCTGGAGTACTGTGTCCAGTTCTGGGCCCCCAGTTCAGGAGGGACACAGAACTGCTGGAGAGAGTCCAGCACAGAGCCCCAAAACTGCTGCAGGGACTGGAACAGCTCTGCTGTGAGGAGAGCCTGAGGGAGCTGGGGCTGGGAGAGGAGGAGCTGAGAGGTGCCCTCAGCAGTGGGTATCAATGTGTGCAGGTGAGAGGCAGGAGCTGCAGCCAGGCTCTGCTGGGTGGTGCCCAAGGGCAGCACAGGGGCAGTAGTGGCAGCTGAGGCAGAGGAAGTTGCATGGAAGCAGGAGGAGGAATTTTTCCCTGTGAGCCCTGGAGCAGGCTGCCCAGGGGGGCTGTGGAGTCTCCTCTGGAGATGTTCAGGACCTGCCTGGATGTGTTCCTGTGGGGTCTGGTGCAGGTGACCCTGCTCTGGCAGGGGGTTGGACTGGCTGAGCCTTGGAGGTGCCTTCCAGCCCCTGACCTGCTGTGACTCTATGAACAGCCTCCAAACCCTAAGGACATCTCCAAAGCAGCCTGTGGAGTGCACTACTGTGTGTGGGGGGGGTGGGCTGCTCGCTGGAGGGGCTGCAACTGCTCTGCTCAAGGCAAACCTGTGTCAGGACCTCCCCCTCTGACTGTCCAAATTGCCTCTCTTCCAGGCTGTCACAGCCACAGGATGTCAGGGGCTGGAAGGGACCCAAGGAGATCATCCAGTCCAAGCCCCTGCCAGAGCAGGACAATCCTATCTGACACAGAGCACACAGGAACACATCCAGACAGGGCTGGAAAGGCTCCAGAGAAGGAGACTCCACAACCTCTCTGGGCAGCCTGTGCCAGGGCTCTGGGACCCTTCTAGTCAAGAAGTTCCCCCTTGTGTTCAGGCAAAACCTCTTTTGCTGCAGCTTCCATCCATTGCTGCTTGTCCTACCCCAGGGAGCAGTGAGCAGAGCCTGTCCCCCCCTCCTGGCAGCCCTCAGACACTTAGAAACATTGATCCAATCCCCTCTCAGACTTCTCCTCTCCAGACTAAGCAGCCCCAGGGCCCTCAGCCTCTCCTCATCAGGAAGCCCTCCTGTCCCCTCACCATCCTCACAGCCCTCCACTGGACCCTCTCCAGCAGATCCCTGTCCCTCTGCACCTGGGGAGCCCAGAACTGCACACAGTATTCAAGATGAGGTCTCAGCAGGGCAGAGCAGAGGGGCAGGAGAACCTCCCTGGCTCTGCTGGACACATCCTCCTAAGGCACCCCAGGATCCCATTGGCCTCTTGGCCCCCAGGGCACATTGCTGTGCCATGGGCAACTGTTAGCCACCAGCACCCCCAGGGCCCTCTCCTTGGGGCTGCTCTCCAGCAGTCACCTCCCAGCCTGGGCTGCTGCACTTTGTTATCCCTCCCCAGGGGCAGGACTCTGCTCTTGTCCTTGGGGAACCTCATCTGGCTCCTCTGTGCCCAGCTCTGTGCCCAGGGCTCTCTGGATGGCCTCACAGCCTGCAGCTGTCTCAGCCAAGCCTCCCAGCTGGGGGTCAGCAGCAAACTTGCTGAGCAGCCTCTGTCTGTCTGTGCCCTCAGCAAGGGCACTGATGAAGATGCTGAACAGGACTGGCCCAGCACTGAGCCCTGGGGGACTCCACTGGTCACAGCTCTCCAGCTGGGCCTGGCACCATTGAGCACCTCCCTCTGAACTCTGTCTTGCAGCCAGCTCCTAACCCACCTCAGTGCCTGCTCTTCCATCCCACACCTCCTCAGCTTGCTCACTGAACTGACATGGGAGATGGTGCCAAAAGGCCTTGCTAAGGGCAAGGCAGACTGCAGCCACTGCTCTCCCTGCAGCTACCCATTCAGTTATGGCATCACAGAATGCTCTCAGGTTAGCCAAGCCTGACTGCCCCTTGGTAAATCCATGCTGCCTACTCCTGAGAACCTTCTTCTCCCCCAAGTGCCTTGAGATGCCCTCCAGCAGGAGCTGCTCCATCATTTCCCCAGGGATGGAGGTGAGGCTGCCTGGTCTGTAGTCCCCTGGAACCTCTCTCTTGCCCTTTCTGAAGGCTGCAGTGCCATTGGCTCTGCTCCAGCCCTCAGCACCTCTCCTGCCTGCCACGAGTTGGCAAAGATGATGGAGAGTGGCAGAGTGGCAACCTCGGGCAGCTCTCTCAGCACCCTTGGGTGCATCTCATCAGGGCCCAGGGACTTGGGAGTGTTCAATGTGTGTTACTGATCCCTGACCCAGTCTGCACTGACCAGTGGGGAGCATTCCCTCCCCCAGGCTTCCTCTCCTTCACCCAGGGTCTGGAGCCTCAGGTGTAAAGACTGAAGCACAGAAAGCATTCAGTAGCTCCTGCCTCACCAACCTGAGCTCCTTTTATGCTCAGGTTCCTGCCTGGTGAGTGTGGGGCAGGCTGTGGATGGAGTCTACCTGGACTGCAGCAAAGCTTTGACACTGTCTGCCACAAGAAGCTCCTGGCCAAGCTGGCAGCTCATGGTTTGGACAGATTCACTCTGTGCTGGGTCAGGAACTGGCTGGATGGCAGAGCCCAGAGAGTGGTGGTGAATGGTGCCACAGCCAGCTGACAGCTGGCACCAGTGCTGTTCCCCAGGGATCAGTGTTGGGCCCAGTCCTGGTCAGTATCTTTATGGATGATCTGGAGCAGGGGATTGAGTCCAGCAGCAGTCAGTTTGCAGATGACACCAAGCGAGGAGCAGTGTGGAGCTGTTGGAGGGTAGCAGAGCCCTGCAGAGGGACCTGGCCAGGCTGCATGGGTGGGCAGAGGCCAATGGGATGAGACTGAACAAGGCCAAGGGCAGGGTTCTGCACTTTGGCCACAACAACCCCAAGCAGCACTACAGGCTGGGGCCAGAGTGGCTGAGAGCAGGCAGGCAGAGAGGGAGCTGGGGGTGGTGGGAGAGAGGAGCTGCAGAGGAGGCAGCAGTGCCCAGGTGGGCAGGAGAGCCAATGGCATCCTGGGCTGGCTCAGGAGCAGTGTGGGCAGCAGGACAAGGGAGGTTCTTCTGCCCCTGTGCTCAGCACTGCTCAGGCCACCCCTGCAGTGCTGTGTCCAGTTCTGGGCTCCTCCATTGCAGAGAGCTGTTGAGGAGCTGGAAGGTGTTTGGAGCAGGGCAGCAAGGCTGGGGAGGGGCCTGGAGCAGAGCCCTGTGAGGAGAGGCTGAGGGAGCTGGGGGGGTGCAGCCTGCAGCAGAGGAGGCTCAGGGCAGAGCTCATTGCTGCCTGCAGCTGCCTGCAGGGAGGCTGTAGCCAGGTGGGGTTGGGCTCTGCTGCCAGGCAGCCAGCACCAGAACAAGGGGACACAGCCTGAAGCTGTGCCAGGGCAGGTCTAGGCTGGCTGTGAGAAGGAAGTTGCTGGCAGAGAGAGTGATTGGCATTGGAATGGGCTGCCCAGGGAGGTGGTGGAGTGGCTGTGGCTGGAGGTGTTGCAGCCAAGGCTGGCTGGGGCACTTAGTGCCATGGTCTGGTTGGTTGGGCAGGGCTGGGTGCTAGGTTGGGCTGGCTGAGCTTGGAGCTCTCTTCCAGCCTGGCTGGTTCTATGATTCTATGATTAAAAGCAGACAGACACTCGCCAAGGTTGTAAATTCCATTTTATAACGATGGCTGTTGGAAGTTGCTGAAAGGTTTTTTTGGGCTGGCACAGTCCTAGAAGTGATGGCAGCGAAGAGATGAGTTGGATGTGGCCCTTCTGCCACCGGGGCCCTGCACACCGCAACAGCCGAGCAGCGCAGGGCGGGCAGGTCTGATGAGTAGCTCCAGTTTCCCTCGGTGCTTTGCACTCCTCTGCCCATCAGGAGACCTTAGCATACTTCTTTATTTAGTTATTGTTAGCCACTACAATTGTTTTTTTCATCTACCAACTTCTCACTCACTGGGGAATAGGTTTGTAAATACTTTTGTTGTTGTTGCTGCTGTCCTTCGTTTCAAACGAGAAGAAACAGCTTGGGTATGGCAATCACTTATGGAGGATAAAAGAAACAAAGGGCAGTTTGGAGACCACACACTGCAGTCCTCAGTGGGCTTTACTGGAAGGATCTCTTTGCCTGCCCTGCTTCACCAGAGCAGGACTGGAGAACCAGTCAGGAATTCAGAATGCTTAACAATCTTTCCGCTTCTTGGTTCCTCGTCGCTGCAGTCAGGGATAGTTTTAGCCTTGGAATGACTTTTTTCCCTGGCTGAGGTTTTGAAGCTGAGCTTTTTGGTTCTCCCTACACTAGGTGGAGATCCTGTGCATTGCACTGGATCAGGTCAGTTATAGGCAGAGGGCTTAGGCTAATCCCCTGCTCCTTCCTGCGAGCGCGCAGAGCAGTTCAGGTACTTACACGAATGGCACTTTGTACGGGGCTGGACTTCCCCACTGCGTCCTCCACTCTCAGGTAACAGGGCAGCAACACCAGCAGCAGCAACATGGACTTAGAACACAAGATCCTAACCCATCCCCAGCTGGAGAAGCAGAAGGAACTGTTGTAGGAAGTGAGAAGCTACTCGGCAGCAGTTGAGCTCTCTCCCTAGCCTTGACCTGCCGCTGCCTGCCAGCTGTGGCTAGCGACGAGCCCGTTCTAGTGTGGCATGCTTCCTCTCCTCCTTGTCAAACACTTGCCTGTGAAGAAGTGAGAAAAGAAACCAAAGCAAACCCAAACCCCAGAATTCAAAGGCATACAATGTCTGTAACATCTACAGGGACTGGATTTGGGGGGAGGGGGGTTATAAACAGGCCTAATCCTTACTGTGTCTGGACTCTGTCAGTGAAAAACGGAATGAGGACCTCACTCCAAACAAACATTTCCACTCTCCTGGAGCCCAACATACAAATTCCACAATCTAATCACACAGAACAACAATTCCTCTTTTCCCAACCTCTTAATGGGGGCAGAGTGCAGTCTACATCTACACAGAGTTGTCAGTACATTGGGAACTCCACTGGGTCTTGCTGAGGGGAACCAACATCCATCCTATGACAAAGATTCCTTCCATGAATGGCTCCCAAAACCAAAAAGATGTATTCCCATGACTGGTTGGTTGGCTGTGGTCTGGGGTGGGTTTTTTTGCTTGCTTGTTTTTTTTCAGACCCAAATATTTTGTCTTCAGAGTGTCCCAGTCTAGGGTTTGATGTTGCCAGGTTTGGTGCTTCTTGAGCTTCTGCTCTGCACTCGTCTAGCTCTGCGAGCGCTTAGCGGTTCCTCATGCGCTGTACTGAGTGGCAGCATTGACTTGAAGATATGAATGTACAAAACATCTGACCAGCAGGTATTGGAAAACTGTAGCCAGGGTTAACTCCCTGGATTCTGTAATAAACTAAGAAGATCTTTTAGAATGGTTCAGCATCAGAATGTCTTCTGAATTGTTCCTGTTCCGAGATTCCGTGACCTTAACTCGTTGATGAGACAGCTATTAAAAAACCATGGTTCTGCTCAGAGGTGCTTTAGCTACACTGGAGAATGCTGGGTTTAACAGGGAGCACTGCTGCAGGGAACTGAAAGAAGTCTCCCAGGTCAGTTGAAACTTGTCTTGAAGACTCTGATGTTTGCAGAGTGAGCCCGTGGAGGATGGCACACGGAGACTGATGCGACTGAGGCAGTAAGAAGAGGCTCCACGCTGCGAGACTGCCTGGGTGGGGTGGGTGTTATTTCCCAGTTTTCCTGCTTCTTTCAGTCCCAGGCTGTCCAAACCTTGCAGGTCACTGAAGTAGTTCTGTTGGGTAGGCTTTTGAACGCTTTGTTTTCTCTCTCTTAGTGGTTTGGTGGTTGGTTGGTGCCCTCAGTCCTCAGGGGATGAACGAGCCGAGCTGCGCCGGGGGCTGTGTCATACCCACTCCTGGACAGGTCTTTTGTAATACACAACGTTCTGCTGCACCTCTTTGTTTTTGAACTGGAAGATTGTGTACACCAGGACGAGGATACAGAGAGACAAAATGCAGGGGATGACAACTGCAATGGCATTGACAGTGCTAGGCACATCGTTTATTGTCACCATAATGTCCACGTCGTCGTGGGGCAGGCGTCTGTCCTTGCTCCGCTCCACCTCCTTCTGGTTACAGCCCATCCAGTCCTTGAGGATGGACCTGGGGTAGCCTGGCTCCACGCTCAGCCTCTGGTTGTCAAACTTCCAATACTCCTTCCCCTTGTAAAAGTAGGTATAAACTGGAAGAGAAAACAGAGAGCATTCCTCACCACGCTGCCAGCTCAGCAAGCTGTGCTCCTGCAGGGCTGCAAAGGACCTCGAGGATCATCCAGCTTCAAGCCCCCTGCCACAGGCAGGGACACCTCACACTGCATCAGGCTGCCCAGAGCCACATCCAGCCTGGCCTAAAAAACTTCCAGGGATGAAACTTCCACCACCTCCCTGGACAGCCTGTGCCAGGCTCTCACCACCCTCATGCTGAAGAGCTTCTTCCTAACATCCAATCTGAATCTATCCACTTAGAATCACAGAATCAAACAGCTTGGAAGAGAGCTCCAAGCTCAGCCAGCCCAACCTAGCACCCAGCCCTGCCCAACCAACCAGACCATGGCACTAAGTGCCCCAGCCAGGATTGGCTGCAACACCTCCAGCCACAGCCACTCCACCACCTCCCTGGGCAGCCCATTCCAATGCCAATCACTCTCTCTGACAGCAACTTCCTAACAACATCCAGCCTAGACCTGCCCTGGCACAGCTTGAGCCTCTGTCCCCTTCTTCTGCTGCTGGCTGCCTGGCAGCAGAGCCCAACCCCACCTGGCTACAGCCTCCCTGCAGGCAGCTGCAGGCAGCAATGAGCTCTGCCCTGAGCCTCCTCTGCTGCAGGCTGCACCCCCCCAGCTCCCTCAGCCTCTCCTCACAGGGCTGTGCTCCAGGCCCCTCCCCAGCCTTGCTGCCCTGCTCCAAACACCTTCCAGCACCTCAGCATCTCTCTGCAATTCAGGAGCCCACAACTCCTAGGCTTGCTTCATTCTCCCCACTCCTGTCACTACCTGACACCCTAAAAAGTCCCTCCCCAGCTTTCTTGTAGCCCCTCTCAGACCCTGGAAGAACCACAGTAAGGTCTCCTCGAATGTGCCTCTGCACAGGCTCTAGGGTGGGGGTGGTAGCTGCCTGGGCCAGTGAAACACCTTCAGCCAGGGCATCCCAACACTGCTGAGAAGGGAAGGTGCTTTTGGAGCTAGGATTTGAAGGAGATGCCAGAGCTCCTGGGTGCAACTGTCCCCACAGAACACCACTCCCCATGGCTGGGACAAGCTGTGGATACCAATCCCACAACTAACTTTCTAAGTGGTTTTTCCCTGAGACATCTGCAAAGGGCAGCTCAGCAGCAGCCAATGAACACTCCACAGAGAGGCAGCAGCAGGGTGCCTGGAAGAACACTGAAGGTTCCTGTTCACCCAGCCTGAGCCAGCAGATGCTGAGTGAGTCCTGCTGCTACCAAAAGGCTGATGGTTTATGCTGCATGCTCTCTGAGTTGCTCTCAGCTCCCCAAATGAGGCCTTTACAAAAGGGGAAAAGGAGAAGGGAGCAGTGGTGGAAGCTTGGAGTCTCCTGCCTCTGTCCTCCAGCCTGGCTGCCAATCACTGCAGACCTCCAGCCTAGCCCAGCCCTGCAGCCCTGAGTTTAAACAAGGCCTCCCCAGCACAAGTCCTCCCTCTTAGCTCTTTCTCCAGCTGAAAGAAGAAGAAACCAGAGAAGGAGCCTCTGGAGGCTCAGCTCCCTACTCAGAGTGTGGCTGCCTTCAAAGCCCCCCAGGCAGGTTGGAGTGGCTGAGCCAGAAGAGAAATACAATTATGGCTTCCTCTCAGTCAGGGCCCAGGACCCCTTGGGTAGGGGCTGCTGTGGCAGCACAGCCAGCAAAGCTCCCTGTCCCCCTCAGCTGGCATCAGCAAAGTGTGCTTCAGCAGCTGAGGAGGTGTATGGCTTGGGGGAAGGCTTGGGAAGGGCCTCAGAGTGCTGTGGCTCACAGGTGTCCACCTGCCCCCAGCACTTCTGAGACTCCACTGCAGTGCCAGGAAATCAGAGAATCAGGCAGGGCTGGAAGGGACCTCAAGGATCATCCAGTTCCAACCCCCTGCCATGCCCAGGGACACCTCACACTGGAGCAGGCTGCACACAGCCTCAGCCAGCCTGGCCTCAAACACCTCCAGCCATGGGGCCTCAACCACCTCCCTGGGCAACCCATTCCAGCCTCTCACCACTCTCCTGCTCAACAACTTCTTCCTCACCTCCAGTCTGAGTCTGCCCATTTCCAGCTTTGCTCCATTCCCCCCAGTCCCATCACTCCCTGAGAGCCTAAAAAGTCCCTCCCCAGCTTTCTTGTAGCCCCCTTCAGATACTGAGAGGCCACAAGAAGGTCACCTCAGAGCCTTCTCCTCTCCAGACTGCACAGCCCCAACTCCCTCAGTCTCTCCTCACAGCAGAGCAGCTCCAGCCCTCTGCTCATCCTCCTGCTCTGGACACCTTCCAGCACCTCCACAGCCCTCTTGTCCCAGGGGCTCCAGAAGAGGACACAGTACTCCAGGTGGGGTCTCAGCAGAGCAGAGCAGAGCAGAGAGGGAGGATCACTTCCCTCCCCCTGCTGCCCACACTGCCCACACTGCCCACACTGCCGCAGCCCAGGCTCTGGCTGCTCTCTGGGCTGTACTCTGGCAGCTCACTCTGAGCTTCTCCTCCAGCAGCACCCCCAGGGCCCTGAGGCAGGCAGAGCCACCCAGCAGGGCAGCCACGGAGCTGTCCCAAGCGCACTTACAGCCTTCCTTGCTGATGAAGGCTCCCTGTGGAGCCTGCGGGATGCCTCTCCAGACGGTGATGGGCTTGGGGTAGCCTGGGTCGGTGGCTCTCTTGTCCTCGTTGTACCTCCAGTACCTGTCGCCCTTGAAGAAGTAGGTCTTGCCCACGGGCTCCCAGCGCAGCGCCGTGTCGATGCCCTCCCGTGGCAGGCAGCTGCCCAGCTCCACCAGGCTGTGTGGGTAGCCAGGCTCTGCTGTCACCTCCTTAAACACCCAGTACTTGTCTCCTAGAGGGGAACGGGGACACAAGCCACAGGGTGGCCTGAGGAGTCGGTGGTGTACATGCGAAACAGCAGTGAGGAGCAGCAGCACCTTGAGGGTGCTCTACTGCACTGGGGTCAGGCTGGTGCTGAACACCTCCAGGGAGGTTGTGGAGCACAGAAGCACCCAATGTGATCAAAGATCACATTGGGTGCTTCTATGCTCCACAACCTCCCTGGGCAGCCTGTGCCAGTCTCTCCACACCCTCACTCTCAACAGTCTCTTCCTCAGCTCCACTCTCCCCTCTCCCAGCTCAAAGCCATTGGCCCTCAGCCTGCCACAGCCAGCCCTTGTCCAAAGTCCCTCCCCAGCTCTCCTGCAGCCCCTCCAGGCACTGCAAGGCTGCTCTCAGCTCTCCCTGCTCTGCAGACTGAACAGCCCCAACTCTCTCAGTCTCTCCTCACAACAGAGCAGCTCCAGCCCTCTGCTCATCCTCATGGTCCTCCTCTGGACACCTTCCAGTACATCCACAGCCCTCTTGTAATAGAGGCTCCAGAACTGGATGCAGTACTCCAGGTGGGGTCTCAGCAGTGTGAAGCAGAGCAGGGGGGAGATCACTTCCCTCACCCTCTGCCCACACTTCTCCTGATGCGGCTCAGGGCACTTCTGGGCTGCAAGTGCACACTGCTGGCTCCTGTTGAGCTTCTCCTCCACCAGCACCGCCAAGTCCCTCTCCTCAGGGCTGCTCCCAGGCCAGGATTGGTGCTTGGGTTTGCCTTGACGCAGCTGCAGGACCTCGCACTTGGTGCTGCTGAACTTCGTGCCCACCCCTCCAGCCTTTCCGGGCAGTCACTCCCCTGGCCCCCTGCTGCCCTGTGCCTCACCTTTGAAGAAGACGAACTTGCCGTCGGAGCGCTCGTAGGCGGCGTCGATCCTGGCGGGGAGCCCCTTCCAGAAGTGCTCGATCTGCATGGGGTACCCCTCCTGCACGCGGTTGTTGCGCAGCCGCCAGAACCAGCGGTCCTGAGGAGAGGCCAGAGGCACCTTCAGCGCAGCCCCGGGCTGGGCAGCCAGCAGCCAGCCCCCGACCCCTGCCCAGCCCCCGACCCTTACGGACCGGAGCTGCGGCGGCTCAGGTGGCAGCTGCGAACCAGCCCCGGAGGCTCCGGGGAGGGAAGGTGGCAGCCCAGAGGGTAAGCTGGTTGCTGGTGCTGCGTGGAAGGGTGGAAGGGACAGGAAGAGGGAGCAGGGGGAAGCAGGTCCAAGGTTATGAACTCGATTGTGAGCCACCCCTCGGGTCTCATCGCCCCTGTCCTGGCACAGCTGCTGCCCAGCTACCAGGGCAGCCTTCCCCGGTGCCCGTGAGGCATGGAAAACCCTAAGGCACAAAGGAGCTACTCAGTATCCCTTCAGACAGGAGACAAAAGGAGCTCCCTTGAGACGGAGAGCAACAGTTAAGGCCATAGTGGATGCTCAGAGCACAGAGCCCGGGAGGCTGCCAGGCACTGCCCCAGCCTCCAGCTGTTCTCGCAGCTGCACTGTCCGCAGCTGCTGCGGTGTGCCCGGTGCGGGACCTCCCTGGTGCCCCTCTCCACGTTCACAGCTGTACAGGGTTAACACTCCAGGGGGAGTAACCCTGAACCTGGCCCTAGGTGGTCCTGACCCCTCCCCAGGGGTGGGTCTGAACACCAGCAGGTGGTGGTCAGCTCACCCCCCCTTCCTGTCCCATACAAGCAGGGGGACCTCCTGTCCTCTCTCTCTCTGCACCTCTCTCTGCCTCGCTTACACCACCACTACCACCTGGTTCCCCTTTGTAACTCCACGTGGCCATCACCCACGAGGCAGCCCAAGCCACCACAGCCGGGCTGTGTTTACACCACTTTGTACTTGCCATTTTCCCTTCCCTAACCTTTGTAACTTCCCTACCTCAGGTACCTTTTCAAGTCATTGTGAAACTTTTCAACTCCCAGCTGGAGGGAGGCTGAGTTCTTTGGCTGTGTCGACTTCCCTCTCTCCATCTAATCCCTTTCTTTTGGGAAAGAAGGGGGAGAGGGAAGGGCACTTTATAAAACCGTTATTGGTTCTATCAAGTTTATTTCAGTCTCTGGAAATTTAAACTAGAACCCAGAGAGCAGCCAGTGAAAGCCACAGGTGCTTGGGAAGGGGACTCTGGAGCCCCCGTTTGAGGCACTCCACCACGGGTTACTGAGCGGAGCTGCTCCTCCTCCCCCGGCTGCAGCCTGCAAGCGAGGCTGACTCAAACTCCCCAGGAGCTCCAGGCAGACTGAGAGCTCCCTGAAGCCCAGAGGTGGATTCAGGCCAGCTCTGGAGGCTCAAGCCCTGGTGAGGTACTGGTGTTGCTTTCTGACTTTGCAGCGGCTTGATGGTGTCTGAATTCCAGCTCCCAGACTGGCGCAGAGGCTGCCTGAGCATTTGGGGCTGCCAAACACTACAGAGCCAATCTGCTCACACCTCCTCCTACTCTGGCTCCTCCAGAGCAGTGACTTGCACAGCCACTCCGACTCTCACTGCCTCACAGTGCACCTTCTCCATACCCATTAACCTTTCACAGTATCACCAAGGTTGGAAGAGACCTCACAGATCATCCAGTCCAACCCTTTACCACAGAGCTCAAGGCCAGACCATGGCACCAAGTGCCACGTCCAGTCCTGCCTTGAACAGCTCCAGGGACGGCGACTCCACCACCTCCCCGGGCAGCCCATTCCAGTGCCCAATGACTCTCTCAGGGAAGAACTTTCTCCTCACCTCCAGCCTAAATCTCCCCTGGCACAGCCTGAGGCTGTGTCCTCTCGTTCTGGTGCTGGCCACCTGAGAGAAGAGAGCAACCTCCTCCTGGCCACAACCTCCCCTCAGGTAGTTGCAGACAGCAATAAGGTCACCCCTGAGCCTCCTCTTCTCCAGGCTAACCAATCCCAGCTCCCTCAGCCTCTCCTCGTAGGGCTGTGCTCAAGGCCTCTCCCCAGCCTCGTTGCCCTTCTCTGGACACGCTCAAGCATCTCAATGTCCCTCCTAAACTGGGGGGCCCAGAACTGAACACAGGACTCAAGGTGTGGTCTAACCAGTGCAGAGTCCAGGGGCAGAATGACCTCCCTGCTCCTGCTGGCCACACCATTCCTGATGCAGGCCAGGATGCCACTGGCTCTCTTGGCCACCTGGGCACACTGCTGGCTCATGTTCAGGCAGGTATCAATCAGTACCCCCAGATGCCTTTCTAAAGGCAGGCTCGGGGGTAAGCAACAAGTGTCAGTACCTTGAAGACAAACATTTCTCCTCTGAAGAGAGCCAGAGTGTTGAAGTTGCCGTCGCAGATGTTGGGTTTGGTGCCAGGAGGAGAGGGTCTGTCCCCCAGGGGAGGGCTGGCAGGCCGGGGCTGCCTCTCGTGCTTCCTTTCGGAGGGGGAGTGAATTCTGCGCACAGGCAGAGTCGGCAAAGGCCTGGTTGGCTCCAGGGGCTCCACGGGAGGACCTAGAAGCGAAAAGAGAAGCCTGTAGCAGAGCAGACACGAGTTGGGATTGGCTGTGCTCCCCTGGCTGGTTTTAATGGGCAAGAGGCTGCTGAACAGCACCGAGAGGAAGTTACACACTGCTTACACAGGCACCACTACCAGAGACATCCACACGGGGAAGATGCTCCAGAAGAGAGAAGCAGGAAGAACAGGATGGGGTTGAGGCTCTTCCCAAGGAGGCTGCTGCTGAAAGGAAGGAGAAGCCCCAGCAACCGCATTCCCACCCCAACCCAGAGGCAGTAACCCTTCAGCAGAGTTCTTTACTAGACTAGACTGAGAGGTAGTAACCCCTAAGCAGAATTCTTTACTAGACTGAACTGAGAGGTTTTAATCCTTGAGCAGAAGTCATTAGTAGACTACACTGAGGGGTAGTAACCCTGGAGCAGAAGTCTTTAGTAGACTAAACTGAGAGGAAGTAACCCTTGAGCAGAATTCTTTAGTAGACTGAGAGGTAGTAACCCTTGAGCAGAAGTCTTTAGTAGACTAAACTGAGAGGTATTAATCCTTGAGCAGAAGTCTTTAGCAGACTAAATTGAGTAGTAGTAACCCCTGAGCAGAATTCTTTAGTAGACTAGACTGAGAGGCAGTAACCCTTGAGTAGAAATCGTTAGTAGACTGAGAAGTAGTAACCCTTGAGCAGAAGTCTTTAGTAGACTAAACTGAGAGGTAGTAACCCCTAAGCAGAATTCTTTAGTAGACTGAGAGTTAGTAACCCTTGAGCAGAAGTCTTTAGTAGACTCAACTGAGAGTTAGTAACCCTTGAGTAGAAGTCTTTAGTAGACTGAGAGGTAGTAACCCTTGAGCAGAATTCTTTAGTAGACTGAGAGGTAGTAACCCTTGAGTAGAAGTCTTTAGTAGACTGAGAGGTAGTAACCCTTGAGCAGAATTCTTTAGTAGACTGAGAGGTAGTAACCCTTGAGTAGAAGTCTTTAGTAGACTGAGAGGTAGTAACCCTTGAGCAGAATTCTTTAGTAGACTGAGAGGTAGTAACCCTTGAGCAGAAGTCTTTAGTAGACTAAACTGAGAGGCAGTAACCCTTGAGCAGAAGTCTTTAGTAGACTAAACTGAGAGGCAGTAACCCTTGAGCAGAAGTCTTTAGTAGACTGAGAGTTAGTAACCCTTGAGCAGAAGTCTTTAGTAGCCTAGCAGACAAAACCCAAACCAAGGCAAAGAAAAAGACCAAACCCACCAAAACACCCAACCTCAGACCAACCAGAGCCACCCCAGGGAGACGAAAGAAACCAAAGAGAGCCACAGCAGAAAGAAGAGGTCAGGGAGAGAAAAGAATGCAACTGGAGGCGGGGAGCAGAGAGCAGCTCCTTTACGTGCTGGTTCCAGCCAGGACAGAGCGAGGCTCTTCCTGGTACACAGCTGAGTAGTGCAATGCTGTGGGATGACTGCTGCCGCTAGGCTGCAGCTCAGTTTGGTCTGCTTCAGTTTAGTCTGGGTTAGTTTAGATTAGTTTTGCTTGGCTTAGTTTAGTTTTGCTTGGTTTAGCTTGGTTTGGGTTGGGTTAGTTCAGATTAGTTTTGTTTGGGTTGGCTTAGTTTAGATTAGTTTGGGTTAGTTTAGATTGGTTCAGTTTGGGTTAGTTTAGATTGGATCAGTTTGGGTTAGTTTAGATTGGTTCAGTTAGGGTTAGTTTAGTTGGGGTTGGCTTAGTTTAGATTGGTTCAGTTTGGGTTAGTTTAGTTTGGGTTGGCTTAGTTTAGATTGGTTCAGTTTGGGTTAGTTTAGATTGGTTAAGTTTGATTTAGTTTAGTTTGGGTTGGCTTAGTTTAGATTGGTTCAGTTTGGGTTAGTTTAGATTGGTTCAGTTTGATTTAGTTTAGTTCAGTTTGGGTTAGTTTAGATTGGTTCAGTTTGATTTAGTTTAGTTTGGGTTGGCTTAGTTTAGATTAGTTTAGTTTGGGTTAGTTTAGATTGGTTCAGTTTGATTTAGTTTAGTTTGGGTTGGCTTAGTTTAGATTGGTTCAGTTTGGGTTAGTTTAGATTGGTTCAGTTTGATTTAGTTTAGTTCAGTTTGGGTTAGTTTAGATTGGTTCAGTTTGATTTAGTTTAGTTTGGGTTGGCTTAGTTTAGATTGGTTCAGTTTGGGTTAGTTTAGATTGGTTCAGTTTGATTTAGTTTAGTTTGGGTTGGCTTAGTTTAGATTAGTTCAGTTTGAGTTAGTTTAGATTGGTTTAGTTTGATTTAGTTTAGTTTGGGTTGGCTTAGTTTAGATTGGTTCAGTTCGAGTTAGTTTAGATTGGTTCAGTTTGATTTAGTTTAGTTTGGGTTGGCTTAGTTTAGATTGGTTCAGTTTGGGTTAGTTTAGATTGGTTCAGTTTGGGTTAGTTTAGATTGGGTTGGCTTAGTTTAGATTAGTTTAGTTTGGGTTAGTTTAGATTGGTTCAGTTTGATTTAGTTTAGTTTGGGTTGGCTTAGTTTAGATTGGTTCGGTTTGGGTTAGTTTAGTTTGGGTTGGGTTAGTTTAGATTGGTTCAGTTTGATTTAGTTTAGATTGGTTCAGTTTGATTTAGTTTAGTTTGGGTTAGTTTAGATTGGTTCCGTTTGATTTAGTTTAGTTTGGATTGGGTTAGTTTAGTTTGGGTTGGGTTAGTTTAGATTGGTTCAGTTTGATTTAGTTTAGATTGGTTTAGTTTAGTTGAGATTAGTTTGGTTTGGGTTCAGATTTGTTTGGTTTAGTTTGGTTTGGGTTAGTTTAGTTTGGTTTGGGTTAGTTCAGATTTGTTTGGTTAAGTTTGGTTTGGTTTATGTTAGATTAGTTTTGCTTGGTTTAGTTTGGTTTGGGTTAGTTTAGTTTGGCTTGATTTAGTGTACATTAGTTTCAGTTGGGTTAGTTTAAATTGGTTCATTTTGATTTAGTTTAGATTGGTCTGGTGTAGATTAGATTAGTTTGAGTTGGATTAGTTTGGATTAGTTTAGATTGGTTTGATTTAGTTTAGTTGGTTTGGGTCAGTTGATTTTGGGTTAGATTGGTTTGATTTAGTTTAGATTGGTTTGGTTTAGTTGGTTTGGGTTAGTTTAGTTATGAAACTCTTATCTCACCTCACATCTTTTTCCTTCTGGTTCTCCTCCCCATGGCAAAAGGGGGCCCCAGGGGTGGCAAGACAGCCCCACCACTTGCCATGGACCAATCCACACTGTACTGGGACAGGTGAAGCTCCAGGACACCTGCAACGCATTGACAAGATGGCCTCATGGTATGGGGCAACACAGCAGGAGAAGCTATTGAGGAAGGGAAGAAAACAACCCAAGTCCTGCCAGCAACCTAAAGTAAACTAGCAGTAGTAGTAGTGAAAGTGAATGCAGCTAAAGGAGAGAGAGGCAGCTGCTGCTGCTGCCTCCTAACAGGGCGAGAGCTGTAGCAAGCTGCGCTGCAGAGAGCACAGCTGCTGCCAGGGGGATGGTCTGGCAGGGACCCAGGGAGTCACTGTGAAGGATGCAGTCATAGAGTCACAGAATCAGGCAGGTTGGAAGAGAGCTCCAAGCTCAGCCAGCCCAACCTAGCACCCAGCCCTGCCCAACCAACCAGACCATGGCACTAAGTGCCCCAGCCAGGCTTGGCTGCAACACCTCCAGCCACGGCCACTCCACCACCTCCCTGGGCAGCCCATTCCAATGCCAATCACTCTCTCTGCCAGCAACTTCCTAACAACATCCAGCCTAGACCTGCCCTGGCACAGCTTGAGCCTCTGTCCCCTTCTCCTGTTGCTGGCTGCCTGGCAGCAGAGCCCAACCCCACCTGGCTACAGCCTCCCTGCAGGCAGCTGCGGACAGCAATGAGCTCTGCCCTGAGCCTCCTCTGCTGCAGGCTGCACCCCCCCAGCTCCCTCAGCCTCTCCTCACAGGGCTGTGCTCCAGGCCCCTCCCCAGCCTTGCTGCCCTTCTCCAAACACCTTCCAGCACCTCAACATCTCTCTTGAACTGAGGAGCCCAGAACTGGACACAGCACTCCAGGAGTGGCCTGAGCAGTGCTGAGCACAGTGGCACAAGAACCTCCCTTGTCCTGCTGCCCACACTGCTCCTGAGCCAGCCCAGGATGCCATTGGCTCTGCTGCTCACCTGGGCACTGCTGTCTCATCTCCAGCTCCTCTCTCCCACCACCCCCAGCTCCCTCTCTGCCTGGCTGCTCTCAGCCACTCTGGCCCCAGCCTGGAGTGTTGCTTGGGGTTGTTGTGGCTAAAGTGCAGAACCCTGCACTTGGCCTTGTTCAGTCTCATCCCATTGGCCTCTGCCCACCCATCCAGCCTGGCCAGGTCCCTCTGCAGGGCTCTCTGGCCCTCTAACAGCTCCACACTGCTCCTAGCTTGGTGTCATCTGCACACTCACTGATGCTGGACTCAATCCCCTCGTCCAGATCATCAATACAGACACTGAATAGGACTGTGCCCAGCACTGATCTTTGGGGGACACTGCCAGTGCCAGCTGCCAACTGGCTGTGGCACCATTCACCACCACTCTCTCACACTGCATGCATGCAGGACAGTGTGCACAGCGGTGACTGCCACCTCAGAGTGGTTCTGCTTCTCAGACACAGCAGAGACAGAGCTACTCAAACCAGCTGTAGTTCTGGATTTCCAGAAATAACAAGACACAGACTCCCTACCCAGGGGAGAGTGAGAGTAGAGTCTGATAGAGATGACCAGGAGCCATCAGACAAGGACAAGACACTAATTCCACACACAGACACACACAGGCAAGGGCCACTCACAGAGCAGGTGCAGGACATGTTCAACTCTCACATTTAGCTTAAGTGCCCAAAGTCTTCTGTGGAGAAGAGGAAGGTTGAAAGAACAGCTGTGAGCCAGGGGACCAACACAGAGGTTTTCCTTAGCCCTAGGGTGCCACTGAAGCAGACTGCAGTAAGCAGAGGCACAGGCTGCAGTCAGGAGGGTGCAGAGCAGCAGTGATTCAGGGGAAGCAGAGCCCTGAGCTCACTGAAACCTCTGCTAGGGCATCAGAAAGACATTGCAAGTCAGAAGCAGCACAGGAAGCTGTACTCACTGCTGGCAGCACCCACACTGGAACTGGTCAGAAGCAGCACAGGAAGCTGTACTCACTGCTGGCAGCACCCACACTGGAACTGCATCTTGCTGTGAAGGAGGCACCCACCCCTGAGAGGGCTTCCAGCACCTTCTGCAGGTGATGCTGAAATCGATTTGGATGCAGACTTTGGCATTTCAGTTGAAGTATTTCTCTTCCTGTCTTTCCCTGCCAGCCATGGATTTTAACTTCCACCTTTCACTTCTTGTTTTGACACTCCTTGACCTTCCCACCCCTCCTGATTTCAGCCCTGTCTCCTCTTGTGGTGATTTTTAACTGCTGCCTTCTCTTTGTCACTGAGTGAGAGTGGACTTGCAGCTAAAGGTGGAAGGTAACTACAGCTGTGCACATGCAAAGAGCAGAGGGGCACAGGGACAAGACAAAAATCCTGGGGTCCACGTGCTAGGCAGGCAGGACTTGGTCTCCAGTTAGGGGGGTGGAAAGCAGAAGCACAGCCTGTCCACTGCTGAAAGAAAGATGCTACCTCTTCAGACCTGAGCCACTTCAGAGCACCATCCTACACGAAAGCAGAATGAACAGACCCTGGAGAGTTTGCCAACCATTCCTACTTCCAGAATTCATCAGGGTAGTGTTTCTCCAAAAGAGATTGTCAGAGGCAGCATAGCACAGGCTGCCCAGAAGCAGAGCTGAGAGCTGACCCTGTGAACAAACTGCTGCTCAAGAGATGCTGGCACCTCAGTGCTTGTTACAAGACCTGATTACAGCCAGCACTGACACAACCAACCAGGCAGTGCTGGGCACAGATCACAGCCTCTGCCACTGTGCTGCCAGGTGACTCCAGAAAATCAGTCAGAGCAAATCTCACCGAGGGAAAAGATGAGAGAGGCTATTGCATGGCTCTGCCAGCAGCCCTGAACCCAGCCACCGAGGTGCTGTGTGTGAGCCCAGACCAGAGCCAAACCCACCCCCGGGTGGAACCTGCAGCCACTTCCACACGGGAAGCAGGTAAGAAACCTCCTGGAGCTGAAAACTAAGTTCTGCAGGGAAGCAACTCGCTGGCACTATACAGACACTGTGTGGAGAAGAAGATTTTCTTCCTCTCTATCACAACCAAGGCAAAGAATGTCACAGCAGATCACCTTCAGAGTGTGACTTCCGCCACTGGCACTTAGCCTCCTCCCTTCATGCTTCCTCTGTCGCAGACCATCTGAATACCAAGGTGACCTGTGAAGATAACACAGAGAGAGGAGGCATTTAGGAGCCACTGTGTCGATAGTTGAGGACAAAAGAGAACTGTGCTGTCCTCCTGGCTATTGACAGAGTGTTCCCTCAACCGCCTGGAGGCTCAGCATCCATCGCTCAGCAGCGCCAGTGCAGAGGATGCTCTTAGGTTTGGATCAGGGGAGAGAATGATCTGCCTGCTAACTAAGGCTTCTCTTTATCTTCCTAACTTCTCTTAACTATTCACTTCCATCTGGACTTGAGGCATGTGCTTGCACTTCTGGATACCACCCAGGAGGGGTTTGGGTGTAAGAAGCTGGGCTGCCTGCACATCTCTGTGGGACTGAACCAGCTGTCCAGGTTTCAAATCGAAACCTATGATCCACATGGGCCAGAGAGAGAGAGGGAGAGAAACCCACCTGGCTGCTCTGCAGGCTGCCTGCCAGCTGCTGACAAGCTGCCTCAGGGACGAGAGGCAGTCAATCCACAACAGCTCAGAGCTCAGGAAAGACTCATTTCCCTTGCTCACTTGGTAAACGTGTCCACAGAGGACTCTGTGCTTCTGGGGTTAGGCTTCAGCAGTGATCAGCTCTTTCAGTCAGTTTGGGTGTCCCTGCCCCAGTGCCCTAACAGTCTGCAGAACAAGCCCTGGCACCCAGTGCACCCCGTGGCTGGGCAGCTGAGGCCCTCACGATCATGATGGGAGTGGTGAGAAGTGTTTCTTGAGCCCTTCTTGCACAACGACCAACCACCAACTGCCACCCAGATGACAGAGCATTCACCTGGCAAACAGAGAGTCCACGGTTGAAATCCTTGCTCCAAGCCAAAGGGAATGCCCTCCTGGGCTCTGCATTGAGGCAACTCACCCTGCAGCTGCCTCCTCTGCTTTGAGTGCAACAAAAGCAGATCTAAAATTGCCAGGCTTAGGCAGGCAAATGATGAGAGTTTGGGGTTCAGCAAGACACTGCAGCTGCAGTGCCTGCAGCCCAGGTCCCCTTTAAGAATGCTGACAACTGCTCCACTGCAAACCAGAACATTTTTCTCCTACTCAGAAAGCTCTCTAGGATGAGAGAAGTGTTTCCTGCCCCGCTGTAACACAAAGCAGTGTTCTCCACCAGCTGAGAGCCTCTCCAAGAGAGATGGAGCTCTCCTGAGCTTCCCCTTCAGCAGAAGGCAGCTGATCCCTCCTCTCACACCCAGGGTGTGCAGCTTCGGGCTGGTGTGGATGTGTCATTCCATTCTCTTATCCTCTCCCCGCCTTCGAGAGGACACTACCAGGGAACAGTTCCTGTGCCCAAAGTTTCCAGGCCCTGCAATGCAGTGAAGCTTGCTCTGATGGTCCCTTTCACAGCACAGTGTCACCACGTGGAGTGTTCTGCACCAGGTCTCTGCTGTTTCATCACAAACCACCTCACACCTGCAGGCCACAAGGATGTGAGGTTGCTCTGAGGCTGCCCTTGGGAAAAGGTGAAACCCCTGCTTGCTGCAGAGAAGTAATGAGGCTGGCAGAAGGTGCCCATGGCCATTGTGCCCTGCTGATGCCCTGTTCCTGGCTGGCAGAGCTGGTGCTGCTGTCTTGGCCATGGTTTCATGACCATCTTGGACCTCAGCCCTCATGAGCCTCCACACTGACTGAAATGCAGAAAAGATGTGTGAGCTTGAGACGTCCTCAGTGAGATCTGGGGCAGCCCAGACCCCTGAGGTTGTCTCCAGGCTGAATGATTTGGGTTCTGAGTGATTAGGAGACCTGTCCTTGGTGGCCTCAAGGCTTTGGAAGAGCCTGGAAGGCAATGGCCTGGTTTCCCAGCTCCAAGCCTCTGTGTGGACATGAGCTTTTCAAGCCCTCTGCTGCCCAGGCAGTGTCAGGAGTCACTCCTAACATGAGAGGCTGCTTCACAGCCTACTGATTTGAAGCACAGGAGAAGCAGTGCTGAAAGATGACCAGGCCATATGAGGAGGCCATGGCTGTCTCCTCTCCCCAGCTGCATGCAGCCCTGACTCCAACACTAGCAAAATTAAGAGGCAGTCAACAGGCTACCCAGGGGCCCTACAGCACAGACTTGCTGCCACTTTAATGCCCTCCTGGGCATTTCACTTGTGGCATGGGCACACAAGACCAGTGGTAGACAGCCCTCTGACACAGACATGTCAAGAACAGGTATCTGCTCAAGGAAGATGCTCCAAGCAGCACGTAGCAGAAGGTGGAAGTGCTGCTGACTTGTAGAGGCTGCTCCGTGGCGCAGGGGGAGCTGCTGCTGGCCTCTCCAGCGTTAGCCCTTGTGGAAACACCACTTCAAACATTGACCTTCCACCGACCCACACGAAGCACACACAAGAGTTCACATCATCTGCTGCCTCTTTAGGTGAGTTTGGAAACAAATCCAGCAGAAAGATATCAAGGGCAGATGAGCAAACCTCTTCTTTTCTGATGGATAAACACAGACACAACATCAAAACACATCCAGAACGCATCTCCCTCCAAAGAGGACAAAAAAGGGCCTCTAGCTGGGGTGCAGCTTCTGTTCTTTGTTCTAGCAGCTTCAGTGCAATCAGCATTTGGGAGTTCTGACTGAATTTATCCTTTTAAAAGGATGCTGCAGGCAAGGCAATGCCTCTGGCTCCCTGACTGCTTTTGCACAGCAGGCTGCTAAGCAAGGCGCAGCAAGCAGGTGATGCTGCACCGCTGAGGATGGCAGGGTTTGGGGTTTGGACAGGTGCTCTGGCAGATGGAAGGCACAACAAAGCAGGTTGGCACCGTGGAAACAAAAACACACTAGCTGAATGCTCCTGCTAGAGCTCCAGTGAGCATATTTCAGCAGTCCCTTCTCAGTTGTTAGAAGCTGAGGTGAAAGGCTCTGTCCTCCCAGCTCTGGCTCTAGGGACAAACAGAATCTTCATTTCCCATCTTCTCTTTGGGAACAGCAAGGGTAAAAAAACTGGTTTTAACCTAAACTTTAGTATTTGGACTGTAAATATGTGCTAAGAGCCAAAACCTCTACCTGGAGAATCAAAGCTGCTATTGCAGAAGCCATTCCTCCTCCACCAAGACCATCCCCAAGCCACTGCAGTTGAAAGGCCTTAGAGAAGAGCTTTGTGTGATTCACAGCAGCAAACAAACTGACTGCTGATGGCTACCAGCACAAGGTAGTAATTTATTCATCCTGCTTTTTTTTCCAGTGGAGTTACAACTGGAAGCATATTACCTTGCATGTGCAGAATCTGAACACAGTGGGTGGCTAAAGGTAAGTGGTGGTGCTGCTGCCACGCTGCAGGCAGCACAGCAGTGAGCTCCCTGCTCTGGCACAGCTGGCTGCAAGATGCTGGGAACTGCTCTCACAAATTGTTAGGGCCTTGCAGACACTTAGAGGTCTTAATGGCCCTGACTAGCATCACTCAGGACATCCACCTACAGCCATGGGCCCAGGAGCCCCACTTCAGATCAGCCCTGGGAAGTGGAACCCACCTCCAGCTGTGCTGTGGGAGTGCAGAGCTCACAGTCACAGAATCATAGAACAGTCTGGATTGGAAGGAATCTCCAAAGGGCATCCAGTCCAACCCCCTCTGCAGTCAGCAGGAACATCTTCCACTAGATCAGGCTGCCCAGAGCCCTGTCCAGCCTCAGCTTGAGTATCTCCAGGGCTGGGACCTCAACCACCTCCCTGGGCAACTTGTTCCAGCATCCTCATGATGCAGAACTTGTACCTAACACCATGGCTGCCAGTTCCTGATTTGCTCCCCTTCCAAAAAGCTACCTGAAAACAGAGAAACCACTCACTTGGTCCTGATTGCACTTCCACTGTCAGCCAGAAATCAAGATGATTTGGTTTCCTCTCTGATTTGGTCCGAGTTTGCAGGAACTAAACAACCATTTCAAACCAGAAACACCACAATGACATTTCAGAGGCCTTCACAGCTTAGGTTTATTAGCTAATGGATGTTTAATACTTACTATCCCAGCACTGCATTTGGGAAGCATCCAGAGTCTCTGTGATCCTGAACATATGTCACATGAACACACACTGTGTTAAAGGATCTGGAGTTAGATTACAGCACAGGACAACTGCCATGCAACTTCATCCTGGGAATGAGCAATTAGGAGAGCTCTTCAGCTGCACTGGTGGGAAGAGTCAGTTCCCCTTGGGTGTACCTCAACCCATCTGATTTCAACCCTCTGCCTTGCACTGAGGATGGACTACACTTTACCAATGCCTGGGGTTTTCCCCCATTGCCCAGGCAGAAGTCATTTCAAATAAGTCCAAAAGGAGACCTCTCTTCTTTAGGCATCTACATCAGAACAAATCAATCTCATTCCAGTCACAAAAAAAAAAGGAAAGGAAAGAAAAGAAAGTAAAAAATCAAAAATTAGGTTCAAAACACTTGACTCAGACCTCTCAAAGGTGAGCTCTGCAAACACAGCTCAGGCATCTCAAAGGTGAGCTCTGCAAACACAGCTCAGGCATCTCAAAGGTGAGCTCTGCAAACACAGCTCAGGCATCTCAAAGGTGAGCTCTGCAAACACAGCTCAGGCATCTCAAAGGTGAGCTCTGCAAACACAGCTCAGGCATCTCAAAGGTGAGCTCTGCAAACACAGCTCAGGCATCTCAAAGGTGAGCTCTGCAAACACAGCTCAGGCATCTCAAAGGTGAGCTCTGCAAACACAGCTCAGGCATCTCAAAGGTGAGCTCTGCAAACACAGCTCAGGCATCTCAAAGGTGAGCTCTGCAAAACACAGCTCAGACCTCTCAAAGGTGAGCTCTGCAAACACAGCTCAGGCCTCTCAAAGGTGAGCTCTGCAAACACAGCTCAGGCCTCTCAAAGGTGAGCTCTGCAAACACAGCTCAGGCATCTCAAAGGTGAGCTCTGCAAACACAGCTCAGGCCTCTCAAAGTTGAGCTTTGCAAAACACAGCTCAGGCATCTCAAAGTTGAGCTCTGCAAAACACAGCTCAGACCTCTCAAAGGTGAGCTCTGCAAACACAGCTCAGGCATCTCAAAGGTGAGCTCTGCAAACACAGCTCAGGCATCTCAAAGTTGAGCTCTGCAAACACAGCTCAGAGCTCTCAAAGGTGAGCTCTGCAAACACAGCTCAGGCATCTCAAAGTTGAGCTCTGCAAAACACAGCTCAGGCCTCTCCAAGGTGAGCTCTGCAAACACAGCTCAGAGCTCTCAAAGGTGAGCTCTGCAAACACAGCTCAGGCATCTCAAAGTTGAGCTCTGCAAAACACAGCTCAGAGCTCTCAAAGTTGAGCTCTGCAAAACACAGCTCAGAGCTCTCAAAAGTGAGCTCTACTGCTGCAAAGCCTTACAGGTCTTGGCATAAAGTCTGTTAGCAGTCATTTATAATTCACTGATAGATCAGTGATGCAAATCAGCATCCTCTACCTCAGCCTCCCCTTGACTCTGGCTCCTAAAGCATGAATTTCCCTCCCCTCCCAGGGTCTCCTTTCTCTGAAAGTTCCTGTCCTCACACCCTGGCATCCCTGATGCCACCTCAAAGCACTGCACCAGCAGCCCCTTGGTTTCTTCTGTCATCCTTTCATCCCTCAGCCTCATTTCTCTCTTTCATAGAATCACAGAATCAGGCAGGTTGGAAGAGAGCTCCAAGCTCAGCCAGCCCAACCTAGCACCCAGCCCTGCCCAACCAACCAGACCATGGCACTAAGTGCCCCAGCCAGGCTTGGCTGCAACACCTCCAGCCACGGCCACTCCACCACCTCCCTGGGCAGCCCACTCCAATGCCAATCACTCTCTCTGCCAGCAACTTCCTCCTAACATCCAGCCTGAACCTCCCCTGGCCCAGCTTGAGACTGTGTCCCCTCATTCTGTCCCTTGAGCCTGTTTCTTCAGGAGATACATAGTAGTAGAGAGTCCCCTAAGCAGGTTTTATTTTTCCTACCTGGAGACAACAAAATGGGAGCAAGAGTGCAAAACTGCAGTTTACCTTCCCTTGATGATCCATGCTCTCTGCATTCTTCCCCACTGTTTGCACTGGCTGGTCCCAGTGGACAATCCTTGAGTACAGCCATGGCTCATTTTTCCCTTTCTAGCACTCCCTGATACTGGGGGGACAGTGAGGGAAGGAGCAGCAACTGCATCACAGAGGTTTGGTTATCCAAAGATACTGTCACTGGAACAGGTGCCTGATATTTGGTTCCCCACAGGGCAGAAAATGCAGTCCAGCAGCTGCAAGCATTATAGAGTCGTTTAGGTTGGAAGGGACCTCAAAGCTCAGCCAGTGCCAAAAACCCCCTGCCCATAGGCAGGGACACCTTCCACTAGAACAGGTCACTCAAGGCCTCATTCAACCTGGTCCTGAACACCTCCAGGGAGGTTGTGGAGCACAGAAGCACCCAATGTGATCAAAGATCACATTGGGTGCTTCTGTGCTCCACAACCTCCCTGGGCAACCTGTGCCAGTGTCTCACCACCCTCACCCTGTGTCAGTGTCTCACCACCTTCAACCTGTGCCAGTCTCTCACCACCCTCACTGCAAACAACTTCTTCCTAACATCCACATTCAATCTCTCCTCTGCCACTTCAAACCCATTCCATTACCAGACCTTGTCAATAGTCCCTCCCCAGCCTTCCTGTAGTCCCCTTCAGGTCCTGGAAGGCCACTCCAAGGTCTCCTCCAAGCCTTCTCTTCTCCAGGCTGCAGAGCCCCAACTCTGGGGACCACCTGCCTGAGGCTGTGAACTGCTCACTAGACTTGAGCTCAGTGCACAGAGTGGAGAGTGTTGCTCACCATAGATTTTCTGAATCCCTTGGAGGTCATCCTGGGGCAGTTTGAAGTTGTGTGTTTCCATGTACTGGTAGAAAGGAGCCATGATAGCACTGGGATCATTGGAGTGTTCCAGCCCCAGCGCATGTCCCAGCTCATGGACTGCAACCAGAAAGAGATCATTGCCTGTGGAAGGAAGGCACAGGCAGGTTAGTGCACAGCCTCAGCCTGATGGAGTCCCAAGCCCCCTTACTCAGAAAGCAAGAAGCAAATGCTTTGCTATGCTACTGCCCAGCAGGTTACAGTGCCAGGGTCAGCTCCTGGAGATGGTTTGGCCTGAAAATCTCAACAGCTTTTAGAGTTACTGGCCCAGAATGGGCAGGAAGCTCCTAGCCTGTGGCTGCCCATAACCATGAGCACTCATCCTTGCCTGTCATGCAAGGGATGCTGACTGCATCTCTTCTGTAGAGAGTTTACAGAACATGGCCAATAGGCTACTCTGACACCACTGCCTCCTCTGAGCCCTGCTAGGAGAGGTGACAGCACTGCCAGTCTGCTGCTCGCCAAGGGTACGTGGTGGAAAGGGAGCTTTGCTTCCCTTCCAGGTCCTCTGGTGCCATGCTCTAATCTGACCTGGACCTCCAAATCCCAAGGGAGGTCTGTAAGGCACCTGGGAAGGCAGGAGGAAGGACTAAGGCCAGGTCTACTACCCATTGTAACACAACAACTACCTGGGCCAGCCCCATCTCCCCTAGCAGAAGCTCCTCAATGTGCTTTAACTTTTCTGGACTCCTGGCACTGTCTGTGGGAGGAGGTGAGCAGAGGTAGCACCATCCTGCAGGAAGCAGAGTCACACAGGGAAAGCTTGGGTTGGATGCCAATGGCAGGAGGGAGAAAGAGGAAGAAGAAGGGACAGGAACCTGACAGGAAGAGAAAGGGCTGAGAAAGGGCTGAGGAGCCCTGTGTGGTCCAGAAGCTGGGAGGAATGCAAAGTAGGGGTACCTTCAGCTCTACGTTACAGCCACACACTCCTCTTCAGGCCCATGGATTTGGGACTCTCATTTCCTTGATCTAATGTGGTCCCTGGATGTCCTACTCCGTGAGGGCACCTTGACATGGAGGTGACACAGGCAATGCTGTGTGAGGGATGAAGACACAACCAAGAGTGAAAGATGTGAGTCTCCCCATGTCAATAAAATGCCTCAGCTCCCAGTTCTGCCTTCACCTGGCTCCTCTGCTCGCTCCGGCGAGGCACAGAGCAAGTCAGGCAGGTTCTGGCGAGGCACAAAGCGAGGCACTTCCAGCCAGGCACTGGAGAAAACAGCTGCCAGTGGCAGCTCCATGGCTGCCCTGCACCATCTCCACCACCTCCCTCAGAGGGAAGGAGGAGCAGCTTTGAGGACAGGGCTGAGCTCTCCTCGGCACAGCAGCTGCAGCAGGATTCATGCAGAGCTACCTCCACATCTGAAGTATTTCTTGCTCCTCTGTTAGCCATTAAAGACACCAAGCTTACGTTCAGGGGGCTGCAAGTCCTCACAGCAGGGTGCCCCTGCCAGCACCTAGAGACACCTGAAGCCATCACTGCCCCACCAGTCCTCTGTACCACACCAAGGTGCTTAAACTGCCTAAACCTTCGAGTTGGAGGTCATAAGCATCTGAATACACAAGGTGTTCCCAGAGTCATACAATCCTCAGGGTGGGAAAAGACCTCCAAGATCATCAGGTCCAACCTTTTACTCAACACCTCCATGACCATGTTAAAATACAGAACTGGACTGCAAGCAAACATCCCAATCCAGTTGTTCTATGCCAGCCAAAGTATCACAGTGTCACAGTATCATCAGGGTTGGAAGAGACCTCACAGATCATCAGGTCCAACCCTTTAGCACAGAGCTCAAGGCCAGACCATGGCACCAAGTGCCACGTCCAGTCCTGCCTTGAACAGCTCCAGGGACGGCGACTCCACCACCTCCCCGGGCAGCCCATTCCAGTGTCCAATGACTCTCTCAGGGAAGAACTTTCTCCTCACCTCCAGCCTAAATCTCCCCTTTTATGACCAGGAGGCTACTCAAAGCTAACTTAACTGCAGGCAGTGGCTGAGCCACAGCTTGCCCAGAGAGGTGGTTGAGGACCCAGCCCTGGGGATAGCCGAAGTGAGGCTGGACAGGGCTGTGGGCAACCTGATCTCGTTGAGGATGTCCCTGGTGACAGCAGAGGCGGTTGGGACTGGATGAGCTTTGGAGGTCCCTTCCAGCCCAGCCCTTCTGTGGCTCTGTGAAGCCCACCAGAGAGAGGATGCCCCTGGCAAACCAGCTGCAGCTTTGCAAGTTGCTTGATTGAGCAAAAGAGTTCAAACTTCTGTGCTAAAACACAGAGAAACAGAATGAACTCAGCTGTGAAGGCGCTGCTGGAGCTCAGCTGCCCTCGGCTTCGTTGTCACTTTCACAGGCTGTGTGGCCTGTGAGGTGACATTTGCCTTGTGGAACTGTCCTTCTGCTGAGTCTGAAACTGGTGGCTCAGGCAACCTCTGCCCTTGCCCCAAATACACACAACTTGGTCCTGAACAGCTCCAGAGAGGGTGCACCCTGTGTGAGCTGCTATAGCTGATGCTGCTCTGGCAGGGGGCACCCTGTGTGAGCTGCTATAGCTGATGCTGCTCTGGCAGAGGGCACCCTGTGTGAGCTGCTATAGCTGATGCTGCTCTGGCAGGGGGCACCCTGTGTGAGCTGCTATAGCTGATGCCGCTCTGGCAGGGGGCACCCTGTGTGAGCTGCTATAGCTGATGCTGCTCTGGCAGGGGGCACCCTGTGTGAGCTGCTATAGCTGATGCTGCTCTGGCAGGGGGCACCCTGTGTGAGCTGCTATAGCTGATGCTGCTCTGGCAGGGGACACCCTGTGTGAGCTGCCATAGGTGACGCTGCTCTGGCAGAGGGCACCCTGTGTGAGCTGCTATAGCTGACGCTGCTCTGGCAGGGGGCACCCTGTGTGAGCTGCTATAGCTGACGCTGCTCTGGCAGAGGGCACCCTGTGTGAGCTGCTATAGCTGACGCTGCTCTGGCAGAGGGCACCCTGTGTGAGCTGCTATAGCTGACGCTGCTCTGGCAGGGGGCACCCTGTGTGAGCTGCTATAGCTGACGCTGCTCTGGCAGGGGGCACCCTGTGTGAGCTGCTATAGCTGACGCCGCTCTGGCAGAGGGCACCCTGTGTGAGCTGCTATAGCTGACGCCGCTCTGGCAGGGGGCACCCTGTGTGAGCTGCTATAGCTGATGCTGCTCTGGCAGAGGGCACCCTGTGTGAGCTGCTATAGCTGATGCTGCTCTGGCAGGGGGCACCCTGTGTGAGCTGCTATAGCTGACGCTGCTCTGGCAGGGGGCACCCTGTGTGAGCTGCTATAGCTGACGCTGCTCTGGCAGGGGGCACCCTGTGTGAGCTGCTATAGCTGACGCTGCTCTGGCAGGGGGCACCCTGTGTGAGCTGCTATAGCTGATGCTGCTCTGGCAGGGGGCACCCTGTGTGAGCTGCTATAGCTGACGCTGCTCTGGCAGAGGGCACCCTGTGTGAGCTGCTATAGCTGATGCTGCTCTGGCAGGGGGCACCCTGTGTGAGCTGCTATAGCTGATGCTGCTCTGGCAGGGGGCATCCTGTGTGAGCTGCTACAGTTGATGCTGCTCTGGCAGAGGGCACCCTGTGTGAGCTGCTATAGCTGATGCTGCTCTGGCAGGGGGCACCCTGTGTGAGCTGCTATAGCTGATGCTGCTCTGGCAGGAGGGGTTAGACTTAGATGATCTTTCAAGGTCACTTCCAGCCCCTGACATTCTGTGATTCTGTGAAGTGTTTTCCTTACCCAACCAATGTCATCACCAGCAAAAGCTGCAACTGGGGACTCACCTAGGACAGCAGAAAAGCATCATCCATTCTCATGCTGCCAATCCAGGTGAGCACACTGCTTAGCTTCTACTCTTTAACAGCTCTGTGCTCCCTGTGCACACCCCAAAACCACCACACACACAACTGGGAGAGTCATAGAATCACAGAATCAACCAGGTTGGAAGAGACCTGCAAGATCATCCAGTCCAACCTATCCCCCAGCCCTATCCAGTCATCTAGACCATGGCAATAAGTGCCTCATGCAGGCTTTGCTTGAACACCTCCAGGGACAGTGACTCCAACACCTCCCTGGGCAGCCCATTTGTCCTTTGGGTAGGTCAGTTTTCTTAGTGGGATCTAACCCTGTGTTCAGAGCAAACCTCCTGTTAGCTGCTGCAGTCCCACAAGATAAACTGCAATACAACCACACATCAAACCCAGCTCTCTGGTGAAGCCCTCTCAGGCCATTCATACCACAGCACCTGTCCCTGCAGGAACAGATGGGTTCATTGTAGTGACACAAAGAACACTGCAGCCACAGAGCAACTCATTGTTGTGTGATTCTCCTTCTGGTCCTAGAATGGTTAGGGTTGATAAAGATTTCTAAGACCATCAAGTCCAACCTTTTGCCCACCACCTCCACAACCACTACACCATGTCCCACAGTGCCACATCGACTCATTTTCTGAACACTTCCAGAGATGGAGACTCCACCACCTCCCTGGGCAGCCTGTTCCCAGCCCTGGCCACTCTTGCAGCAAACAAACTCTTCTAATATCCAACCTAAGCCTCCCCTGGCACAGCTTGAAGCCATCACCTCTTTTCCCAAGTAACTAGCAACAGGACATGAGGTCAACAGCAGCCTGACTCCAACCTCCTCTCAGGGAGCTGTAGAGAGCAATGAGCTCTCAGCCTCCTCTTCTCCACACTGAACACCTCCAGCTCCCTCAGCTGCTCCTCCCCAGCCCTGTCCTCCAGGGCTCACCAGCTTGGTTGCCTTTCTCTGGACCTGCTCCAACCCCTCCATGTCCCAGACCCAGTATTGGGGGTGCAGCCTCACCCATACCCAGTATAGGAAACCAATCACTTCCTTATCCTCAATGTGCTCCATCACTCATTTCACCTTCAGCTGGAAAAAAAGGCTGTTAATAAATCAAGTAACAGACATCCAGAGGAAGTGCTTCCCTTTGGGAAACTGCTGCCTCAAGCCTTCTTGCAGGGTTTCACTCACTCGAATGATGAAAATCCAGATCAAAGTGTATTTGGCTGAGTAACTCATTGCACAACAGAGCCCCCACTGCTGCTGGGCAGCAAATCCACTCATTCAGATGCCTGTAACGGGTCACAGGGACACCACCAGAGCAATGCTGTGCTGTTGCCATCAGCATTTACCCCTGAGCATGGTAGCTGTACTGAATTGCAAGGAGTGTGAGTAGACTCTGTAGAGCACCTCGTGGAGGAAGGACAGAACTTCAAAGCCACCAGAACAATGTTGCACACCTAATTAACAACACAACTGCACCCAATTATGTTGTGCACCTCATTAACAACAGAAATGCACCCAATTATGTTGTGCACCTAATTAACAACAGAACTGCACCCAATAATGTTGTACACCTAATTAACAGAACTGCACCCAATAATGTTGTGCACCTCATTAACAACAGAAGTGCACCCAATTATGTTGTGCACCTCATTAACAACAGGACTGCACCAAATAATGTTGTGCACCTAATTAACACCAGAACTGCACCCACTAATGTTGTGCACCTAATTAACAACAGAACTGCACCCAATAATGTTGTGCACCTCATTAACAACAGAACTGCACCCAATTATGTTGTGCACCTCATTAACAACAGGACTGCACCCAACAATGTTGTGCACCTAATTAACAACAGAGCTGCACCCAACAATGTTGTACACCTCATTAACAACAGAGCTGCACCCAATAATGTTGTGCACCTAATTAACATCAGGACTACACCCAATGATGTTGCACACCTAATTGACAACACAACTACACCTAATTAACAACAGAATTACAACCAATTATGTTGCACACCTAATTGACAATAGGATCCCACCCAAGAATATAGTACATCTAATTAACAACAGGACTACACCTAATTAACAATAGAATTACACCCAACAATGTTGTACACCCAATTAACAACAGAATTGCACACAGTGTTATACACCTAATTAACAACAAAACCCAATTATTTTGTACACCTAATTAACAACAGGTATGCACCCAATAATGTAGTCCTGTTGTTAATTGGGTGTGCAACATTATTGGGTGTAGTCCAGTTGTTAATTAGGCGTACAACACCCAATAATATTGTACACCCAATCAACAACAGAATGGCACACAATGTTACACACCTAATTAACAGCAGAATTACACCCAATTATGTTGTGCACCTAATTAACAACAGAAATGCACCCAATATTGTTGTACACCTAATTAACCACAGGACTACACCCAACAATGTTGTACACCTACCTGACAACAGAACTACACCTAATTAACCACAGGACTACACCCAATGATGTTGCACACCTAATTAACAACAGAATTACAACCAATTATGTTGCACACTTAATTAACCACAGGACTACACTAAATAATGTTTTACACCTAACTAACCACAGGACTACACCCAATAATGTTGCACTCCTAATTAACCACAGGACTACACCCAATCATGTTGCACTCCTAATTAACAACAGAATTACAACCAATTATGTTGCACACCTAATTAACAATAGGACTACACCCAATAATGTTGCACTCCTAATTAACAACAGCACTACACCCAGTAATGTAGTCCTCTTATTAATTGGGTGCACAACATTATTGGGTGTAGTCCTGTTGTTAATTAGGTGTACAACACCCAATAATATTGTACACCCAATTAACAACAGAATTGCACACAGTGTTATACACCTAGTTAACAACAAAACTACACCCAATAATGTTGTACACCTAATTAACAACAGCACTACACCCAATAATGTAGTCCTCTTATTAATTGGGTGTACATCATTGGGTGTAGTCCTGTTGTTAATTAGGCGTACAACACCCAATAATATTGCACACCTAATTAACAACAGAATTGCACACAATGTTACACACCTAATTAACACCACCACCACACCAAATAATATTGCACACCTAATTAACAACAGAATTACACCCAATACTGTTGCACACCTAATTAACAACAGGACTACACATGTTGTACGCTTAAGTGACAACAGAACTACACCTAATTAACCACAGGACTACACCCAATAATGTTGCACACCTAATTAACCACAGGACTACACCCAATAATGTTGCACACCTAATTAACAACAGGACTACACCCAATAATGTTGCACACCTAATTAACCACAGGACTACACCCAATAATGTTGCACACCTAATTAACCACAGGACTACACCCAATAATGTTGCACACCTAATTAACCACAGGACTACACCCAATAATGCTGCACACCTAATTAACCACAGGACTACACCCAATAATGTTGCACACCTAATTAACCACAGGACTACACCCAATAATGCTGCACACCTAATTAACCACAGGACTACACCCAATAATGTTGCACACCTAATTAACCACAGGACTACACCCAATAATGTTGCACACCTAATTAACCACAGGACTACACCCAATAATGCTGCACACCTAATTAACCACAGGACTACACCCAATAATGTTGCACACCTAATTAACCACAGGACTACACCCAATAATGTTGCACACCTAATTAACCACAGGACTACACCCAATAATGTTGCACACCTAATTAACCACAGGACTACACCCAATATATTGCACACCTAATTAACCACAAAACTCACTCAATAATGCTGCACACCTAATTAACAACAGAAAGGCTCCTGTGAGTCTCTGCTGTCTGCCTTACTGGTTTGCACCTTGCTGGACTGCAGCACTGTGCTGAGCCATCTGTGGCCCGCAGCTGGCGCAGGCAATGACGAAGCCACGAGAAGGTGACAGTCTGAGCATTTATTAGAGCATGAGCAGGAGGCAGATGATTGGTTGTGACAAAAGCATGCCCAGGGCAGTACAGAACAGAGGGTGTGCACCAAACATGCTTCAAACACGCTGAAAGGAGCCCTGTAGAGACAGTTGGAAGAGGCTGTAGAGATGACCGCAGAGACAATTGTTTTCCAAGCACACCTCAGAGAAGCTTTAAGGCTCCTCTAAGCTATGCCTTGGCTCTTGTCTCTTCAGACCTCTTCAAACAGAGGAGTGTGGTTTGTCTGTGCTCCTCCATTCACCTCCAAGCTGTGCTCTGCTCAAGAAGAGCTTCTCCATCTTCTGAAGCACTGCTGATATTGCTTCTTGACTTGCTTGCAGCCCAGGAGATGTGGGAAGCAGCTCTGCTATTGAGAAAGGGAGAAAGCACATCTTAAAAGAAATGCAAGTTCCATTTTGTTCATGAACTACTACACTGAGAGACAGAGCAAAGCTTAAGGACTTGGTGAGCACTCTTAGCAGTGCCTTCAAGCAGCTTCTCTGCAGAAGGGACTTGGTGAGCACTCTTAGCAGTGCCTTCAAGCAGCTTCACTGCAGAAGGGACTTGGTGAGCACTCTTAGCAGTGCCTTCAAGCAGCTTCTCTGCAGAAGGGACTTGGTGAGCACTCTTAGCAGTGCCTTCAAGCAGCTTCTCTGCAGAAGGGACTTGGTGAGCACTCTTAGCAGTGCCTTCAAGCAGCTTCTCTGCAGAAGGGACTTGGTGAGCACTCTTAGCAGTGCCTTCAAGCAGCTTCTCTGCAGAAGGGACTTGGTGAGCACTCTTAGCAGTGCCTTCAAGCAGCTTCACTGCAGAAGGGACTTGGTGAGCACTCTTAGCAGTGCCTTCAAGCAGCTTCTCTGCAGAAGGGACTTGGTGAGCACTCTTAGCAGTGCCTTCAAGCAGCTTCACTGCAGAAGGGACTTGGTGAGCACTCTTAGCAGTGCCTTCAAGCAGCTTCTCTGCAGAAGGGACTTGGTGAGCACTCTCAGCAGTGCCTTCAAGTAGCTTCACTGAAATGGCACCACAGACACAAACTGATCTCCAATGTGACCAAGGGACTGCAGGAGGACAAAGAACTCTGTGATGTTACCAATGGCACAGGAGCTGGACTCAAAGACTTCCAGAGGTGCCTTCCAGCATCTTGTGATCCTGCTATCAATCACTGTTACCTTACCACCTAAAGGAGCTATAAGAAAGCTGAGGAGGAACTTCTGACAAGAGCTGGGAGTGCCAGGATGAGACAATGACTTTAAGCTGGGAGAGGGGAGATTGAGAGTGGAGATGAGGAAGAAAAGTTTTAGAGTGAGGCTGGAGAGACACTGGCACAGGTTGCTCAGGGAGGTTCTGGATGTCCCTTCCCTGAGGTGTTCAAGGCCAGGGTGGATGAGGCCTTGAGCACCCTGTGCTGGTGGGAGGTGTCCCTGCCCATGCCAGGGGGTTGGAACTGAATGAGCTTTAGGTTCCTTTTCAAGCCAACCCATTCTAAGCTTACTGTTATCACTGCACCAATGCTACCTCCCTGTGCCTGACAAGCAGTGTGCAGAGCAGCTCTGCCAGGTGTGGCACAGGCCTGGTGAATGCTGCAAGCTGTTCTTGATCTGCCATGCCACAGATGGCTCTGTGAGGCCAATGTGTGGCAGAAATTCACAAGAAAAAAGGTGAAAGAGTTGCCTGGAATGCTGAGATCAAGTGAGGTGGAGGCAAGAGTGGGCAGGCAGAGAGAGGGGAAGTTGTGACTGCTTCAGTTGCCTCAGCAGCCTGACAGTCAGTGGCTCTGATGAAAAATTTGCCTGTATCCATCAAATATGTAGCTCACAATTCAGTAAGCAACTCAATACCAAAGAAATAACCACCCCCAAACAAAACTTCCTATTTCCCTATGGATCAATGCCTAATTTGGTGCAGCAGATAGGAAAGAAAACAAAAATACTCATAAAGCCATGGAAAATGTAGCTGGAGCAACCACCTCTGCTATGGAGACAGGCTGAGAGTTGGGGTTGTGCAGGCTGGAGAGGAGAAGGCTTCAGGGACACTTTGTTGTGGCCTTCCAGTATCTGATGGGAGCTACAGGAAAGCTGTGGAGGTACTTTTGAGGGTGTCAGATAGTGACAGGAGTGGGGGGAATGGAGCAAAATTAGAAGTGGGTAGATTCCGATGGGATGTTACGAAGAAGTTGTGGGCTCCCTAGGTAAGGAGGGACAGGGATCTGCTGGGAAGAGTCCAAAGGAGGGCTTCAAGGATGCCGCAGGGACTGCAGCACTGCCTGAGGAGGAGAGGCTGAGAGCCCTGGGGCTGAGAGTCTGCAGAGGAGAGGCTGAGAGGGGATATGAGCAATGTCTGTAGGTAGCTGAGGGCTGGGGGGCAGGAAGGGAGGCACAGGGACAGCCTCTGCTCACCTGTGCCCTGCCACAGGACAAGGGCAAGGGAGGGAAACTGCAGCACAGGAGGTTGCAGCTCAGCATGGGGAAGAACTTCTTGGCTGTGAGGGTCCCAGAGCCCTGGCACAGGCTGCCCAGAGAGGTTGTGGAGTCTCCTCCTCTGGAGCCTTTCCAGTCCTGACTGGATGTGTTCCTGTGCCACCTGTGCTGGATTCTCTGCTCCTGCTCTGGCAGGGGCTGGACTGGAAGACCTGCAGAGGTTCTTCCAACCCCAGATATCCTGTGACTTATTATCTTTGTCCTCCCTGACATAAAAGGTTCTTGATTGGGCTGTAAAGACTGAATAGGACTGAGAAGAAAAGACTGGATGCAAAGACACTGCACCCTCCAAGTGGTATCCTGGGCAGGTTTGAGCAGAGCAGGCAATGCTGAAGTCTTGTACTCTTCAGAAACAGAACAGGAGGGAAAAATAAGCCACAGAAGTGCTTTAATCAACTCCTAAGTTTGCCACTGGGTTGTGATGTGAAAATGTAGAGTGCTGGCTGCTGCTGCTGCCATCCACCTCTGACTGTGATGACTAGCAGCCTCTTCTCAGGAGTTCACCTCTTTTCCACCCTCTTCCTGAACCCTTGCTACGTTCATCCTCTCCTCTCCAGCAAGAGGAGTGCAGCAAGATTATCTGAGACCTTGCTGCAGCTGGGCTCATTTCACATCATCTGTTCCTGCTTTACACAGAAAGGCAGCAAAAAGAGACTTTTTGGCTCACCTTGGTTCACACAAGCCTTTTTATTCAATTGTTTGCTTCCTTTCCAATGGGATTCATTGTGATCCTTACTGGCTCCTTCCTGGGAATTTCCTTCTCTGTAGAAAGAAGTCAGATGTTTCACTGTGATTATACAGAGGTCCACGGGATCAATACACAGAGTATGGATGCAGGCAGACAGGGAGGGATTTGGAATCACAGAATCAGAGTATGGATGCAGGCAGGGAGGGATTTGGAATCACAGAATCAGAGTAGGGATGCAGGCAGGCAGGGAGGGATTTGGAATCACAGAATCAGAGTATGGATGCAGCAGGTCAGGGAGGGATTTGGAATCTCAGAATCAGAGTAGGGATGCAGCCAGTCAGGGAGGGATTTGGAATCACAGAATCAGAGTAGGGATGCAGGCAGGCAGGGAGGGATTTGGAATCACAGAATCAGAGTATGGATGCAGGCAGGGAGGGATTTGGAATGACAGAATCAGAGTATGGATGCAGTCAGACTGGGAGGGATTTGGAATCACAGAATCAGAGTATGGATGCAGGCAGGGAGGGATTTGGAATCACAGAATCAGAGTATGGGTACAGGCAGGGAGGGATTTGGAATCACAGAATCAGAGTATGGATGCAGGGAGGGATTTGGAATCACAGAATCAGAGTATGGATGCAGGCAGGGAGGGATTTGGAATCACAGAATCAGAGTATGGATGCAGGCAGGGAGGGATTTGGAATCATAGAATCAGAGTATGGATGCAGGCAGGCAGGGAGGGATTTGGAATCACAGAATCAGAGTAGGGATGCAGGCAGGCAGGGAGGGATTTGGAATCACAGAATCAGAGTAGGGATGCAGGCAGGCAGGGAGGGATTTGGAATCACAAGATCACATTCTGTGATTCCAAATCCCTCCCTGACTGCATTCATACTCTGTGTATGAAGCCATTTGCTTTACACAGCACTGGGCCCATCAGGCCTGTTTCCCAGCAGACTGCTTTGAAAGCAGACTTTGCAGGTGATTTAGGCTTAATGAAGTTCAGGCTGTCATCACTAATTAGCAGAGTCAATACTGCAGAGCTTTCAAAGCCACACTGCACTGGCACAGCACCAGTGCAGTGCCACTTCTGTGTTGGTGCAACAAGAGCACATCCAAGAAAAGAAAGCACTACTTACTGAGATGCTGTCCAGGAGCAAAGGGGAAGAATCTGAAGACAGGAGGCTCCCATGGGTGCTGCTGGGCTGTGTCTTCACTTTACTTTGGTTCAAAAATAAACAGGGTCCCCTAAAAATTAATTTGCAGGATCTCTATTTACAGCCTTCTATGGTTGAAGTGACAGGGCTGTACCAGGTGTCTGTGTGCTTCAGACCATGTGGCCATGGCCTTCACACCTTGTGGCCATGGCCTTCAGACCAGGTGTATGTCTGCTTCAGACCCTGTGTCTGTGTGCTGCAGACCTTGTGTCCATGAGCTTCAGACCCTGTGTCCATGGGCTTCAGACCTTGTGTCCATGAGCTTCAGACCTTGTGTTCATGAGCTTCAGACCCTGTGTCTGTGTGTTTCAGACCTTGTGTCCATGAGCTTCAGACCCTGTGTCCATGAGCTTCAGACCCTGTGTCTGTGTGCTGCAGACCTTGTGTCCATGAGCTTCAGACCCTGTGTCTGTGTGCTGCAGACCTTGTGTCCATGAGCTTCAGACCCTGTGTCCATGGGCTTCAGACCTTGTGTCCATGAGCTTCAGACCCTGTGTCTGTGTGTTTCAGACCTTGTGTCCATGAGCTTCAGACCCTGTGTCCATGAGCTTCAGACCCTGTGTCCATGAGCTTCAGACCCTGTGTCCATGGGCTTCAGACCTTGTGTCCATGGGCTTCAGACCCTGTGTCTGTGTGCTTCAGACCTTGTGTCCATGAGCTTCAGACCCTGTGTCCATGAGCTTCAGACCCTGCGTCCATGAGCTTCAGACCCTGTCTCTGTGTGCTTCAGACCTTGTGTTCATGAGCTTCAGACCTTGTGTCCATGAGCTTCAGACCTTGTGTCCATGAGCTTCAGACCTTGTGTCCATGAGCTTCAGACCCTGTGTCCATGAGCTTCAGACCTTGTGTCCATGAGCTTCAGACCCTGTCTCTGTGTGCTTCAGACCTTGTGTCCATGGGCTTAAGACCCTATGTCCTTATCCTTCAGACCCTGTGTCTGTGTGTTTGACTAAGACCCTGTGTCCATGTCCTTCAGCCCCTGTGTCCATGTCTTTAGACCTCCTGTCTGTGTTGCTGAGAGAGACAGAGTGTCTGTGCCCTTCAGCCCCTGTGTCCAGGTGTTTCAGACAGACTCTGTCTATGTGCTTCAGACCATGACTATGTGCACAAGAGAGACCTCGTGCCCATGTCCTCCTGGCCCTGTGCCCCTGTCCTCACTGTTCCAGTGTCAGTGAGGGTTTCACACAGCTCCTGCTTGCTCCCAGAAGCCTCTCCAGGCAGTGACAGGATGAAGCCAGCAAAAAGCAGGCAGGTACTAGAGACTAAATCCTGAGCTGGTCCTTCTTGTACAGACAGAAGTCCTGACCTGGTATAGGCTCATAAAAAGGTCCACCAGAATCAGTGGACATTTTAACAGGGTTTATGCCCCAACTGACTCCCAACTGCTGTGTGAAAGACTTTCAGCTAACAGGGCTCCTGCAGCAAAGGGCACCTGAGTAACATGAAGTCATTTCACTCTGAAAAACTCTGATGATCATTTTCAACAGCTGAGTGCCAGAAGCCTGAAAAAGAATGATGGATTCAAAGCATCACTTGTGATTTGGATGTGGAGATGTTCTGTACCTAAGCAATCAGATAAAGGAAATGACAAGAAGAAACCACTCAGCAGTCAGAAGGCAGAAAGGTCACACCTGGCCTGTCTCAGGAGCACCTTCATCCTCCTGCATAGGCTCCCCTTGGCACAGCTCTCAATGTACAACACTTTGCATGCCAAATGCTCATGAGTACATAAATCCCAACCAACCATGCACCAGCTGCTGGCATCAGCTGCCACTGAAGCCTATCAGATAACCACAAGGTTTGGCTTCAAGACAGAAGCTGTCACGAGCAGGGTAAATCACCTTCTTCATGTACAAAGCAGCAAGATCTGCTCAAAGCATTCAAAGATTAAGAGAATCACAGAATCAACCAGGTTGGAAGAGAGCTCCAAGCTCAGCCAGCACAACCTAGCACCCAGCCCTGCCCAACCAACCAGAACATGGCACTAAGTGCCCCAGCCAGGCTTGGCTGCAACACCTCCAGCCACAGCCACTCCACCACCTCCCTGGGCAGCCCATTCCAATGCCAATCACTCTCTCTGCCAGCAACTTCCTCCTAACATCCAGCCTAGACCTGCCCTGGCACAGCTTGAGGCTGTGTCCCCTCGTTCTGGTGCTGGTGCCTGGGGCTCATGCCTTGCTGCACTCGTGGGTGACAGCTTATGGCTGTGGACTATCAAAAGAGGGTCTGCAAGTCTGTAATCCATGAATATAACCCTGGCCCTGCTCAGATGGGCCACAGGCTGTGCAGTCACACTGGAAACACTTAATGCAACATGTGCAGACCTTACTTTGATGGGACCTGCCTTGCCTGCTCAGCCTGCTGAATTTCACAACATTTCCCTACTATCCAGATGAGATCTCTTTGTTTTTTCCCTTACTATCCTTCAGTTTATCATTTCCCTCCAGGGCTTGCAGGAGCAGTTGCAATCTCAAGTTCCCAGTGGCATTCAGCCTCCTCAGGACCTGAGCACTGTCCCATGACCAATAAGCATCACCACCTCGAAGCAGGACAACTTGAAAAGCAGAAGCAGCCTCTAAGCTCAGCCAGCCTAACCTAGCACCCAGCCCTGCCCAACCAACCAGACCATGGCACTCAGTGCCCCAGCCAGGCTTGGCTGCAACACCTCCAGCCACAGCCACTCCACCGCCTCCCTGGGCAGCCCATTCCAATGCCAATCACTCTCTCTGCCAACAACTTCCTCCTCACATCCAGCCTAGACCTGCCCTGGCACAGACTGGATGTGAACTGTCTCACAGTTTCCATGTAATCTGTACTGCTTTTGAAGCCCCCAAGAGAGCTCTTGTGTGGGGAGAGAGCTGCACCCACACATGGACTTACTGAAACTCTTCCAGGGCCACAATACAGAAAGCCAAATGTAGACCATCAAAACCAAAGCTTCAGCTCACTCTGGTTTGTAACCAAACTCTGGGGACTGAACAGCCTGCCCAAATACTCTGGGGAGCCATGGAGCCAGTTTCAGTTCCTGCTCTGCTGGCCACAGATTTTCCTCTACAATTGCTGCAAGGCCAAGAGAGCTCTGAGGCAGATTGCTCAGCTCTGCCCTCCAGTTCAGACACAGTCCTGGCAGGAAGGGACATTTCACCTGGTGGTGTTCAGCTCTGGGCCCTCACTGCAGGAAGGACACTGAGGGGCTGGAGCCTGCCCAGAGCAGGGCAGCCAGGCTGGAGAAGGGCCTGGAGCAGCTGGGGGTGAGGAGGGGCTGAGGGAGCTGGGGGTGTGCAGGTGGAGCAGAGCAGCCTGAGGGCAGAGCTCATTGCTCTCTGCAGCTGCCTGCAGGGAGGGGGCAGTGAGCAGGGGGCAGCCTCTGCTGCTTGGTGCCAAGGGCCAGAGGCAGAGGGAATGGTTCCAGGCTGCCCCAGAGGAGGCTCAGGCTGGAGCTCAGGAACTATTTGTGCCCTGGAAGGCTTCTCAGAGCTTGGAGTGGTCTGCCCAGGGCAGTGCTGCAGTGCCCATCCCTGGAGGTGCTCCAGCAGCTGTGGCCCTGGTGCTTAGGGCCATGGTTTGGTGCTGAGCCTGCAGTGCTGGGTGGAGGCTGGGACTGGATGAGCCTGGAGGGCTGTGCCAGCAGGATGTTTTCTGGGATTCTGTATTTTCCAGGCTGGTGTCAAGATACTTTTGTTATTAAATGGCTATTTTAAGATCTCTGTAATCACTGAATTGATGTGGAATGGCCAAAACAGTTCCTATTTTGCATCTGCCCTGATCAGGGCATTTTCAGCCTTTCACTTAGAGACTTCTTCAGTGCCATACAGAACAACCCCACTGACCCCAAACACCTCTCATGAGAACAAGCAAGGCCATGTCTGAAGATACAGTCCCTGCCCAAGGGGCAGCATTTCCCTGCTACCACTTTATTTCCAACGACAAAAAGCACTGAGCTGCTCACCCTGCAGGGAACCTCTCACCAGTAAGAAACTTTGAAACCAGCATCTAAAATAGCATTTCAAGTAAAGCACAGCAGAGATGGGACCCTGGAGCCAGAGAGAGCCTGGATGACAAGAAACTGTGAGAGAGAAGGGAAAACCCTCCTAAAAAAAGCCCTGGGTCATCCACTGAGGACACAGGTGCACAGCACAGCTAAGAACAAGTTCCTCACCTTTCACACTGCCCTCTGTAACACTGTGACTGCAGCCCTGCCCCTGGCAACCTCAACACAAGAAACTCCCTTTCTACCTCTCAACATTTCCCCCAGGTGGAGGGGACAAATATGACCTCACCATTCTCAGCATCCTCCCTGGTACCATTTCAAAGTGGTTTTGAATATCTGTGCTGCCTCATCTATGCAGCACAGTCACTGGGAAACAAATCCCAGGATCACAGATGCCAGCTGGCAGTGCCCTCTGTCAGAGGTTCACAGGATCCCAGCATGCCAGGGGTTGGAAGGGACCCAAGGAGATCATCGAGTCCAACCCTCCTGCCAGAGGACGACAATCCTATCTGACACAGATCACACAGGAACACATCCAGACAGGCCTGGAAAGGAGACTCCACAACGTCTCTGGGCAGCCTGTGCCAGGGCTCTGGGACCCTTACACTCAATAAGTTCCCCCTTGTGTTGAGCTGGAACCTCCTGTGCTGCAGCTTCCATCCATTGCTGCTTGTCCTACCCCAGGCAGCAGTGAGCAGAGCCTGTCCCCCCCTCCTGGCAGCCCTCAGATACTTATAAACATTGATCCAATCCCCTCTCAGCCTTCTCTTCTCCAGACTAAGCAGCCCCAGGGCCCTCAGCCTCTCCTCATAAGGAAGCCCTCCTGTCCCCTCACCATCCCTGTAGCCCTCCACTGGACCCTCTCCAGCAGGTCCCTGTCCCTCTGCAACTGGGGAGCCCAAACCTGAAGGCAGTGCTCAAGATGAGGTCTCAGCAGGGCAGAGCAGAGGGGCAGGAGAACCTCCCTGGCTCTGCTGGACACATCCTCCTAATGCACCCCAGGATCCCATTGGCCTCTTGGCCCCCAGGGCACATTGCTGTGCCATGGGCAACTGTTAGCCACCAGCACCCCCAGGGCCCTCTCCTTGGGGCTGCTCTCCAGCAGTCACCTCCCAGCCTGGACTGCTGCACTTTGTTATCCCTCCCCAGGGGCAGGACTCTGCTCTTGTCCTTGGGGAACCTCATCTGGCTCCTCTGTGCCCAGCTCTGTGCCCAGGGCTCTCTGGGTGGCCTCACAGCCTGCAGCTGTCTCAGCCAAGCCTCCCAGCTGGGGGTCAGCAGCAAACTTGCTGAGCAGCCTCTGTCTGTCTGTGCCCTCAGCAAGGGCACTGATGAAGATGCTGAACAGGACTGGCCCAGCACTGAGCCCTGGGGGACTCCACTGGTCACAGCTCTCCAGCTGGACCTGGCACCATTGAGCACCTCCCTCTGAACTCTGTCTTGCAGCCAGCTCCTAACCCACCTCACTGCCTGCTCTTCCATCCCACACCTCCTCAGCTTGCTCACTGAACTGACATGGGAGACGGTGCCAAAGGTCTTGAAGACATACTGCATCCAGTTCTGAGCCTCCCAGCTCAAGAGGCACAGGGATCTACATGAGAGAATCCAAGGGAGGGCTTCAAGGATGCTGCAGGGGCTGCGGCACTGCCTGAGGAGGAGAGGCTGAGAGCCCTGGGGCTGAGAGTCTGCAGAGCAGAAGGCTGAGAGGGGACCTGAGCAACGTCTGTAGATAGCTGAGGGCTGGGAGGCAGGAAAGGAGGCACAGGGACAGCCTCTGCTCACCTGTGCCCTGCCACAGGACAAGGGCAAGGGAGGGAAACCGCAGCACAGGAGGCTGCAGCTCAACATGGGGAAGAACTTCTTGGCTGGAAAGGTCCCAGAGCCCTGGCACAGGCTGCCCAGAGAGGTTGTGGAGTCTCCTCCTCTGGAGCCTTCCCAGCCCTGTCTGGATGTTTCTGTGTGACCTGTGCTGGATTCTCTGCTGCTGCTCTGCCAGGGGCTGGTCTGGCAGCTCTCCAGAGGTCCCTTCCAACCCTTACCATCCTGTGAAATCTGTTAGTCTTTAAGCTGCCCCTAACCTTGCAGAAGAAAGCTCACTGTCTGGAAGAGGCAAAAAGCAAGCAGGTACACCTTGTTCAACCTGCCCTCCCCCCCAGACAGCAGCACCCCCAGCTCTCCCACATTGGCTCACCTGGGAAGTCCCATTCAGACACAGGCCACCCTCACACCCCGGAGCTGAGACCAAGTATCTACCAAGAACAGACTGAACTTGCACAGACCACCAAAACCACCACAAGCACAGCCAACTGCAGCTAAGGCAGCTGACAGCAGGCAACCCCCTGTGCCTGAGTGCAAATCCTGATCCTAAAGCCACAAACCTGGGAGTAAGAGTCCATGAATGCCAAGACAACAAAGCACTGCTGCACCATAACCACCCTCCCTGCACAGCCCACAGGCTCTAACCTCTCTCTTCTCTGCCTGCATCTCATCGAGTCACTTAAACATGTCAGGAGTCTTACTCCCTTTCCCTGAGAAGATCAATGCAGACAGTTCCTGCTTTCCTTCACAGCAGCCTTCCCAGCTGGAACTTGCCAGCTCCACCTCCTGTCAAAGATGATCCCATAGAGACTCAAACCTCAGGCATTTCCACAACGTGCCCCCCCCTTGGAAAGCTGTCACTTATAGGTCAGGCCTCCTGAAGGTGGTTTGCACAGCAGAAAGCTCTTCTCCTTTTCAGCCTGCACTGTTTGGTCTAACAAAAGACATTACCTCTGCAGATGTCCTTCAGGTATGACAGCCACAACAATGCTCCTGTGCTTTTACACAGCTTAAGAGAACCAAGTCAGCTTCTAATGTATCAAAGAGAGATCCTGAACCCCTGAAAGTGTAAAGACTCTGTCCTTCCCCAAGCACTAAGACTGCACAACTTGGGAGTGATTCATTCATGAGGCTGCTGTAAAATTCCAACTGAAACATCTTACAACTCAGCACTGGCCTCAATCCAAGGTTTGAAAGCAGATCAGAAAGTGCTCCCTGCCACTGGAGAGGGAGGCAAAGCCAGAAAGAAATCAGAAACTCTTCTCTGCTAAATACCACACCAACACTTGGCCTGCTCATGAGTGCTCCTTGCACTAAGCCAGCCCCAAACTTTGTCACTACACTCAGAGAATCATAGAATGGGTTAGGTTGGAAGGGAGCTCAAAGCTCAGCCAGTTCCAACCCCCTGCCATAGGCAGGGACACTTCCCACTAGAACAGGTTGCTCAAGGTCTCATCTAACCTGGCCTTGAACACCTCCAGGGAGGTTGTGAAGCACAGAAGCACCCAATGTGATCTTTGATCACATTGGGTGCTTCTGTGCTCCACAACCTCCCTGGGTAGTCTGTGCCAGTGTCTCACCACCCTCAACCTGTGCCAGTGTCTCACCACCCTCAACCTGTGCCAGTGTCTCACCACTCTCACTGTAAAGAACCCTTTCCTAATATCTAGTTTCAATCCCCCCTCTGCCAGTTCAAATCCATTCCTCCTTGTCCTGCCATTACAAGACCTTGTCAATAGTCCCTCCCCAGCCCTCCTGTAGCCCCCTTCAGATCCTGGAAGGCCACTCCAAGGTTTCCTCGAAGCCTTCTCTTCTTCAGGCTGAAAAACCCCAACTCTTGTAGTCTGTGCTCAGAGCAGAGCTGCTGCAGCCCTCTAAATATCTCCGTGGCCTCCTCTAGACTGTCTCTAACAGTTCCATGTCCTCAGTCAAATACCTTCACTCTCTTAACTCCCTATTCATCACTACAACTACCTCCAGCTGCCCTGCCATGAGGCAGGGAGGTTACATTTCAACACTCTGTTGTTCACCTTTTCCCTCTCAGTCATGGTTTCTCTATCAGCTCTGGTCCACCTCTTGTGAGCAGCCACACACTTCAATTCACTCCTGCAGAGCCACAGACAGGCGCAGAGGCATGCAGAGTCACCAGCTTGCTAACAACATTCTTTACCCATTTAAGAGAGATCATTTGACCCATGGTACAGATGAAAAGCCTGTCAACATGTCTACATTTAGGCTTGTTTTGAAAAGGGAGCTGCACTCTTACCATCATGATTAGAATTCCCCAGAGTCCATGGCTCATCCGAATCAAAGTGAGTATCTCCTCCTATTCCCGGGCCAGGGAAGTAAGCGTGAGCCAGGAAGCCTCCTTCTCCATCAAATGGAGAACTGTCTCCATGGAAACCAGAAGCAAAAAAAATCATGATATCTGCTTCCTTTCTGTCATTTTTGATTTCATGGTAAGGGACCTCTTCAAAGGTGAGTGGTGTCACTCTCTGCCAGACATCAAAGGCCTGGCGAATGGCTCTCCTGGTATCAATCTCTCCAACCTTGGGGGTGTAGTTGTGGACGCTGTGGGAAGGAGAAAGGAGAAAGGAGAAAGGAGGAGAGTTTACATTTGCTGAACACATTCAAGACTTATTACAACTCCAGACATGGCCAGATCTACAGACTCTCCAGTCCCAAAGAGTCCCCTGGTTTTATTCTGCAGACACTACCCCGTGCATGCCAAGTTCTGCTGTTACAAATCAAGTCACCAACACAAACCACAGCTCCAATAAGAATCTGCCCAACACTTTGATCTTGTCTTGCTTCCTGACAACCTTTCACATCCTGGTAGAGCAGCTAAGTAACACAGGTTCCAAATGTAAATCACTTCAGATTTTGTCTGGGGGAAAAACAATTCAAGCTAAAATGGAACCTGAGGCTCCAGACAGCTTGATCTAGCACGAGGTGTCCCTGCCCATGGCAGCGGGGTTGGAACTAGATGATCCAGATGACACCAAGCTAGGAGCAGGTGTTGATCTGTTGGAAGGTAGGAGAGCCCTGCAGAGGGACCTGGCCAGGCTGGCTGGGTGGGTAGAGGCCAATGGGATGAGATTGAACAAGGCCAAGTGCAGGGTTCTGCACTTTGGCCACAACAACCCCAAGCAGCACTACAGGCTGGGGACAGAGTGGCTGAGAGCAGCCAGGCAGAGAGCTGGGGGTGCTGGCAGAGAGGAGCTGAAGATGAGGCAGCAGCGTGCCCAGGTGGGCAGCAGAGCCAATGGCATCCTGGGCTGGCTCAGGAGCAGTGTGGGCAGCAGGACAAGGCAGGTAATTCTGCCTCTGTGCTCAGCACTGCTCAGGACACACCTTGAGTGCTGTGTCCAGTTGTGGGCTCCTCAGTTCAAGAGAGATGTTGAGGTGCTGGAAGGTGCCCAGAGAAAGGCGATGAAGCTGGTGAGGGGCCTGGAACACAAAGCCTACTAAGAGAGGCTGAGGGAGCTGGGGGTGTGCAGCCTGGAGAGGAGGAGGCTCAGGGGTGACCTCATTGCTGTCTACAACTACCTGAAGGGAGGCTGTAGCCAGGTGGGGTTGGCCTCTTCTCCCAGGCAACCAGCAACAGAAGAAGGGGACACAGTCTCAAGCTGTGCCAGGGCAGGTCTAGGCTGGATGTTAGGAGGAAGCTGTTGGCATTAGAATGGGCTGCCCAGGGAGGTGGTGGAGTGGCTGTGCCTGGAGGTGCTGAAGGCAAGCCTGGCTGGGGCACTTAGTGCCATGGTCTGGTTAACTGGCCAGGGCTGGGTGCTAGGCTGGGCTGGAGGAGCTTGGAGGTCACTTCCAAGCTGCCTGATTCTAGGAAATTAAATGAGTTGTATTGATTCACAACATTGCAAGCAAAGGGAGCAAGCATCACACCTTCAGACAACGATGCTGCTTCTGCTTTCATACTTTGTTAAAGAAGAAATGAGATCTTTGGGTTAGATTCTTAGTTTCCCACGGGAACAGAAAGAAGCTTCCTAGGATTCTCCTGCCACTGGTGGCTGAGATTCAGGAGTCTTTGCTGAGCAGTTATATTCAACTGAGAATAGACCCTTCAGTGACTGCAGTGCTCCAAAAGCATTCCCCTCCACCACGTCCTGAGAGTGGAAGCCTCAACCAGGCACTACAGGGAAAACCCAGAGGGTTTTAAGTACTTACACAGTGTGCTTACTAACTAAGCACAGCAGAGTTTTCTCCCCAAATGAAAAGAGGCAGGGAGAGGACCAGGACCATACCTGTAGGTGATGTGCTTCTGCCTCCACTTCTGCCCCGTCAGTGCGTATCGCTTTTTCCTCCGGCTGTGCCGCAGGTGAGGGTGATCTGGAACTCCACAGCGAGGCTTCTTCATCCACCTGCAAGGGAAGGAGAGGACAAGGCAGGCTGACAGAGAGTTTGCAAAGACAGACACAAACAAACTCAAAGGGGAACTGGAAGACCTCTGAGGCATGGCCAGTGCAGACAGCAAGAAGAGTTGGCTTCACGCTCTCAGGTGTACCCTCTTTGCACAGAGCTCTACACTCCACCTCTGCTGGCAATCCACACACCTCAGCACACCAAAAAGAAATCACTTTAACCTTTGCAGACACAGATACAAGGTCAGGTACCCCTTACAGCATCACAGAATCAGTGAGGGTTGGAAGAGACCACAAGGATCACCCACTTCCAATCCCCCTGCCACGGGCAGGGACACCTCACACTACATCAGGCTGTCCAGAGCCTCATCCAGCCTGGCCTTAAACACCTCCAGGGATGAGGCTTCCACCACCTCCCTGGGCAACCTGTGCCAGGCTCTCACCACCCTCATGCTGAAGAGCTTCTTCCTAATATCCAGTCTGAATCTACCCATTTCTAGCTTGTTTCCATTCCCCCCAGTCCTATCCCTACCTGATAGCCTAAAAAGTCCCTCCCCAGCTTTCCTGTAGGCCCCCTTGAGATACTGAAACCCCACAAGAAGGTCCCCTGGGAGCCTTCTCCTCTCCAGACTGAACAGCCCCAAACTCCCAGCCTGTCCCCACAGCAGAGCAGATCCAGCCCTCTGCTCATCCTCATGGCCCTTCTCTGGACACCCTCCAGCACATCCATAGCCCTTCTGTAATAGGGACTAATATTACTGTAATTATTGTTGTTATTATCAGGGCTGTTTCATCATTTGTTATGATAATATTCTTACAATGTTATAGCATTGTAATACATTAACTCATATAAGATAATCATATTCATGTATCACAATAATGTTAATGAGTATTATTATAGTAGTAACTATTCTAATTATTATTATTAATAGTAGTAATAATAATAACAATGCTTGACAAGAGCTTAATGATGACAATGCCACCAAAGAGACAGCTCAAAGCTGCATGTGTGCAAGCACTTGGATCAAACTCTGCCCACTCCCCACATGTTAAAGGGCTCCTGAGCCAGCAAAAACCCCTCCAGCCCATGGCTCACTGTATCAGACTGAACGACTGCAAGCATGACCCTCCCAGACATCAGCTGAGGCTTCCACCTGTAAGGAGCACAACAGAACCACCTGTGAGTCCCAGTGGCCAAACTCTGCTAGCTCCTTCCCACAACCCTTGACTCTTGATTGTCATCCCTGCTGTAGGAACTGCTTCCATCCATGGCCAGGTGAACTGGAAGAGCAAAGGAAGCTGCCCCTTGCACCACCATCAGAGAAGTCAGGTCCCCTCCTCTGCCTCCTTTACTTCCAGCCCTAACAAATCTTTTGCTTATTTCTTGCACCAGGTTGAAGGTGGCCAAACACTGGCACAGGTTGCCCAGGGGAGCTGTAGAATCAAACCCCACCTGGACATGGTCCTGGGCAATCTGCTCCAGCTGGCCCTGTTCGAACACAAGGCTGGAGTAGATGACCTCAAAAGGCTCATTCCAACCTAAATGATTCTCTGACAGGCAGAAGCAGCCTGTACCCCACAGCACTGCCCCACTGCTGGTGTGGGCACATCCACAAGTCAGAAATGGCTTATGGAGGAAGCCTGCACAGGGCAGCAGGGGAAAAAGGAGACCAGGACAGGAACAGAACTACAGGCACTGGTCTCTAAAGGCCCCAGCACAGCACCTTTCTGTTCCAGACATTCTCTAGGGTTTTACAGGGTGGCCCAGGGCAGGAGAGCAGAGCCCAGCAACTGTGCAAGAAGGGGCTGGCACAGCCACAGTCTCACAAGCACACTGGCACTGCCCTCAGCCTCCTGCTTGGGCTTCTGCTGGGGACACTGGCACTGGCATTCTCCAGGCATTTTATACCCTTGCTCCACTTACTCTGGTGGCAAAGGCAAGTGGCCACTGTGACACAATGCCTTAAGGATGTGGCAACTGAGACATGTGCCACTGGCTGGGCACACACAGTAAGAGCCCCACAGCCAGCCCTGACAGATTCCTCACACAGGACACCAAATCCTCTCCCCACTCTTCAGCAAGGCTTCCCTCACATCCATGGCCACCTGGAGGAACAACTTTTGGCCTCCAAATGCAGATGTTCCTCCATCAAGGGCAAGCAGGCCGTGTGTGCCCACGTGCTTGAAGCTCAACACTGTGCAGCTGCACATCAAAACCACGAGCCCCAGACCTCCAGGAAGAGAGCACTGCCCCTTCACCAGGAGATGAGTTACAAGACCTCCCTCCAGGACACCTTTCAAATCAAAACCAGACAGACACTTTGCTTTGCACAGCCTGAGGAGGACACTCTCACAGCACAGGCTCCTGCTTCAGGCAGCCAAGCAGCTGACTCTTCCTTAACCCACTTCCTCCACGTGAGAACCTGCAGGTGCCCACAAACCTCAGTGCAGCCACTGTCATCTCCTGCCCTGCAAGGGCAGCAGGCAGCAGAACTGTTACACACATGGCAATGTAGCTGACAAGACCCCAGGCTGTGCATATAAAGCTAGCACAGATCTCTCCCTCTTACCTCACCTCCTGTTTCTCAGCAGGGCATCCTTCACAAACCAGAGCAAGCTGGGGAAAGCAGCCCTGCCTTGCCCACGCAACTGCTGCCTCCTTCCAATAAGAGCAGTACCATCTAAGGTGTGCTTTAGGAAAGCCTTATTTATGGCTGGAGAAGAGAAGGCTCTGGGGAGACCTTAGAGGTGCATTTCAGTAACAGAAGGGGACCTCCAGGAAGGCTGGGAAGGGACTGTTCAGAAGGGCCTGTGGGGATAGGACGAGGGCAATCACATAGAATCACACAGCTTAGAGGTTGGAAGGGATCTCCAGAGATCATGAAGTCTAACCCCCCTGCCAGAGCAGGATCACTCAGGGTAGTCCACACAGAAAGGCATCCAGGTGGATTTTGAAAGGGAAGGAGAATCCACAACCTCTCTGGGCAGCCTGCTCCAGGGCTCTGTCACCCTCACACCAAAGAAGTTTCTTCCCCTGTTAAGGTGAACCCTTCTATATTCCAGTTTGCTTCCATTGCTCCTTGTCTTACTGCTGCACACCACTGAAAAGAGATTGGCTCCAGCCACTTGACACCCACCCTCAGATATCCACAGACATTGAGGAGATTCCCCTCTCAGGCTTTTCTTCTCAAGATTAAGCAGGGCTCTCGGTGTCTCTTCAGAGGGGAGATGCTCAAGTTCCCCAGATGGTTTGAAACCGGAGTAGGGAACAATTAGGTTTGATACAAGAATGAAGTCCTGCACAATGAGGGTGGTGAGACACTGGAACAGGTTGTCCAGGACTGTGGCAGAGGCCCCATCCCTGGAGACATTCAAGATCAGACTCTATGTGGCCCTAGGCAGGAGGTGTCCCAGCTGCCTGCAGGGAGGTTGGACAAGATGACCTTTGAGGGTCCCTTCCAACCCAGTGCAATCTGTGAATCTGAGAAGATAATCCCTGCCCACAGCAGGGGGGTTGGAACTAGATGATCATGAAGGTCCCTCCCAACTCAAGCCATTCTAGACTTCAATCCTAACACACTGTGCTCTCCCAGGCATCCTTTATTGTGTTCTTTAGCATTGCTTCCAGCACTTGGCTAGGGAGCTGTCAGGCTCAGAGCAGGCTGCATTCTCCCAGGTATTCCTTGAGTGTTTGGATAAAAACCCACTCCAGTCCTATGATTTGATTCAGAGTTTTTAACATGACCCATGGCAAACCATAGTGTGAATAAGGTTTTCATCTCTGGAGCTTCAGAAGAACTCCAATACTCTGAGCATCACCAGCATCCTGCCCTGATTGCAGACAGGAAGTTATCTGCTGTGGTTTGTCTTTACTACTACCTAGAAGGCAAAAGAGTAACAGGGGAGCACTACCAAACCAACGTGGATCTGCAGAACAAGTCATCAGGGCTGGAAAGTGCCTGGCAGAAAGGGACCTGGGGACTGTAACGGGCAAGCAGCTGAGCAGGAGCCAGCAGTGCCCAGGTGGCCCAGAAAGCCAATGGCAGCCTGGCTGGGATCAGGAATGCTGTGCCCAGCAGGAGCAGGGAGGGGATTGTGCCCTGGCACTGGGCTCTGGTGAGGCCACAGCTCAGCAGCTGTGTCCAGTTTGGGGCACCTCAGTACAAGAGAGCTGTGGAGGTGCTGGAGGCAGTGCAGAGGAGGGCAGGGAAGCTGGGGAAGGGCTGGGGAAGAGATCTGATGAGGAGAGACTGAGGGAGCTGGGGATGGTTGGTGTGAGGAGGAGGAGGAGGCTGAGGGCAGAGCTCATCACTGCCTGCAGCTGCCTGAGAGGAGGCTGTGCAGAGGTTGGTGCTGGGCTCTGCTCACAGGTACTTAGTGGCAGAAGAAGAGGGAATGGCCTCAAGCTGCAGCAGGGCAGGCTTAGGCTGGCCAGGAGGAGAAGTCCTTTGGCAGCAAGAGTGGTCAGGCCCTGGCACAGGGAGGTGGTGGAGTCCCCAAGCCTGGAGGTGTTTGAAGTTGGTTTGGATATGGTGCTTGGGGCTGTGGCTTAGGGGTGAAACTTGCAGTGCAGGGCCAGTGCTTGGGCTTGGGGATCCTGAAGGGTTGTGCCAACCTGAATGTTTCTGCGTTTCTTTGTGACTTTCCAGGCCACTGCTGGCACAGCAACAATCCATCACCAAGTCCCTCACACCTCAGTACCTGTTTCATGGATGAACACCAGCTGCCATCACAAATTAGCTCCATGCCAAAGCCCAACAGAGGTGCACAAAGACCCAGCCAAAAGTGAATTCCCTCAAAGACAGCCAAATTCCCTGCAGCACAACGGGCAGGGGCAGGGCAGGGGATAGCAGGGGGCTGTTCCAGAGGCAAGCTGCAGTCCTGACACTTCAGTGCCTTCTTGAACCAAAGCATTTCAGTATCAGCACTTGCAGATAGCTGCTGATAGACTCAGGGCTGCCAAATTCCTCTCTCAACATCACTACACTTCAGCCTGAACCCTCATGTTCTGCTAAGTAAAGACCATGGCACTAAGTGCCCCAGCCAGGCTTGGCTGCAACACCTCCAGCCACAGCCACTCCACCACCTCCCTGGGCAGCCCATTCCAATGCCAATCACTCTCTCTGCCAGGAACTTCCTCCTAACATCCAGCCTAGACCTGCCCTGGCACAGCTTCAGGCTGTGTCCCCTTCTTCTGTTCCTGGCTGCTACACAACAGGCTCAAGACAAAACACAGACCACTTCCAACACAAGTAAGACTATTGCTGGTTTTCTCCAGTGCCATGGGATTGACTGTGACAAACACAACAGTCACCACTCCTGTTAGGTGCCAGCACACCCCTGCCAGCAAGCTCCCAGCACCATGCCCTTGCCCAGCTGCTGAGCAGAGCCAGTTCAACTCACTAGCTGCAGGCAGACCCAAAGCCTGCTGAGGCACAGGCTCTGAGGAGATGTTTTCTGTATTCTCCCTTGCTCTCCTTCCAGGAAAATTACCTAACCTCAACCTGTAGCTCTGCTGAACATCCTCCCCCCCAACTTGCCCTCATTTCAGGTGCCAGTAAGTAACACCAAGGTGGGCAGGAACATCTGCACCAGTACAGACCAGGGGCTGGAAAGCAACCCCAAGGGGAAGCACCTTGGAGTCCTGCTGGACAGGGAGTTCTCCTTGGGACAGCAATCTGCCCTGCTGGCCAAGATGGCAAATGGGCTCCTGGGGTGCATCGAGTCATAGTATGGTTTAGGTTGGAAGGAACCTCAAAGATCATCCAGTTCCAACCCCTGCCATAGGCAGGGACACAGAAGAGTGTGGCCAGCAGGTCAAGGGAGGTTCTCTTCCCCCTCTACTCAGCCCTGGTGAGACCACAGCTGAAATACTGTGTCCAGTTCTGGGCTCCCCGGTTCAAAAGGGACAGGGAGTGTCCAACAGAGGCTGTGAAGATGATGAAGGGACTGGAACATCTGTCTGATGTGGAAAGGCTGAGAGCCCTGGGTCTGTTGAGTCTGGAGAAGAGAAGCCTGAGAGGGGATCTGATCAATGGTTACAAATACCTGAGGGGTGGGTGTCAAGAAGGGGCCAGGCTCTCTTCAGTGGTGTCCTGTGACAGGACAAGGAGCAAAGGACACAAACTGGAACCCAGGAGGTTCTTCTCCACGTGAGGAGAAAATTCTTTATTGTAAGGGTGCTGGAGGCCTGGAGCAGGCTGCCCAGAGAGGCTGTGGAGTCTCCTGCTCTGGAGACTTTCGAGTCCCATCTGGATGTGTTCCTGGGTGACCCTGCTTTGGCAGGGGACTTGGACTTGACCTCTAGAGATCCTTTCCAACCTCTACCATTCTGTGATTTCCAACTCGCACTGGCAGCACCTGCTAAGAACTTTCACACACCTGGGTTGCCACTCCTGGAGCAAAGAGCAGGCTCAGGATTCAGTGTTGTGTTGGAAGGAGATGAAAATCTTCAGGCTTCAACCATAAGTGTAAACAGAACAGGCAGAATTTGTAGCCTAACAAAGAAACCACATAAAATAGAAACTCTGCACTCTGACAGCTTCTAAAGGTGCTTCAAAGGGACAGAAAATCCATACCTGCAATCTCAAAACTCCTAACAGACTGAAATAACAGCTGAGCAAATGACCAAGTAATCCAGAGCTCAGTGCCTCACCAGATCTTCTGCTCTTCCTCAGCTTCCACAGCTAGGGCTGAGGAAGTGACAGCCAGACAGGCCCCTCCGACTCAAAACCCAGACCCACTGCTAACAGCAGCCAGGACCTTTTATTCCATTTGTGTCATTTCTAGGTGGCTACTCCTGCTCCAGCCTGCTAGACAACATATGGACCTACTGACTCCAGACAGATGGAAGTACCTCTGCTCTTGCAGCTGAGGTCTCAAGCCTTTAGAGAGTCCACTTTCAGAAGAGGGAACCATTCAGGTTTTTTATTGTCACCCTTTGGATGTCCACATACCAAATCAAGCCCTGCTCATTGGCTACCTTTAGCCCCTATCCAGGGCTAAACTCTGGCAGTTGCCTGAGGACCCCTCCCCAGCAGAGGAGGAGAATCAGAAAAAGCAAAGAGCCACAGGTTGAACTGAAAATGGGGTTTATGAACCAGCCCAGCTGATGGCAATCCTCAGCCCAGCAAAGGTGCAGTGGGCACACTACACGGGAAGGCAGTCCTCAGGATAATGAAGAGGAGCAGGGTCAGGAGGAGCCCAGGCAAGAGCTCAAGATGAAAAGTCTCAAGCAGGAAGCTCCTGTCCTCAGCAAATTTCTCCCTTTACATTGAGTGTCAGCTTTACACCCTGGGACACACTTGTAGCCAGCTCAGCTCCTGGCTGAATCCAAACAGCTCCCAGCTCCTGGCCTGCAGCCCATTGCTGGCCTAGGATTGATTCTGTCCCAGCAAAACCAGGACACCCATATATAAGCTCAGTAAAACATGGCCAACACCTTCCTTTCCTCCACAAAACTACTTCTACTGAACTAAAGCAGGGACTCATACCATTCACTCCCTCCTTCTGCCACCCACAGGGCAACAGAAGCAGCCCCCTAACTTTCCAAATCAGCACTCCAATATCACAGCCTCTTCTTCCAGTATCACAGTATCACAGTATTATTAGGGTTGGAGAGACCTCATAGATCATCAAGTCCAACCCTTTACCACAGAGCTCAAGGCCAGACCATGGCACCAAGTGCCACGTCCAGTCCTGCCTTGAACAGCTCCAGGGACGGCGACTCCACCACCTCCCCGGGCAGCCCATTCCAGTGTCCAATGACTCTCTCAGGGAAGAACTTTCTCCTCACCTCCAGCCTAAATCTCCCCTGGCACAGCTTGAGGCTGTGTCCTCTTGTTCTGGTGCTGGCCACCTGAGAGAAGAGAGCAACCTCCTCCTGGCCACAACCACCCCTCAGGTAGTTGTAGACAGCAATGAGGTCACCCCTGAGCCTCCTCATCCCCTTTCCAATCGCAAGCTTCTACACACCAACTGGACATACAATGCCTTGCTCTCTGGCTCCAGGTCAGCATTCACACAGCAAACTGTGTTTATTAATGGCAAATGGAAAATCCCCACTTTAAAAAGCACTTCATTTTCAACTCATTTGAAAAGCAAACAATCAGGATTATCCCTGTCCCTCAGTGGAGAGCCAGAGCTGCTCCTGGGAGCTAAAGGAGGGAATGGTATGTGCACTGAAGAGGCACTCCCAGCCTAGGATGATCCTCTCCCTCTTAATTCACTCCTTTTGCTTCCCTCTCTTTTTGTAGTCTGGAAAGCATCCACCCAAAGCCCTTAGCTCTTCACACCACTTGGGGGTGTGCCCCCTTTCCCTTGTGTTACTGTGTCCTTTCTGCCAGCAAAGTGGCATGAGAGGAGAGATGAAGAACTAGAGCACACTTTCAAAGGGTCTGCTAATGCAATAAGGTCAAGGGAAAACTCTCAGGCAGGGCACAAGCAGCTTCTGTTATTTGTGCTTTCTTTTTTAGCTCACCATGAGAAGCTTCTTTCTCCAAGAAACCATTAGCTAAAGCTTATTTGCATTCTACTTTAGTTAAGAGATGCTCCCCAAGTCCAGACCAACAGCAGACAGATTCCCCAATGCACAACATCCATGCAGTCAGAGGAGAGGGTGACAGAACACTGGAACAGGCTGCCATGGGGGGTTGTGGAGTCTCCTCCTTTGGAGATATTCAAAATCTGCCTGGATGTGTTCCTGTGGGATCTGCTCTAGGTGATCCTGCTCTGGCAGGAGGGCTGGAGTGGATGAGCTTTAGAGGTCCCTTCCAGGCCCTGACATTCTGTGATTCTGTGAAGCCAGTCCTGGTAGGTTAGCAGCACCAAACACCACTGCCACATCACACCTCAGACTAAAGGCAAGAGCCTTCAAAGAAGAAAGTCCCCCCCAGCCTGGGTGATTTATGACTGGTGCCATCAAGCCACTGATGCCACACAACAAGTAACACTCAGCAGAGAACATCTAATACCCAACAAATGGCAACTACTGACAGCCAAGTGCTCTTGGCTGCTGTCATCAAACCACAGCTCACTTCAGCCTGGAACAAGAGATCTTCCCAAATACAGAGATCTGCAGAGATCCACAATGGCAGTTCATAAAGAAATACATCAGAAGCAATTTCTAGACCAAGATTTTCATCTAAACCCAGACAGAGATGGAAATAAATTAAACCCTTGATGTTCTCCACTTGCAGCTTACAGGACTCATGTTTTGCCTGCACACCAGCAGTGGGGATCCAGGTACAAAGAGTGACATTTAACAAGGGCTTCTGCTCACACTCACAGTGTTGTTAGCAACAGGAAAAGGTGGAGTTGTCCACATGTTTTCCCTAGGGATGCCTTTTCATAAGCAAGACTTCTCCAGCTGAGTCAGTCAACTTTATCCCTTGTGAGGATCTCTTGTAGCTGGAGTAGTTACCCAGCTAACACGACAAGGTGCTAAGAAAGGGGAAGACAGAATTAGCCTACGTTCATCTTACTCAATGGTTGTCTGGTCCAAAACTCCTGTTACTGGGATCCCATAGAACTGCTGCATAGTGGCCACTGCAGACTGCACAGCTTTTCCTGACTGCAAGGCAGACATGTGGCTGTCAGATGGAAGTAAGTAGCCGTAAGCTTTTAACCACCCCTGAAAAAGAAAGAGAGAGATGTAAGATGCCACAGTAAGTTTTCAACTTCACAGAGCAGAGCACTTCCTCAAAAGCCAAAGTGATGAACTAGCTCCACCCCCCAAAAAAACCCCACAGCCATCTATTTTGTGGTTAGCTTTGGTAATATCATCTGATCCTCAGGTAGGGCTCAAGACTCAGGTTAACATCACCTGTCCTGACACCACAATGCCAATTAAAACTGGCTGCCAACCCTACCGAGGAACTAGAGCAGGCTTAGGTCATTGGAGCAACAGAAATGCCCTCCTGAGCACTGTCAACTTGCCATTATGAGACTTTTAGGTGCCTACCATCTACTGCTGCCTCTGGACTCCAAGCAAGCAGCTGAAGAGGCCAGGGCAATCCCCACAAACGCCCTGAGCACACTTGCACTGAGCACAGCAGAGTCCTGCATCTGAGAAGCAGTTATAAACTGCACCAATACAGGTTAGGAGGTGACCTGCTGGAGAGCTGCTCTGTGGAGAAGGACCTGGGAGAACTGGTGGACAACAAGTTCTGCATGGGCAGCAATGTGCTCTGCTGGCCAAGAAGGCCAATGGGATCCTGGGGGGCATTCAGAAGAGGGTAACCAACAGATCCAGGGAGGTTCTCCTCATGCTCTGCTCTGCCCTGCTGAGACCTCACCTGGAATACTACATCCAGTTCTGGGCTACTCAGTTCAACAGGGACAGGGATCTACTGGAAAGAGTCCAAAGGAGGGCTATAAGGATGCTGAAGGGTCTGCAGCACTGCCTGAGGAGGAGAGGCTGAGAGCCCTGGGGCTGCTTAGGCTGGAGAAAGAAGGCTGAGAGGGGATCTGAGCAATGTCTGTAAATAGCTGAGGGCTGGGGGTCAGGAAGGAAGGGACAGGGACAGCCTCTGCTCACCTGTGCCCTGCCACAGAACAAGGGCAAGGGAGGGAAATTGCAGCACAGAAAGCTGCAGCTCAAGATGAGGAAGAATTTCTTGACTCTAAGGGTCCCAGAGCCCTGGCACAGGCTGCCCAGGGAGGTTGTGGACTCTCCTTCTCTGAAGCCTTTCCAGCCCTGTCTGGATGTGTTCCTGTGCCGCCCTGTCTGGATGTGTTCCTGTGCCACCTGTGCTTTATTCTCTGGCAAGGGCTGGAAGACCTCCAGAGGCCCCTTCCAACCCTTAATGTCCTGAGATCTGTGACCCTTCAAAATCCCAACAAACACTACAGCTCCCACACAGAAAGTCTGAAGTGGCTCTGGTTAGGTGGACTTTTCCTCTACTAACAGCAGACACCTAGCAAATGGTCAGCACAGCACAGCCAACTCTCCTCAAGCAGCTGTGTCCCTTTTCCTTGCTCCCCTCCCAAAACACAGCTTCAGCTAACACCACCTCAGGCTTACCTAGATGCTAAGGACAGCACTTGCAAAAGCACCCATTGATTCAGGACTGTACTTTCTCCTTCCCTCTCTCCCCCCAACATCTGCTAGCCCAAGAAAACACATTATTAATCCACCACCCAGTGCAAATGCCAATAAACTTGAGCGAAGGACTGCTTCAGGAGCTCTGCACTGTGACTCCCTGCACACACACCCCAGAGCTGCTTTTTCTGCCCTGCACCCCAGGCCTCCCTTCAATGCTGACTCCAAGATTCCTATGAGAGACACACACATCATCCTGCAAGCTCCCTCCAGCCACCAGGACAATCCATCTGACTGACAGGACACAGTCCTCAGCAAACAAATGCTGGGCTGATGATGGATCATCTGCAGGTACTGCTCTCACACTGGCAGCCTGGCTGCTCAGAGCAGGAGGGGGAGGAGGGGCACACCCTCCCCTAACGTAACACAGCAGGGGGAAGGGGACTCGGATCAAGAGGGGCACAAGAGAGACAACAATCTCCAGTTCTCTGTGGCATCAGGAAGATGCTAGAACGGACTGGGGGCAAAAAGAAAGGAGTTGCTTCCAAAGCAGAAGAAAAAAGGTGTAAGACAGCATCTGGGTCAGGCATACTCATAGAGAGAGGCTGATCAGTTCTTCACAGCGTGGTTTGGGTTGGAAGGGGCTTAAACATCATCTAGTCCCAACTCCCCTGCCATGGGCAGGGACACCTCCCACCAGCCCAGGTGGCTCAAGGCCTCATCCAGCCTGGCCTTGAACACCTTCATAGAAGGAGCATCCACAACCTCCCTGGGCAACCTGTGCCAGCGTCTCCCCACACTCACTCCCAAGGATTTCTTCTTCATCTCCACTCTAAATCTGCCCTCCTCATGCTTCAAAGCCATTGCCCCTTGTCCTGGCACTCCCAGCCCTTGCCAAGAGTCCCTCCTCAGCTGTCCTGGAGCCCCTTCGGGTACTGGCAGGCTGCTCTAAGGTCTCCCCGGAGCCTTTCTCTTGTGCACGCTGAACAGCTCCAACTCTCTCAGCCCGTCCCCGCACGGGACACAGTCAAGTCCACAGAGCCAACAGTCACAGCGTGTGCAAGAGACAGCACCCACGGCTCAAGGCAGAGCCCGGCTGCAGAGCAGCCTGCAGACGAGACCCTTCCTACCACTGCCTTGGCGGCTGCCGCTGGCCTCTGCCAAACACGGTGTGCTGCGACACGCAGCACTTCGGTCTGACCCAAGCCAGCTGTCCTTGAGCAGCAAGGGCAGGGCGCATTAGCCACACCAGCTCCGAGGGACGCCACTCTCCCCCCTGCCCCTGCCCCTTCCCCTCCCGAGGCTTGGCCGCGGCGAGGACACGGCAGGGTGCCCGCACAGGCACCGAAGGGAGCTGCTCCCGGGCGGCTGCTGACAAAGCGCGCACAGGATGGGCACGACTGCCCTCGCCCACCAGCTCCCAGCCTGCTCAGGCACACAGCCGCTGCCTGCCGCCCTGGCCGCACACCGGAGCCCAGCCCGGCCGCAAGCGATCCCGCCCGCTTCGGAGCGCGGCAGGGCAACGGCCTACAGCCTTCGCAGGAAGGCTCCCGGCGGGCAGCAGCGCCCAGGCACGGCGACAGGGCTGGAGCCCGGCGCCCAGAAGCCCAGGAGCGCTCGGGGAACCCAGCCTTACTGCCCGCTCCCTGGCCAGCACCGGCCTCGGGGTCCCCAGCCCCGGCACTCCGGTCCCAGCACCACCGGCCTGGCCGCCCCAGAGCCGCCCGGCCCCGACACCCTCAGCACCCGGCCTCGCCCCGGTGCCGTCTCCCCTCCCGCACCTACCCGGCCGGTGCTGGTGTCGGCGGCGGCGCGGACCAGGGCACAGAGCAGCGGCAGCAGGGAGCCCGCCGCGGCCAGGCTCGGACGCCGCCTCAGCGCCATGGCAGCGCGGCGGGGCCCGGCCACCGCTCCGGCCCGGCGGCGGCTGCGCGCAGCCACCGGAACGGGAAGCAGCCTCCGCCCCGCCGCTTCCTGCGCCGGCCGCGCCGAGCCCACGCCCGCGGCGGCAGCGCTGAGTCCTGGGGTCGGCCAGGGTGGAAGAGAGCTCCAAGCTCAGCCAGCCCAGCCTAGCACCCAGCCCTGCCCAGCCAACCAGACCATGGCACTAAGTGCCCCAGCCAGGCTTGGCTGCAACACCTCCAGCCACGGCCACTCCACCACCTCCCTGGGCAGCCCATTCCAATGCCAATCACTCTCTCTGACAACAACTTCCTAACAACATCCAGCCTAGACCTGCCCTGGCACAGCTTGAGCCTCTGTCCCCTTCTTCTGGTGCTGGCTGCCTGGCAGCAGAGCCCAACCCCACCTGGCTACAGCCTCCCTGCAGGCAGCTGCAGGCAGCAATGAGCTCTGCCCTGAGCCTCCTCTGCTGCAGGCTGCACACCCCCAGCTCCCTCAGCCTCTCCTCACAGGGCTGTGCTCCAGGCCCCTCCCCAGCCTTGCTGCCCTGCTCCAAACACCTTCCAGCACCTCAACATCTCTCTGCAATGGAGGAGCCCAGAACTGGACACAGCACTCCAGGTGTGGTCGGAGCAGTGCTGAGCACAGTGCCAAGCCCCGGGTGCCAGCCGCCCTGTGCCTCCCCACGGGGGCTTCCCCAGGCAGCCTCCTCTCACTGCAGGCAGGGAGCGCGGAGGGGCTCGCAGCGGCGCCGGCCCGGCCGCAGCAGCCGAGCAGGCGCAGGAGACCTGAGGTCTTTCCCTGCGAGCAGCTCCTCACACCGCAGGGTTTGTCCCGTTGGTGGAGAGCCTCCAGGGCAGCCTGGCGGTGGCTCCGGCGGTCGGCTGCAGGCGGCCCGGCGGTGCGCAGCCTGCGGCGAGCCCGGGGGCAGAGCAACGCGGGGCTGGCAGGCTGGCGGCTGCGGGTCCTGCCCCGAAACTGCCCCGCGCTGAGGGCAGGTGGCAAACCTCCGACACAGGTGTCCAAGAGGAGGCACGGAGGAGCCCGGAAAGGCTTTGTCAGCAAGAAGCAAACACACTTGGTGAGAGCTGAGACGTGAATAGCGCAGATCCACAGAACGCAGGGGGCTGGAAGGCAGCCTCCAAAGTCATCTTGCCCAGCGCTGCTGCGTTCAGCAGGGACAGCTCCAGCTGGATCAGGTTGCTCAGGGCCCTCACAATTCCGGCTTTGAATGCCTCCACCGCAGCTGTTGGTGATGCTTGGGGAGCTACACACAATGAATTCACCCAGAGCAGGCTCAGACAGCTGGAAGTTAAGGGATGAAGCTGTATTTGCCAGCCCAGCACGATTTCCAAGCATACATCCACACAAATATTTACAGATGTATACAAGTTATAAGTACTTCAAAACCACAAAATCCCTCCCAAAACCAATCAGACTAACAGGAGGCTCCTGACCCAAACCTCCTCCCCACTCTTTCCCTCCCTTCCACAAGCAGCACTGCAGGCTGGGGCCAGAGTGGCTGAGAGCAGGCAGGCAGAGAGGGAGCTGGGGGTGGTGGGAGAGAGGAGCTGCAGAGGAGGCAGCAGTGCCCAGGTGGGCAGCAGAGCCAATGGCATCCTGGGCTGGCTCAGGAGCAGTGTGGGCAGCAGGACAAGGGAGGTTCTTGTGCCCCTGTGCTCAGCACTGCTCAGGCCACCCCTGGAGTGCTGTGTCCAGTTCTGGGCTCCTCCATTGCAGAGAGCTGTTGAGGTGCTGGAAGGTGTTTGGAGAACGGCAGCAATGCTGGGGAGGGGCCTGGAGCACAGCCCTGTGAGGAGAGGCTGAGGGAGCTGGGGGGGTGCAGCCTGCAGCAGAGGAGGCTCAGGGCAGAGCTCATTGCTGCCTGCAGCTGCCTGCAGGGAGGCTGTAGCCAGGTGGGGTTGGGCTCTGCTGCCAGGCAGCCAGCAGCAGAAGAAAGGGACACAGCCTGAAGCTGTGCCAGGGCAGGTCTAGGCTGGATGTTGTTAGGAAGTTCCTGTCAGAGAGAGTGATTGGCACTGGAATGGGCTGCCCAGGGAGGTGATGGAATGGCTGTGGCTGGAGGTGTTGCAGCCAAGCCTGGCTGGGGCACTTAGTGCCATGGTCTGGGTGATTATATAGGGCTGAGTGCTAGGTTGGAGCTTAGAGGTCTCTTCCAAGTGGTTGATTCTACAATAACCAGATCAGTCCCTGTATAGCTCCCATGATAAATATGGAGGGAGCTGAGGTGAGACGTCAAAAAGACAAGAAGAAGGTTAGGGGAAATAACCTTCTGCTGGTGTCCCCAGCAGAGAAAAGACACAGAGCTATCGGAGTGAGGAAGCCACAAAGATGATCCAAGAGCTGGAACAGCTCTGCTGTGAGGACAGGCTGCAGGAGCTGGAGATATGCAGCCTGGAGAGGAGAAGGCTCCATGGGCACCTTAGAGCTGCCTTCCAGTACCTGAAGAAGGCTGCAGAGGCACTTTTCAAGAGGAGGTCTAGAGCCAGGCCAGGGGGGAATGGTTTGAAGCTGAGGGAGAGCAGGGTGAGACTGGATCTTAGGAAGAAGTTCTTCAGTAGGAAGGTGGTGAGAGTCTGGAATTGGCTGCCTAGGGAGGTTCTGGGTACCCTCTGCCTGGCAATGTTGGAGGCCAGGTTGGTGTCATGGACTGAGTTGCACTGCTGCTGTTATTCACACCACACTGCAGTCATGTCAGCTTCCAAACAAATCAAAGTGCTAACTGGAGCCAAGTCTGATGGGGCTTGGAAGTTCAGACTGCAACATGGGAGGCTTCCTGCTCCCATCACTGCTTCTGGGTTCTGGAGTGTGACGCTGCAGGCATGGCAACAGAAGGGGGGGCAGCTGGGTAGCAGCTGGGTTTGGCTTTCTGCTTCGTGCTGGTTTTCTGCTGTATTCTACTGCACTGCTTCTGCAAATAGGCTAAGCTGTTCAGGCATTGTATTCATTATCATGGTATTGCCATTAATTCACAGTATCACAGTATCACAGTATCACCAAGGTTGGAAGAGACCTCACAGATCATCAAGTCCAACCCTTTACCACAGAGCTCAAGGCCAGACCATGGCACCAAGTGCCACATCCAACCTTGCCTTGAACTGCCCCAGGGACGACGACTCCACCACCTCCCCGGGCAGCCCATTCCAGTGTCCAATGACTCTCTCAGGGAAGAACTTTCTCCTCACCTCCAGCCTAAATCTCCCCTGGTGCAGCCTGAGGCTGTGTCCTCTCGTTCTG